>NC_057853.1:114188729-114489840 GCF_015237465.2 Chelonia mydas | reverse complement strand
TTATTAAATAAACCTGGCCTGTATTTCTCTAATCTAAGTGCTGAGAGTTAAGTGGAACAGAGATCACAGATGAAACTGGTAAGATGGGGTGTAGTGTTTCTTTGCAAACAGCAGAGCAGTGAACACTGAGAGCATCCAGTGGATCACTGGGGACTACAAGGCCTAGAGGGAGTGCTTGTGTTGCCCACAGCTGGCGGAGTTGGGGAGCTGACCCCCAGCAGGCACAGACGAGCCTCCCTCATGCTAAGGGCAGATGATGGAGAGTTGCCTCACAACCCTGTGTGCCCCCGAGAAGCGTCGCACTTCCCTTCTCAGGCAGGGCTCACTTGCTAGGTATCTGTGATGTTGTCTTGCTGGTTTTCCAGTTGTCTATAGAGTCTTCCAGGAAATGCAAAGCAAGATGAGATCTGAATTTCTAAAATTAAAAAAATGGGGCGTGAAAAAAACTGCCAAGCCTCTGACGCCTTTTTTTATCCTCCAGAAAAAGACTGATAAAAGGCCACCTGCTCTCGTTTTCCTTTGCATGTCACCATTTAACAAGTCCTTGGATGCTCTTGATCTGCAGGTATGTGAAGAAGCACTGTTGGCTTTGAAAACTGTTCTGTGGAAAGGGAACACTTTTCCTCATCAGCAGAGAAATATGTCTGCAGAAACCTATCCAAACACTTGTGCTAAAGGGGCCAATTAAGTCAAGCCAAGCACAATGCATATTAGATGGATAGTAATGGCCCGCACTGTTGGTCTTGTCAGACGCCTATGCTTGCTCTTTCCTTCCAGAGCCTAATACTGGCGGTGTTTTCCTCCAATGTTGAATGTGATGCCATAATATGAAGAAAAGGAACATACAAGGAGCCGCACTGACCTGGGTTAAACCAATGTTTTTATGAGCCTTAAATAATAAAAAAAAATTGGCCCAGGAAAATCGTGTGGTGCAATTTGCTATCATTCGATTAAATCATCCTTTCCTGTTGTGCATCAAGCCCAGTTTCTGAATTCAGAAGGTCTTTACTGGGATGGGTGAGTCATGCACCTGGTAAGAAAATACACCTATTTTTAGGCAGATATAGTAGCTCTATGGTTACCAAAGTAAACAAATGTTTCATTTCTACTCTTTATGGCTAGTAGCATGGGAAGGTTGCTGGGAACTTGAGCAGCTAGGACCTGATCCAAAGTCCACTGAAGTCAATGGAAAGAGATCCCTTGATTTACAGTGGGCTTTGGCTGAGGCTGTTAGCTAGGGAGGCCAGTGAAGGCTGTGAGGTCAGGGAAGGCTAGTGCCATGGTTAAGGTACTAGCCTGGAACTGGGGAGATCCCAGTTCAATTCCCATGTTTGCCACAAACTTCCCCTGAGGCTTTGTGTCTCAGTTCCCCCTCACTACAATGGGAATAATAGTAGTTCCCATATGAGTGTTGAGGTACGACGGTAATGAGGGATCTACAAGGCCCTAAGATAGATAGGTGCTGAGTGCTCTTGATTTCAAATGGAAGTTGAGATGTTGAGTGCCTGGTGAGATTGGACCTAATTGACTATCCTTTGAAGGATCCTTGGGTCAGCAACTTGGACCTTCCTTAAAAATAACAAATAGGGAAGAAGGATTTGTTCCATCTCCTCAGCGCAGAACATTTTGTTTTATCCAGGGCCAGCCTTAGGGGTGGGTGATGTGGGTGACTGCCCAGAGCACCATGCTCAAGGAGGTGCCATGGTCAGCTCCCCAACTCCCATACAGCCAGCCCAAGGCCCCTTTAACCCCTGAGTGCTGGACCTGGAGCCGTGGAGAAACAGCCCCAGCCAGGGGCTCCTAATGTGCATTGGGCTCCAGCTACCAGTCCTGGATGACCTGGGGAGGGATGGGACTTCCTCTTCCTCTGCATAGGCTGCTTCTGGGACAGGGTCAGACCCACCTCCAGGAACCTCCCCTGACTGCAGGAAGCTCTTCACACCCTCCCCCCACACTTTCTGCCCCCATTGCTCCTCAGCTGTGGGGGGAAGAGTCACTGTACAGAGAGCTTTCTGCCCCCCCTCTCCATCTGCCCAACCTCCGTGCATCTGGAGTCAAAGAAATGGCGCCAAAATACAAGTCAATACAAGGCAAATTCACCCAGGGAATTTTCCCTATGACTGGCCCTGGTTGTGTTTCAACTTAGTGCTGTGGTGTAGAAGCAACACGGGAACCTGGCAGGCCCTTCTGTCACTCTACAGGTTAGCGACTGGCACACTCCAATCCTTGAGCCCTCTAAGCATCTCCCTGAAGTGTCCAGCTGCTGGTCCACTGGACATTCAGCGTTCACAGATTCACTGCTTCCAAAGAAACAGTACATCCCAGCTGATCAGCTCCACCTTGGCTCACCACTCTGCCAAACATACAACACTTAATTAACAAGGTACTCCCATATCTAACCAAGTGCTGCTCATGCAAAATCGTTGCAGTGTTTTACAGTCAGGCTGGCTCTGACCCTCCTTTTGTGAAACAAACACGGTCAGCTTGCCTCCTTGGTGAAGGATCCCATGTGTTTCTTTGCATTCCGATATACAGTAGAACCTCAGAGTTACGAACACCAGAGTTACGAACTGACCAGTCAACTACACACCTCATTTGGAACCAGAAGTACGCAATCAGGCAGCAGCAGAAACCCAAAAAAAGCAAGTATAGTACTGTGTTAAATGTAAACTGCTAAATATATAAAGGGGAAGCAACAGTTTTCTTCTGCATATTAAAGTTTCAAAGCTGTATTAAGTCAATGTTGAGTTGTAAACTTTTGAAAGAACCACCATAAGGTTTTGTTCAGAGTTACGAACATCCTCCATTCCCAAAGTGTTCATAACTCTGAGGTTTTTTACTGTACACCAGAACAATCCATTGTTTTTATTCATAAACAGGACACCCCTCTGCTCTTTCTTTCATCCTGTAGTTTTCCTCTTGTGTAGATTTCACAATCTCTTATGTCGCCCTGGCTAAGTATGCAAAATAGGCACACATTGTGAGGTATACAATCCAAAATGGCCAGACAGAGAGGGAGTTATCTACAGCCTGAAAGGAACATTTACGAGATAGGTTTCAGAGTAACAGCCGTGTTAGTCTGTATTCGCAAAAAGAAAAGGAGTACTTGTGGCACTTGAGAGACTAACCAATTTATTTGAGCATAAGCTTTCGTGAGCTACAGCTCACTTCATCGGATGCATACTGTGGAAAGTGTAGAAGATCTTTTTTACACACAAAATGATCTTTGTGTGTATAAAAGATCTTCTACACTTTCCACAGTATGCATCCAATGAAGTGAGCTGTAGCTCACGAAAGCTTATGCTCAAATAAATTGGTTAGTCTCTAAGGATGCCGCAAGTACTCCTTTTCTATTTACGAGATATGGCACCTCCTGGTGACTGGCCTTAGCTCCAAGACCATAAGAACATCATAATCAGTACTGTTACATAACTCCTCCAGTATTATCTGTACAGAATTTCACAATGATTATGAGGACCAGTGGGATATGGCTATCGGTACAGACCTTACATGCCACCCTTTGGGGAACTAATATGCATTTTTCCAACCTAGGTGATCCCTGTAAAATCCTATGCACCCCCTCTACTTCTTGGCACCAGGAGGTCCCTGGGTCACAAGTATCTCATCACTTCATTTGCCTTCCAAGTCCTGAGTTCAAGGTTCTGTTTTTCACCTGCCTCTGTTGACGGCACAGTCCATGCCTCAAGTGCATTTAGGAGGTACATCATAAGCCCCTGAAAATACATCAGGAAAGTTCAGGGAAATGCTTCCTGCTCTGTTGTAAGCATTGGTTTCACCACTGATGATAGCAGGGGAATCATGAAATCTGAAGCAGAGAGGCTTGGGGGAAAGTGAAATGGGAACTGATGCATCTCACACATTGGAAACGGAAATATATTTGTGTGGCTCTAAAGGTGAAATCTTGTCCCCCATGGAGTTATGGGGAGTCAGGCCATAGACTTCATTGGAGCCAGGATTTTACTCTGTATTCTGTGAATGAGATGGGATCTTCAATATACACATATTTTGCATTACAAACACACTCCTATTTATATAACTGTGTTCATTACCGCAGTGCCTTGGGACCAGCTCTGTACAGACAGAGTAGTAGGTGGTGTCTGTCCAAAAGACCTTATGATCTAAATATGCACCTGAGACCCAGGGTGAGGGGAAGGGGTAGAGCACACAAGCAAAGCCATCCATGTAATGTTTCTTTTGTCTTTATTGATTGGTGGGTGGGTGTTTCGGTCAGTCCTGGATTTACTTAAGCACCATCCCCATTTTTTCCCTTTATCCCCCATTCTCAAAAGTTCTGCATTGCCATGTCTGTGTGCTGTGATACAGAGACTCCCTCTGTAATCCAGCCACACCACGCTGTGCAGCCAGGGGCCATTAAGAGATGTGCAAAAGAGAAGCTATCTCTTTCCCAGGAGATAAGCTCTTTGCCTTCACACCAGCACCCACAGCCTCTCCCTTACTGGGAGTGAGTGACAAGATCTGGATTCCAGACCGTAGAAGTTCCAGGCACACACAGTTGCCATGCTACCGCTGCTGAACACACCCAGGGTGTGTTGTGTAACATGCAAAGGGAAGTTTGCAGGCAGAGTAGCAGGATCGTGTGGGGTGGTGGTGCCACGCTTTGTTTGTGTCACACGCTCAGACACATGATCTCTCTGGTACAGACAGCCCACAGTGTTATGTGCTGTACTGCAAGTACAGTAAGCCATAGAGGACATTAATCAATTAATTGTGTACCTGGAGTGCTAGCAAGGCACAAATCATTAGTGAATGAAATGGCCAGACTGGCTTAGCTGCCTGTCCATGCAGCCCCAGGTTGGGCTTTTTCAGAACACACAGGGAAATCCTTTTAACTTTAAAAACAGAAACTGGTTCTTGGAAACTGACTCATTGGCTATTGGCTTCATTTTCTAAAGGTTGCAAGAAAACCTCAGCTGATGCTTCTACAGGGTGTGACACCTGCTGATCTAACCAGGTAACAAACAAATCATTGTCTACAAAGGAACCCAGCAATTACCCTGCCATGCAGCTATTTACAGCAGGCACAGTAGGATAAACCTGTTTGTCTGCTAGTGTAAAAAAAAATGCTGATTTATTATCAAACTTCTGCGGAATTTCAGGGCCAGACCTAATTTTATGTCTTCACCGAATGGTTTAATGGAGTTTAAAGGGTATTTATAGAACCATCCTGCTAGAGGTCAGAAAACATATTCCCGAATATGTATGCACTTTGTGTATGGCCTCCAAAAAATCTGTTTCAGAGTAACAGCCGTGTTAGTCTGTATTCGCAAAAAGAAAAGGAGTACTTGTGGCACCTTAGAGACTAACCAATTTATTTGAGCATAAGCTTTCGTGAGTTACAGCTCACTTCATCGGATGCATACTGTGGAAAGTGTAGAAGATCTTTTTATACACACAAAGCATGAAAAAATACCTCCCCCCACCCCACTCTCCTGCTGGTAATAGCTTATCTAAAGTGACCACTCTCCTAACAATGTGTATGATAATCAAGGTGGGCCATTTCCAGCACAAATCCAGGGTTTAACAAGAACGTCTTGGGGGGGGGGGTAGGAAAAAACAAGGGGAAATAGGTTACCTTGCATAATGACTTAGCCACTCCCAAATCTTGGGAGACAGGCCAGTCCTTGCCTACAGACAGCCCACCAACCTGAAGCAAATACTCACCAGCAACCACATACCACACAACAGAACCACTAACCCAGGAACCTATCCTTGCAACAAAGCCCGTTGCCAACTGTGCCCACATATCTATTCAGGGGACACCATCACAGGGCCTAATAACATCAGCCACACTATCAGAGGCTCGTTCACCTGCACATCCACCAATGTGATATATGCCATCATGTGCCAGCAATGCCCCTCTGCCATGTACATTGGTCAAACTGGACAGTCTCTATGTAAAAGAATAAATGGACACAAATCAGATGTCAAGAATTATAACATTCATAAACCAATCGGAGAACACTTCAATCTCTCTGGTCACGTGATTACAGACATGAAAGTTGCGATATTACAACAAAAAAACTTCAAATCCAGACTCCAGCGAGAAACTGTTGAATTGGAATTCATTTGCAAATTGGATACAATTAACTTAGGCTTGAATAGAGACTGGGAGTGGCTAAGTCATTATGCAAGGTAACCTATTTCCCCTTGTTTTTTCCTACCCCCCCCCCCCGACGTTCTTGTTAAACCCTGGATTTGTGCTGGAAATGGCCCACCTTGATTATCATACACATTGTAAGGAGAGTGGTCACTTTAGATAAGCTATTACCAACAGGAGAGTGGGTTTGTGTGTGGGGGGGGGGTGAGAAAACCTGGATTTGTGCTGGAAATGGCCTAACTTGATTATCATACACATTGTAAGGAGAGCGATCACTTTAGATAAGCTATTACTAGCAGGAGAGTGGGGTGGGGGGAGGTATTTTTTCATGCTTTGTGTGTATAAAAAGATCTTCTACACTTTCCACAGTATGCATCCGATGAAGTGAGCTGTAGCTCACGAAAGCTTATGCTCAAATAAATTGGTTAGTCTCTAAGGTGCCACAAGTACTCCTTTTCTTTTTGCAAAAAATCTGTGAAAAGAACATGAAGGTCGCCAAGTCAAGCTCTCAGAAATTAGGAGATGC
Source organism: Chelonia mydas (assembly GCF_015237465.2). Lineage (NCBI taxonomy): Eukaryota > Metazoa > Chordata > Testudines > Cheloniidae > Chelonia > Chelonia mydas. The sequence continues at coordinate 114,483,175 of NC_057853.1, read as the reverse complement.
CAGAATTAGAGTTGCCTGGGCCTTAATTCAACCCTCTTGTGCTTTGTGCATTGTGCATTTTGATGGTTACATGATCACATGCAACTTTTTCCAAAGTTTAGTGCGTCTGTTCTAAAATATTGTGCTATTCGGCCATTATGACCTAAATCAATTTGTAACTGGGGGGGCCAGGTGGTTCAGCAAGCTGGTGGTGGGCTGTTGAGACTTTCACCTTGAAGGCACCTGTTCAGATCTACTCCAGTTTGGCTGAACTCAAAAGCTGTCCTCACTAGCTGGTTGTTGACATGGCCTGTGTAAAATGAGTGTGGGGTCGCTTCAAATGCAGTTGGACAAGTATCCCCTTTCTTTGCTCCCCCACTCCTCAATTGGCACTGACTGGTACCATTTTGTTGGCACTCTCATCAGAGATGTCAAGGAATGAATGCATTACCAAGCCTGAGCTACCCTCCTGTGGAGCTGGTCCCTTGACGTCATGGCTGCGGCATGTCGGCAGGGCAGGATGGGGGGAAATGCCCTGTTGCTGAATATGCATGAATATGTTGCTGAATAATACCCTATGATGTGGGTAAACATGAATTTAGCTTCCATCACAATCAGCCTGGCACTTTTCACCATCACTAGATATAAATCAGGGGAGAAATGGGCAGTATTTGGGGTGGCTCTTGGCCAATATTGAGAGGTGGATGTTTGTGGCAAATTGGTAGAATCTACTTTGGGAGCAGAAGGGGAGCTATCGCAGCAGAACTTCATGACTGTGTACCAAAGCAGCAGCTATTTGCATGGGCTTTGTGGCACGGCACGAACCCGAGATGAGGGAGAAACTCACTACATAGCCTGTCCTTGCAGAATTTCAAGCTCAGGTTTGGATAGTCTGAGCGAGCATCAGAATTTTGGCTATGCTGGTGCAAACCGAGCTTGAGCTCTGAACCTTTTGGAGAGTCAGACATCACCAGTGGGAGGAAGGAGGACCTTGTGGTTAAGGCATTGACTAGTATTCGGGAGATCTGGGATCAACTGGTGCCTCTGATACTGAGTTTCTGAGGAACCTTGGGCCAAGTCACTTAGTATCTCTGAGTTCCCCATTTATAAAGGGGGGATATTGATATTCCCTTTCTCCCACACTTTGTCTTGTCTCCTTAGACTGTAAGTTCTTCCAGGCAAGGCCAGTCTCTTAACATGTGAATGTACAGCATCTAGCACAATAGGTCTCTGCTGTCATTGGGGCCTCTACTGGAAGGGGAATAAATAACTATTCAGTGTTCTTTCCCATTTATTCTTACAGGCTCGTTTTCTCTTCCCTTCCCTTTCTCTAGTTGGGCTTTACAGTGATTGTCAGGTTAGGGGTGCACTGACATCTGAATGCTTTGTGCAAGAGATCCTGCCTGGCGACAATAATTTATCCCCTGAGGTCTGTGCTCTTATCAGAGAGGTGAAACACTCCTCTGCTCGGGGAATAATTCATTAGGGAACACTTTTTTTTTTTCCATGTCACAAGTCAGTCCCAAAGGAAAGGTCTTTGCCCCATGGCTATTTCAGCTTATTAAAGATACCTTTCAAGACACGGATGAGTGAGCAGTTTGAATAAAAGATTCAGGATTCTTTGCCCAAAACTTGAACCATCACCTTTTCTTTTTTAGAAATGGGCCCCAACTTAAACTTCAGATCTGAATGATCCTGGACTCTGAACAAGTTTGGGTCCAAACTTTGTGACTTTCCCCTATATCTGCATTGGGTCAAAGCAAGACTTCTGATCCAAAACCTCCTGAACTTTGGAGCAGTTCAGGTCCAGAGACAAACGTTGCCCCTTGGCTCTATCTCTTTCTTTTCATAAAGTTCAGGAAATGTTGTTGAATGTCTTATTTTTGCTGTCCATGCCCATGTCCATGGCGTAAGGGCAATTGGCTGTGCAAACTGACCAAAGGTAGAAAGTACCAAGAATCTCACATGAAACCTTGTTCCTTTGGGATTTCCAGCCTAAGTTTGCAGACCCAAGAGCTTGAGGTCATTTGAATAGGCCAGACTTTGTGGAGCTTCTCTGAAACTGAAGCTGAGTTTGGATGGAAGTTTTGGTGTTTGCCTATTGTTTCTTTGGATTTCCACCAGTATCTTCAGCTTCTTTTGATTTCTATTGTTCCACCATTTAATTACATAAAGAATTACCAGGTAGAATGTGTGCCTGCCTCCTTAATAGATGGCTCATTATACAGGGAGGGAAACAGAAAGGACAAAAGCTTTATGTGCCAACAGCCCTGTCACAATCTTAGTGTGCTTAAGAGGTGAAAGATGAGAGTAACCCGTCTGTTCTAATTATAGCCTGATGGGCCATGGTCTAGGTATGCTAAGGCCTGTGCTGGCTGGGGAATTGCAGCGATTGCCCTGTTGATATAATGGCGATGAATTGCCTAATAAAGTCCTTGTATTCAGCTGAACAGAGGGAAAGCTTCCCCTCACCCCCCATTTAAAACCACTTGTATAACTTTCATGTTAAGCTTAGCCTCTCTCTGGGAATTGCTGGCTGAAAGGAGAATTGCTGGCTATACAGTGATGTATCTGGGTCTACATGCTCCTGGCCTTGGAAGGCAGACGTGACGAACCTAATTTCTCATTTGTAAGTACTATAACATTGGAGTACTTATGGTATTTTGGCCTATCACTGGATCATCTGAGCACCTTGCCAGACTGGAAATGTCTCAAGAGAAATCACTTTTATCATTGGTTCTGGCTAGAACCAGAAAGTCCAGGAGTGAGTGAAAAATTAAAAGGTAAATAGTACAGATGGACTCATACAAAAATCTCTGCTCCAAATAGCCTTGAATCTTGGGAAACTTTGGATATCATCTTTTGTGTCTGACCCCCAGGCACCATCATGGGTTAAAGCAAACCTTTAGATTTGAACACCCCAAATGTTGAGAACGTTTGCATCGGATCTGAACTTTGTGGCTTGGGCTCAACCCTAGAAAATATTTGTTTTTAAAAGGTAAACTGTTTTGAACTCCAAAGAGTTTGATTCAGGATCTACATAAACTTGAACCTCCATACTAGCCGTCAGCCTTCAGGGCAGTGCTAAATCAGGCTGGGCTCATGTTAGGTATGCTCCAGTATACCAACAAGTCATTGGGCAACATCCCAGAATCACTGGGTGAAATTCTGTGGCCTGTGTGATACAGGAGGGCAGATTAGATGATCACAGTGGACTCTTCTGCCTCTCAAAATCTAAGCCTCTGTGCAGCACTAGTTTCTGTTCAGTCCATTATCTGAGTATCCCTATTGCCTCACCACCTTGTTTTTTAATCCTGCACATTTCCCATGTATAACCCAAAAGATCCTGAGTTGCAAAGTTTAAAATTAACTTTTCCATTCCGTGAGATGACCCCGGCTTTTTATAATAAACTGCACTGCAGGGGGAGGAGACTTTTCATTAGGGTGCAACCACTGATGATTTTTAATGAATTCTCCATGTAATGTTCTGTTCTGCTGGCTTATGCCCCCTGTCATTATTTTCGGAAGCCTACTGAGGTACAGTTCAGCTAACATTCTACCAGCTCATTACGTCCCCTGGGTTAGAATACCCAGTTAAAGCGGTGATATCCCTGGAGTCTCAAGAAGATGTACTGGAGATGCCAAAAACATCAGATGTGTTCTCTGAGCATGTTGGTGTTTGTGTTTTCAGCACTGCTTCAGTTTTCAGATTCCTTGGAGGGATAAGGTTGCTGCTGAATTGTCAGAATCGTCTTAAGATGCTGACTTCAGGTTGCTGCCACCGGCCTCATTACGTTAATGAGAGATATTTTAAGGAATACAAATAATCTGGCATTTACGTTTTCAGAGAGTGAATGGGCTTACCCAGCAGTTTTTATTTTATGAGACTCTTTTAATGTTCAGCTTAGAAAGAGCTGACCATCTAGATCACCCACCGCTCCCTGGCTAGAATTAAGCTGGTTATTATTTGCTGCCTGCAATGTTCTTGTCTCTGCCAAGTGCACCAGCAGATCGCCTCTGTCCCTGAAGAGCTCACGAGCTAAGATTTCCAGTAAACCTCAGCATATCTTTCAAACTGAAATACACAAGCTGAACAAATGAGGGATGGCCAAAGTGAGCCTCAGCCTGAACTATGGGCCTCAGCTTTAATATGTATGGAGAGGATGGAATCCAGCGTGCAGTGTTCCATCTTTGAATCTGAATGGCCTGTGAGTATGCTTTCAATCAGTTCCATGGTCTGCAAATCTCACCTCTTGGAAATTGCCAGTGTGGCCCTTAGGGTATGTCTACACTACGAAATTAGGTCGAATTTATAGAAGTCGGTTTTGTAGAAAGCGTTTTTATACAGTCGATTGTGTGTGTCCCCACACAAATGCTCTAAGTGCATGTAGTCAGTGGAATCTGTCCACAGTACCGAGGCAACCATCGACTTCCGGAGCATTGTACTGTGGGTAGCTATCCCACAGTTCCCGCAGTCTCTGCCACCCATTTGAACTCTGGGTAGAAATCCCAGTGCCTGATGAGGCTAAAACATTGTCACAAGTGGTTCTGGGTACATACCGTCAGGCCCCCCTTTCCTCCCTCCGTCTGTGAAAGTAAGGGCAGACAATCGTTTTGCGCTTTTTTTCTTGAGTTACCTGTGCAGATGCCATACCACGGCAAGCATGGAGACCGCTCAGCTAACCGTCACCATATGTCTCCTGGGTGCTGGCAGATGCGGTACTTCATCGCTACACAGCAGCAGTTTATTGCCTTTTGGCAGCAGACAGTGCAGTATGACTGGCAGCCGTCGTCGACGTAGTCCTGGGTGCTCTTTTAATCGACCTCGATGAGGTCAGGGGTCCCTGGGCAAACATGGGAGTGACTCAGCCAGGTCATTACCCTTTTAAGTTTCGTCTCATGGCAATTCAGTCCTACCGGCAGTGCACTGTCTTTTAATCTGCAGCCAGCAGAAGACGATGGCCAGCAGTCATACTGCACCATCTTCTGCCGAGCACCCAGGAGATGATGATGGCTAGCAGTCGTACTGCACAGTCTGCTGCCAGCAAGATGTATAAAGATAGATGAAGTGGATCAAAACAAGAAATAGACCAGATTTGTTTTGTATTCATTTTCTCCTCCCTCCCTTCAGGAAATCAACAGCCTGCTAAACCCAGTTTTGAGTTCTATCCTTGAGGGGGCCATTCTGTTTCTCGCAAAGCCACCCCCTTTGTTGATTTTAATTCCCTGTAAGCCAACCCTGTAAGCCATGTTGTCAGTCGCTCCTCCCTCCGTCAGGACAACGGCAGACAATCGTTCCGTGCCTTTTTTCTGTGCAGACGCCATACCACGGCAAGCATGGAGCCCGCTCAGATCACTTTGGCAATTAGGAGCACATTAACACCACACCCATTATCCAGCAGTATATGCAGCACCAGAACCTGGCAAAACGAAACCGGGCGAGTAGGCGACGTCAGCGCGGTGACGAGAGTGATGAGGACATGGACACAGACTTCTCTCAAAGCACAGGCCCTGGCAATGTGGGCATCATGGTGCTAATGGGGCAGGTTCATGCGGTGGAACGCCGATTCTGGGCTTGGGAAACAAGCACAGACTGGTGGGACCGCATAGTGTTGCAGGTCTGGGACGATTCCCAGTGGCTGTGAAACTTTCGCATGCGTAAGGGCACTTTAATGGAACTTTGTGACTTGTTTCCCCTGCCCTGAGGCGCAAGATACCAAGATGAGAGCAGCCCTCACAGTTGAGAAGTGAGTGGCAATAGCCCTGTGGAAGCTTGCAACGCCAGACAGATACCGGTCAGTCGGGAATCAATTTGGAGTCTACTGTGGGGGCTGCTGTGATGCAAGTAGCCAACGCAATCAAAGATCTGCTGATATCAAGGGTAGTGACCCTGGGAAATGTGCAGGTCATAGTGGATGGCTTTGCTGCAATGGGATTCCCTAACTGTGGTGGGGCCATAGACGGAACCCATATCCCTATCTTGGCAATGGAGCACCAAGCCGGCGAGTACATAAACTGCAAGGGGTACTTTTCAATAGTGCTGCAAGCACTGGTGGATCACAAGGGACGTTTCACCAACATCAACGTGGGATGGCCAGGAAAAGTGCATGACGCTCGCATATTCAGGAACTCTGGTCTGTTTCAAAAGCTGCAGGAAGGGACTTTATTCGCAGACCAGAAAATAACCGTTGGGGATGTTGAAATGCCTATAGTTATCCTTGGGGAGCCAGCCTACCCCTTAATGCCATGGCTCATGAAGCCATACACAGGCAGCCTGGACAGTAGTCAGGAGCTGTTCAACTACAGGCTGAGCAAGTGCAGAATGGTGGTAGAGTGTGCATTTGGTTGTTTAAAAGCACGCTGGCGCAGTTTAATCACTCAGTTAGACCTCAGCGAAACAAATATTCCCACTGTTATTACTGCTTGCTGTGCACTCCGCAGTATCTGTGATTGTAATGGGGAGACGTTTATGGTGGGGTGGGAGGTTGAGGCAAATCGCCTGGCTGCTGGTTACCCACAGCCAGACACCAGGGCGGTTAGAAGAGCACAGGAGGGTGCAGTGTGCATCAGAGAAGCTTTGAAAACCAGTTTCATGACTGGCCAGGCTACGGTGTGAAAGTTCTGTTTGTTTCTCCTTGATGAAACCCCCCGCCCCTTGGTTCACTCTACTCCCCTGTAAGCTAACCACCCTCCCCTCCTCCCTTCAATCCCCGCTTGCAGAGGCAGTAAAGTCATTGTTGCTTCACATTCATGCATTCTTTATTAATTCATCACACAAATAGGGGATAACTACCAAGGTAGCCCAGGAGGGGTGGTGGAGGAGGGAAGGACAAGGCCACACAGCACTTTAAAAGTTTAAAACTTTAAAACTTATTGAATGCCAGCCTTCTGTTGCTTGGGCAATCCTCTGGGGTGGAGTGGCTGGGTGGCCGGAGGCCCCCCCACCGTGTTCTTGGGCGTCTGGGTGAGGAGGCTAGGGAACTTGGGGAGGTGGGCGGTTGGTTACACAGGGGCTGTAGCGGCGGTCTGTGCTCCTGCTGCCTTTCCTGCAGCTCAACCATACGCTGGAGCATATTAGTTTAATCCTCTAGCAGCCTCAGCATTGAATCCTGCCTCCTCTCATCATGCTGCCGCCACCTTTCAGCTTCAGCCCTCTGTTCAGCCCGCCATTTACTCTCTTCAGCCTGCCACCTCTCCTCCCGGTCATTTTGTGCTATCCTGCACTCTGACATTGTCTGCCTCCACGCATTCGTCTGTGCTCTGTCAGTGTGGGAGGACAGCATGAGCTCAGAAAACATTTCATCGCAAGTGCATTTTTTTCGCCTTCTAATCTTCGCTAGCCTCTGGGAAGGAGAAAATCCTGTGATCCTTGAAACACATGCAGCTGGTGGAGAAATAAAAAAGGGACAGTGGTATTTAAAAAGACACATTTTATAGAACAATGGGTACACTCTTTCACGGTAAACCTTGCCGTTAACATTACATACATAGCACATGTGCTTTCGTTCCAAGGTCACATTTTGCCTCCCCCCAGCACGTGACTAGCCCCTCCCCCCTCTCCTCTCCCCGTGGCTAACAGCAGGGAACATTTCTGTTCAGCTACAGGCAAACAGCCCAGCAGGAACGGTCACCTCTGAATGTCCCCTTAAGAAAAGCACCCTATTTCAGCCAGGTGACCATGAATGATATCACTCTCCTGAGGATAACACGGAGAGATAAAGAACAGATGTTGTTTGAACGCCAGCAAACGTATATCGCAATGCTTTGTTCTACAATGATTCCCAAGTACGTGCTGCTGGCCTGGAGTGGTAAAGTGTCCTACCATGGTGGATGGAATAAGGCTGCCCTCCCCAGAAACCTTTTGCAAAGGCTTTGGGAGTACATCCAGGAGAGCCGCGAATGCCAGGGAAAATTAGTCATTAAACATGATTGCTTTTAAACCATGTATAGTATTTTAAAAGGTACACTCACCAGAGGTCCCTTCTCCGCCTGGCGGGTCCGGGAGGCAGCCTTGGGTGGGTTCGGGGGGTACTGGCTCCAGGTCCAGGGTGAGAAACAGTTCCTGGCTGTTGGGAAAACCGGTTTCTCCGCTTGCTTGCTGTGAGCTATCTGCAACCTCATCATCATCATCTTCCTTGTCCCCAAAATCTGCTTCCGTGTTGCCTCCATCTCCATTGAAGGAGTCAAACAACACGGCTGGGGTAGTGGTGGCTGAACCCCGTAAAATGGCATGCAGCTCATCATAGAAGCGGCATGTTTGGGGCTCTGACCCGGAGCGGCCGTTCGCCTCTCTGGTTTTCTGGTAGGCTTGCCTCAGCTCCTTCAGTTTCACGCGGCACTGCTTCGGGTCCCTGTTATGGCCTCTGTCCTTCATGCCCTGGGAGATTTTGACAAATGTTTTGGCATTTCGAAAACTGGAACGTAGTTCTGATAGCACGGATTCCTCTCCCCATACAGCGATTAGATCCCGTACCTCCCATTTGGTCCATGCTGGAGCTCTTTTGCGATTCTGGGACTCCATCATGGTCACCTCTGCTGATGAGCTCTGCATGGTCACCTCTGCTGATGAGCTCTGCATGGTCACCTGCAACTTGCCACGCTGGCCAAACAGGAAATTGAAATTCAAAAGTTCGCGGGCCTTTTCCTGCCTACCTGGCCAGTGCATCTGCGTTGAGAGTGCTGTTCAGAGCGGTCACAATGGAGCACTCTGGGATAGCTTCCGGAGGCCAATACCGTCTAACTGTGTCCACAGTACCCCAAATTTGACCCGGCAAGGCCGATTTCAGTGCTAATCCCCTTGTCGGGGGTGGAGTAAGGAAATCGATTTTAAGAGCCCTTTAAGTCGAAAAAAAGGGCTTTGTCGTGTGGACAGGTGCAGGGTTAAATCGATTTAACGCTGCTAAATTCGACCTCAACTCCTAGTGTAGACCAAGGCTTAGTGAAGGAAAGATGGACTGGTCATCTAACGTAACATCTTCATGTTGTTGTATAAAGAGAGTTCAGTAACACCCCCCAAGTCCCATCCTGTTGGCAGAATTCAGCAGTGAAATGAAGAACCAGGAGCAGGCTTTGCATATTATTACTGTGTGCATTTCACAATCAACAGTATTAAAGACTTAGATACAATTAATCACTCTTCATTTAATGAGTTAAACTCGTAGCATAATGGAGGTTTATGAACAGCTCCAAAATCGTCTCTGTTTGCATTAGAGCCTCTAGGTAGCTCCCTAGTTGCAAGATTGCTAAGCAGTTCTATCCTAATTTCTGGAATATCCGCAAACCCTCCTTCACAAAACTGAAAAAGTTTTAAAATAGTACAGTTAAGGCAGAGATTTTCAAACCTGCTTGATGGAACTGGGTGCTTCATTGCTGTTAAAATATGTGGAAAATGGGTGTCTAAATCCTCTAGTCAACTTTGAAAACTTAAGCCTTAATGTTCCACTTTTCAAGCAGTGACAGCACAATTGGACCGTTATTTGATACTGATCCATTCAAAACTGGGGAGAGTTAGGTTTAGGAAACACAGTGAATTCCTTAGCCAAGTCTCTTTTGCAACCTGATGCTGCAGCCTGTTTTCATGCAATTCAATAGATTTGCCTGCATAAAGACTGCAGGTTTGGGCACAGTAGGAGTTCATAAGGCATTGGCAAGCATTGTCTTGGGGCAGGCTTTATTACACAGAGAATTTACCTGACTTCCCATCACATAAGGTGTTTATCTCCTGAGTGAGGATTAGCTAAATAGTGTCACACGTGACAAAGTCTGGTATAGCTGAGTAAGTGGTTTAGTTTAATCCTTCTGAGAGGGATTGCTGTCTTGAAGGGGTTGCTAGGAAGTCTGTCGGCACACACCAGTCTTTTAGATGACTTTCAAATAGTTTTCTTTTTATTTTGAGTTGTGTGGTTGTTTCAGGACAGAATTTCTCATCAAGACACCTGGGTAATAATTGGTTCAATGCAGATCTCCTTGGAACACAGACAGTATGAAAATAGTTTGCTTAATCCTGAGGTCTCCACTGAGGAAAAAAATGCCACAAATGTCCAAACAGGACCCCATTGGACTTGAGTCAGTGGAAGTTTGTCTGAGTAAAAGCCCTTGTGAACAGTGCCACGTTGATGCACAACACCAATGTGGTTCTGTTTTGACATTTGTGGGTGTTTTTACATGTGTTGTGCAGATGAGCATTGCCTCTCATCGGACTCTTGTTTTGCGTATATAGACTAATTTTAAATTTCAAGGTATCTCAGGGACAGGTCTGGTAACTGTGTGATAGGTACAAGGAATGATGTGGATGCAGCATTCAGTCACCAGATAAAAGGGAGTGTTGTATAGTGGTTGGAACAGAGGACAAGAAGGACTGGGTGTCAGAATGCCTTTAGTTTACAGTGACTTTGGGAGAGTCATTCATCCTCTCTGTGTCTCACTTTACCCACCTGTGTAATGAGGTTAATAGTCTTGGGAGATTTAAATGTGAAGATCATTAGATTGAAAGCATTAGATTGCTCTAGCACAATCAGAAGTTGTGGACTTGAAACAAGAATTACTAGATGAAATTTACTGGTCTGTGTTGTGCAGGACGTCAGATTACCTGACTATAATGGTTCCTCCTGGTCCTGAAATCTACGACTGGAAGTTACCAAGTAATATATTTTTTTAGCCAGTCAAGGAGTAATATTATAGTAATAGATAGGGAAGTAAGTCTTGAGAGGTGTCTTAAACTAGAATGTTGGCTACAGCACAGAGGGTGAGGGATTTAAAACAGCCCAGATGTAAGGGGTACCCTTGGAGCTCTGACATGGACATGCCAGGCTCTCCCACGCCACTCTAGTCTCCCTTGAGAAACCAAATCCTAGAATTTAAAACACAAAACTATTACAGCAACAGAGAAAATAGACATGAAAATCAGACATTTGACAACGGTGGGTGGGCGACTGGGGTCCTAGGATTTGTGTTTACATTCTCCTATTTCTTTTTTTAATGAATTAAGGATTACGTATGGGGTCAAAATAATTCAACATCCAGTCTTCACATGGAATTTCAGTTTTTATGTTGGAAATGAAATGACAGCTACTGAGTTATTGGGAAAATGGATCCCCGTGGCATGGAAAAAAGCCACTGAACATGTAAACTAAGTGACAAGATCCTGCGGCTTGATTGGGTTTATGGCCAAACTGCTGATATCAACTTTGTCCAGGTTTCTGCAGAACCCAAATGTCCATCAGCATCTACAGCAAACTGGAATGTTCAGTGATGCCTATCACAGGAAACCTTTCTCACTTAGCCTTGGGTAACCAGCACACCTGCGACTTGCTTCGGATACACGCATAGTACACACGATCTGCTGAGGTGCAGCAATGATGTAATAATAAAGGCACAAGTGGCAGGCACGCCACGCTTTTGGCTCCCCTGCTTGAAAAGAACACAATGAGACCATTAGGACACACAATGGCTCTGACAGACTGGCTGGGTCGCAGGAGATTTGTAGAAAATGGAATTGCAGCAGGCAAATAGGAACGTTAAGAGTTTCCCTTATGTAAATGGAACCGAGCACAGATCCCAGCTGCTTCATGAGCAGAACTCCCACTCACTGCAATGGGCGAGCAGGGCTTTTCGTAGGCACCTAGTTAGATTTTTTTACCATACCAATTTAGTGCTGGATTGAGAACACTAGACAGTGACGTTCTCTCCATCCACAGAAGAGAGACAGCAGTGCCAGCCTCCTTGCCTAGTGTTTCCTGCCAGTATATCTCAGCCCCGATTCAGAGGGGCATGAGAGAGAGTTGCATTTTTCTGGCCTATGCCATCATTGGCTGCTGTGTTGAGACTGAAAATAAAGAGGACAATTAGTGGTGATTTTTGTGATGTGGACTCTTGTGTGTTTGGGAGAAGAGGTGAAACCCACTACTAGCCTTTCCCATGTAGCTCACCAAACACCTGTGAGATGGTAATAGGATAGCTACCAACCTGGGCTAAATTGGAAGAAGCCATATATTTTCAAGGCTATTCCAGTTGCTCTTCTACTTTAACTCTAAACTGGGTGCAATATACGTTTCTGGTATCGCAGAAAACAAGAGATCTGTTGGAATTATTAAGTTTAAAGCCAAAAACGTCACTTTCAGTCCTCTCATCATCCTCACCCATAATACAGAGCTCCTATGTAGCCCATATCCTCCTAACTGTTCATTGACATTACATGGTAAGCAATGCTGGCTAGGAAAAGGAACCAGAAGCAGCACAAGGTCTCCTACCCTTTCCTTTCCTGATAACATACAAGCTTTCATTTTCAAAGCTTTTCAGATCAAAGAAACTGACTATTCACAATGCGCCAATAAACCAGTCCAGCTGCTTTCAACTGCACTGTCTGGTATTGTATTCAGGGATTTAATAGGGGAAAATTGCTTGGCAGGTCTGCTTCACAGATCTCCATTCTGACACACGTCTTTCCCTTCACCCGCTTTCTCCCTGGGATCAATACAACAGAGCCTTTTCCAGCTCTGATCTGATCTGTGAGTAGCGGGATATGGCTTACGTTCCCATGATCCTCTCTTGAAAGTGGAGGAAATTTCCACCACCTTCTATGACACAGTTATTGACGAGAGAGGCTTGACTCAAACACGCACTGAGAGTGATTCACTATTGGAACAAACTTCCAAACGAAGGGATAGATTTTCCATTCCTTGATGTCTTCAGTTAAGGCTGAATGCTTTTTTGGAAGATATACTTTGGCCAAACACAGGTTATTGTTGCAATATGGGACTAATTGGATGAAATTCTATGGCCTAAATTGTTCAGTTAGTCAGACTAGATGATCTAATTGTCCCTTCTGGCCTTAAAATCTATAGTTCCTTGGACTTGGTATGAGTTCAGATGTGAACTTCACTGCTAGTTGCCATAATGGACTGAGCCAAAACCTCTGATTTACCTCTCCCCGATCTCAGGCTTTGAGAAAATATGGAGCTGAATTTCATTGTGGGTCCTTATTTCTATAATGGGCCATACACAAACCACAAATCTTAAGACATCTGTACTTTAAGAAAGTTTGGCTTTGGATTCAAACTTTACAGCTCTGGCCCATCTCTTATGTTGATTTGTTTTAGCTTTTCATAATTCATCTTTCTAACAGCAGATCTTTAACTCCTCTTTGCAAGGTACTGATAGGGCTCTCCATTAGCATAGTACCCAAGAGCCTCAGTCTTTAGTGTACCTATCCTCACAATCCCCCTGTGAGGTAGGTAATTATTCTCTTCATTGAACAGATGGGGAAACTGAGGCACAAAGACTAAGTGACTGGCCCAAAGTCACACAGGAAGTCTGTGCAGAGCAGGAATGGGACCCAGGTTTGCTAACCTGGATCATCCTGCCAAGAATCGATCCGAGAATGTATATCAGGAAGGGAGATCTGGGTGCAGATTCTTGGCTCCTTTGTTCTGTTGTTTTTCTATATAAACTTCTAGGAGTTCTGTACATGTTTGGCAGGGAGATCACATCATGGTTAGTATGCCAAATATCTCTCATGTAGACAAAAATTGAGAAGCAAGATCTGACATGTGGATCAGAAAGGAGAATTACCATAGTATGCTAGTTTGGTTATGATTTTTCCCTTAGATGGCCTTATTAATTATATAATAAGGTCAAGCCAAATGACTCTGCTTTATATAATATGTAAATACGTTCACAACCTTCGCGAGTAATCTTCCAGCAAAGGAGGAGCACAGTGTGACCTATTTAGTTCTAATTTTAAGGTGAAACCAACAACCTACTCATTAGCTTGTTATTGTAACAGTCTTACATTAGTCTGTGTCTGTGTTCCCAGTCTCCCAAACAAATGCATCCTGTCCAGTAAGAATTCCTGACCTCCAGAGTAGGGAAATGATGACATAAGTCATCTCCTACCCAGATTGTCTAATCTGTTCCTCAGACGCTCCCCAAGCCTCGGGAGAAGAATGTGGCTGACTGGGAATTGCAACCAAAGTATTCCTGAGAAGTGGCACACTTACAACACAGTGATGCAGGAGGGATGTGTTTTGACTAGGCCAGGCAATGACTGTGATCCATAAAAGTCCCTTTGTAATAGGTTCAATGCATTCTGAACAGTTTTGGTGCCATCTCTCCTTAGGCGCTGTACTGAACCGATTGCCAAATTTTTGAGTACAGCATAGCTTCTAGGGCAATGGTTGGGGATCTTTACAGAGAAGGAAGAAAGGATTCCGAGAGAAAGAAGGATGTGGGGGTGTGAAGGTGTATGTATCCACATGGCTCTATTACAGGGAGGTGCTGGCCCCACAAGAGTCTAAAGCATGTTTGCCAAAGAGGTTGTAATCTAGTCAAATGACATAACAGCTTCATGCTCTAATTCCTGAATTTTTCAGAATTCCCCTTCTGTGCCATTTCTGTGAATCAGTGGTTTAAAACCCTTTAGGAAAATGTAGTTTTCTCATTATTTCATTATTGGGGATGATCTATGCAAGAGGGGGTAGGGATAGCTCAGTGGTTTGAGCATTTGACCTAGTAAACCCAGGGTTGTGAGTTCAATCCTTGAGGGGGCCATTTAGGGATCTGGGGGGAAAAATTGGGGATTGGCCCTGCTTTGAGCAGGGGGTTGGACTAGATGACCTCCTGAGGTCCCTTCCAACCCTGAGATTCTATGATTCTACAAAGAGCTGGACAAATCCCAGGGCTCTTAAGTCTGTTTGAGGAGGGGGTCTTATGGGAAGCAAACAAATATTTGTCAAGCTAGACTTGTGGTCTAATATTCTGCATTGGCAGAAGGAGGGAGGCAGGTTGGGTTTCTGGCTTAGGTCTCTTTTTGAAAGCCCCCAGTAACTGGAGAGCATGACAGCGGAAGGAGCGCAGTGTGGCCTAGTGGGTAGAGCACTGGACTGGGATCTGGGAGAATTGGGTTCTATTTCTGGCTTTGCCACTGGCCTGCTGGGTGACCTTGGGCAAGTCACTTCACTTCCTCGTGCCTCAGTTGGGCTTTGACATCTACTGATGAAAAGTGCTGTATAAGAGTTGGGTAGTATTCTATCTTTTACCACCATAGCCCAAAAACAAATTCTGGGTGATTGACTCATTTGGCATCTGTTGCCTTATCTTGGTTCCCTATTTGAGTAACATTGACTGTTGAAGGCACTTGATTTCATATAATGCAACACAAAGGTACTGTTTTGTGCATCAAACCATATCCCCCCAAACTTCAGTATTAAATGAGATGATTTGCACAGATAAATAAAATCTACCATATTAGATCACATATGACATATGTCTTTTGTGGCTTCAAAAAGAAAACACACACAATCAGAAACAACACCAACATCCATATAATATATGAAAATATCAATCAGAGCTTATTAAAAACTCTCTTCTTCGGCTCAGAGCGAATAGGGCAAAAATTGCCACTGATTTGATTACTACCAGGGACTGATAAAATACTAAAAACATTCTTTTGAGATGGTGATAAAGATTCTTTTTTTTATACAAAAGAGATAAAATCCAGCATGCTCTCAGAAGCTGGAAAATTCTACAGTCCAAAAGATGATGAGGTAAATCTTCTAGTGATCCAGATTCACATGGGGAAAAACAAAGATGTGAAGAAACTTTTCCATATCTACCTTTAAGGACAGCGGTTTTCATGGTTTGGAATCTTAACTGAACATATGCCTTATGTAAATGAAGATTTGATGATTCATTGAAATACGGTTCAAAAACATGGGCCGTCTTCAAAGCAGAAAACCAAAAAGCAAACTTAGAATAATGAATCATAGTGAGATTTTCTTGGTGGGTAATATCCGTCCCTCTCTCTGTTTGAGTAGTTGATTACGCTGATGAAAAGGTATGGACAATAAATGAGTAATAGAAAAACCCCAATCTACATATATTGATGTGGTGGGTCTCATTCTGTGCAAATAAGGAGTACACAGGTTGTTCCTCCATCTCTTGAAGGCAAAGATGGGGCAATCTGTAATCTGAAAGAGTACAGAACTTAGATCAAAATTTAAGAAAAGCTCTACTACTTTTCAGAAAAACACCCACCTCAATATGTAAAAACAAGGCAGGGATAGACTTGGAGAATTAAATCTGTTCAAAAAATTATTTTGAACTATCTCCAGGGTTGCAGTTTGTTCCCTAAAGCAAACTTCAGAGCATCTGCGATCTTATTTTAGCATTAAAAATTTTTAGCACTGGGGCAACTCTGTTCCCACCATATGAATGGGTAAAACAGAGCAAAGCTGAATAACACTAGGAGGCCAATAGAAAAAGGAGACACACAAAGTCTTTAGCTGAGATGGCTAAGCAGAGAGATGCAGTGAGGCTGTTCCAGAGGGCAGGAGCTACCAAGCAGAAAGCTCTTGCACCAAACGCAGCATGACTGTGTGAAGGATGATGCTATATAAGAGAAGAGGAGAGCAGAAGAAACACGAGGCCTGTGGAGTTCAAACTTATCCTGCATGTAGTCCTGTGTAAGAACTAGTGCACAGGCCCAGAGTTTTCAAAGGGAGTGAATGAGGGTGGGGAACTGTCTATAGGTAAAAGCAGAAGTGGGTGAAACTTTTCAATCATTTTTTTCATGGCACACTGCATTTTGGGGGCCAAATTTTGTCAAATTCAGGTAGAATTTGATTAATAGTTTTGGTTGTGGGGGGAAAAAATCAAAAGTCTAAAATGCTTTGGTTTGGCCATTTGGAAACATTTCACTTTGACTTTTCTGTTCAAACTGGCATTTCAGTTTCAAATTTGGCCAGTTTGTTTTTTTTTTAAAGTGAAAATCACCAGAAGTGGCCAAATCACAATGAAAAACTTGGGAGGGGGAAGGGAAAAAGGTTTTGTTTCGAGTTGACTGAAATGTTTTGGTTGATTCAGAACTTTTGTTTGTTTTTTGCTTTTTCAGTTTGATGAAAAAATTCAAAAAATGTGTTTAGATTGAAATTGAACCTGATTTTGGGGGGGGGGGGGGTGTTGCCCTTGAACTGAAAAACTCCGTTATTCGCTTAGCTCTAGATAAAAGTAACAGGGAAAGACCGTGCAAACTGGGAACTAGGGGAAGAGGGTGGCCGCTCTTGATCCACACTAGATTCCAATCTTTTAACCCTAGAAGTTAGGCAGTTCCAAGGTGGTGCTGACCTGATGGTTAGCTACTTTGCTAAGTTACTTTTCAGTAGGAATTGTAGACAGACTCCTCTGATACTCAGGGCTTGTCTATACTACAAGGCTATGGTGGTGGTGCAGCTATGCCACTGCTACCCTCTAGCATAGACTCATCCCACAATAGCGTGACCAGATGTCCCAATTTTATAGGTACAGTCCTGATATTTGGGGCTTTGTCTTATTTTGGTGCCTATTACCCCCCACCTGCCTCCCAATTTTTCACCCTTGCTATCTGGTCACCCTATCCCACAACATCAGAAGGTTTTTTTCCATCACAGTAGGAATTCCACCTCCTTGAGCAGCAGTAGCTAGGTCGATGGAAGCATTCTTCCATCAACTTAGCCGTGACGACACCCGGGGTTTGGTCGGCATAGCTATGGTGCTATGATTTTTTTTCATGGCAATCTAAGTTTTTAGTGGAGACCAGGCAACAGAAGGCAAGAATGAGGTAATACTCTAAAATGAGATCAGACGGGAGATGTCAGTGAAAGCAGCTGAGGCTGACAGACGGTTGCTAAGCACATCCCCTGAATGCTAAGTGCTTTGCGTTGCAAATGACGCGGCATCTCAGCTGCGGCAGATCACTTTGCTGAAAGGAGTAGAGGATGAATCCATATTGTGCTCTGACAGAGAAGAATATCAAGTAATCCCAGGAGCACAGAACACAATGACCTAGCACTGCAGAGGAATATTCCATGCTGCCTCCAGCAAGGTAACACAATCCATAAGGATTGCCAGTTAATGACGCATGGTCGCTGAACAAAATCTGTAACTAGTCATTCGCTCAGAGTGACAGAATTCAATACGAGTTTCTTAGCTGGGATTCCTGCTTGAATGAATCTTTTAAGCTTTGAATTGTGCTCAGTTTCCAGTCAGGCTGAAATGGAACTTAGTCTACAGGAAATTGTGCCCTCCTATTAGCTATATGTGGCTATCTTGCCAGGGCTTCATCACCTGGTCACCCCTGATAGGTCACTTAATAGCAGAGCTGGTCAGAAACTGTCATTTCCATTCCCTGGGGAATTCCAACATTTTGAAATTGCCTTGTGGTCCAAATTCTGACAAGAAGCCAAAATTTTGACATTTCCAGCAAAACCAAAGTTCCGAACAATTTCAGTTTGGAACTATTGAACCATGTTTCCATAATGTTGAAATAGTGGAATAGAATATAAAATACATGTTATAATAGAGAACTATACCAATCAATATAGTAACATCAGATAAAAGTTGAAACTAAATTAATTGAGCAAAGAAAATTGAAATGAACTTTTTACGTATTGAAATGAAAAGTTTTTATGTAATCAAAATGAGATGAGAAAATCCAAACTCATTATGACTTTTAAAATTTCATCAGAATCAATTAACTTGTTTCTGTGAAATGTTTTGATTTTGCTGAAACTGCATTTTCTGCTGGAAAACTGTTTAGCAAAACATATTTGACTAGCTCCACTTTGCAGTGAGAGCCACTAAGGAGAGATGGGCCTTGAACCAACATTAAGCTCTTTGTGGTTTTGGGAAGCCAGATCTGGATTCCTGGGTTTCACAGTTGGTTTCCCCAGTTCTGTAATAGGTGGAACTAAAACCCTGGTTCTGGACAGGCCTCCATACTTTAGGGGCTTATTACATTCAAGGCTGGGTCTGAATTTCACATTCTAAATTTACAGAAAGACTTAAGGAGAGCAAGTGACTTGGAGTTCTAGCAAGTGAAGACATTATCCCCAAGTTCCAGGGGAAGGACACAGAGAAGAAGCCAACAGTAGGCAGAGAACAAAAGTACATGGGCTGAAATTTAGGGGTCCAGATTTTCTGAGTTGCTGACTTTGGAAAGTTTGGGTGCTTTGTGTCTAAATGGGAGCTGAGCTCATCTGAAAATCTGACCGTTTACTTCAGTGCCAAAGTGGAGCTGCTGGTTGTTGAGATTGCTTTGGAAAATCTGCCTTAAAGGACTTAAAGCTCCACACTGAACCCCTAAATAAAAGTGACATAACTTTCAGATGTACTGAATACCCCCCAATTCAATGGGAAGTCAATAGGAGCTGCCAGTCCATTGGTCTACTCTTTCTGGGTATCTAACTTTGAAAGCTTTGGCCACAATTTTCAGTGCTCCTGTACAAATGAATATAACCTGGGCTTTTAGCTTCCTTTTGTCTTACCAGAAGGTCTAAACAAACGGATACAGAGATCATGGGATTTTTCGTTGGCAGAGAGGATCTTTTTTATGAAGATAGCCTTTGATGCTCTTTAGATATGAGGTTTTCCATAGGAAATAAACTACAACAGGACGCTTGTGCTCCTCTTGACTAGTAGCTGGTTGCTGAGAACGCGTGTGTTCTGTTACAGACACGAGACAGGGCAGCTGGGTGTGCGTTTAACATGAGTGGATGGAGGGAGGGGACTGAACAGCCAAAGGGCAAGGGCTGGCTGATTTACAAGCAAGCTGATGCCCAAAAAAAGAGGGAGCACGTGTCCTCTGTCCCTGTCTCTGCTCATGCATGAGCCTCTTTCCTGCTGTAACAGCCCTGCACAGCTATGGGGTGAGCCAGAATCACTCAGCCAAAAAAATCCTACCCTTGATTGCTCAGGATGCTTCCAACTCTACACAAAGCAGAAGCTGAGCAGTTTGTGCTGTGAACCAGGGAGAGAGAAAATGCCGTGAGTGAGACAGGATTCACTCTTCAGGCAAAGGGTTCGCTATGTGGTGCCAGTGTTGCAAGATTGGGATTAGCCTTTGTTGGAGATCGGCAGTGTGACTCTATGGGCAGAGTCGCTGGAGCACAACCAGATCAGACAAGTGCATGGTTACCACCTCGCTTTTGAGTTAGGTAGAGGCAGCAGGAGAGAAGTCAGCTCCGGTCCTGCTTGCTGGATGTTTGTTTCCTTAATCCTTGACACCCTGCACCATCCCCGGCCACTAGTATCATCCTTCGTGTTACCCTCATCAGTCCCATCTACATCCTCCCTCCTGATGCCTTCTCTCTTGCTTCTTCTAGATCAGTACCCCCCACCCTTCCCCATACTGATGCCTGTCCTCCCAGTGCCCCAGTCATGGCTTCCCCCCCTCATTGGTGCCTTTTGTCTGGTCTGTGGTTATGTGCATGCACACCTGCACCTCCAGGCAAATGTTCCCTGTACGCACTATTCCTGCTGTTAGCATGAATAGGATGCACAAAAGGGCTGTACATTAGACTGGTGTCAGACACAACAGAGGTGAACATTCACTGTCTGCTGGGCCTTCAGTGGGTGAATGTGTTTCTCTCTGAACACCTGTAGAAATATATATGGCCCTTGACAGGCTGCAATAACCTTTCTTCATGAAATAACCTGTCCATCCGCTGACCTGACATTTGCAAAGGTAACAGGTAGAACCTCAGTTGTTAAATAGAAACCACCTTTGCATGAAGAGTGATTTAAAAAAAATTGTTGCTCATTAATAGCCTAGGTAGTGCCGTAAATTTACAAGCAAGAGGAGCTAGTCAGATCTGCAGATCTGGTATTTATAGAAGCCTGTTCTTCTGTGTCTAACTGAGTCACTTTCACTCTGCCCCCAAGCCATGCACAGTCGGAAACAGAGGGAGCCAGAAAAATTAACCCTAGGTTTTAGGGGGGGGGGGGGGGTGGGGGTGGTGGGGGAACTATGCCTAGCCACACAAACATGGCAAAGAAAAAGAATTAAATAAATTCCACCTCCCAAGAAAAGGCTGCTCACAGCCGATCTAACTTGTGCTTTAGCTTTTTTTTGTTTGTTCAACATGTGACTTAATGCCACAGTGTTCACGAAGCATGGACATTGCTACGGCAACAGCAGTAGCACATGACATCTTGGCTGCCTTTTGAAATGCAAAGTCTCGTCTAGCAGACGCTCACACACGCCCTGGCTGATGGGAACGGCATCCATTTGCACACTGGCTTAAAAATTAATGCAGGCGGGACTCAACAGCGGGACGCGCTTCACTCTGTTTTTAGTGAGGGCATGGCAGGGTATTTTTTTAGCCTGCATGAAGAATTGCTTCATTGTCCACGGAAAGAAGAAAGGGAGATGGATTATTCTGGGGATGGGAGAATTGGGGGTGCTTGATGTGCAGGCTTGGAGGAGGTGGAGGGAGAGACGACAGCTGACTGAATCCATGCAAACTCTTGCAATTGTAGGTGGTAGTCCCAATATTGACTAATATCCATGATTCCATTGTATCTTTGGCAGCAGTTTTCTATAGGCCCATTTCGGTGCTGAGCAGTTACACCCCCACTAAATAAAAACAGAGGGGCAGGGCCTCTTTTGATTTTTAGTTCTGACCCAGTGATTTTAAAGCACGGACTAGGCTGCCTCCGGCCTCAGTGGAAACAAAACACAGTTGCCTACATCTGGACTAAGTATTGCCTTAACGCTAGCTTGCGTTGAGCGTCGTTCTTTTATCGCTGTCACTCACCGTTGGGCAGCTCGCAAGGATGAAATAGTGGGTGACTTGATAGGTCTCCTCCAGTACTAATCACAGAAAATTAGTTCTAAAAAAAAAATCTGAGGTCACCTAATCCATCCTCCGCTTGGCGAGTGGAGGGTTGTTCCCCACAGCATATTCTCCATTGCTTTTGTGTAGCTGATTTGAAATGTTACAAGCCAAAGGGCTTCTATCGCTTCCCTTGAGTGACTGTTCCACAGTCTAACAGATCTCAGATCCCAGAAAGAGATCAGCACTTTCTCAGCACAAAGTCGTCATAGCTCCCAGCTTCCAGTATGTCAAAGGGGCTCAGAAACCATCCTGCAACGTCTGGGATGAGAATCTGAATGGAACAGAATTAAAGGATCTTTCCTGACACACACACAACTTTCCTCCTGAAAACACATGACGCTCTCCCACCGAAGTATGGGCAGCAGAATTTGTCTGATGGCCCTTCCCCACTTTGGCTGAGAAAAAGATTCAAGTTACCAGTGCTCGCTTTTGCTCAGCACTGCCCCCGGAGGTCTCTTGCTCACTGGTGATCATTGTGCCGTTGGAGCTGTGATTCATTCTCATGAATGGTTGCAGGGTAGCAGCCGTGTTAGTCTGTATCCGCAAAAAGAACAGGAGGACTTGTGGCACCTTAGAGACTAACAAATTTATTTGAGCATAATTCTTCTCATGAATGCTTTTTGAGAGATCTGATTGGACCATAGCTGACCCTTTCTCTGTGATCTGGGCCTGAACAGAGTAATATAGCTTCCAGTCTTCTCCCTGAGGTGCAAATCTAGCAATGTTTGCTAACCATGTCCCTCTTCATATGTTAGAACAGCTTTGGAGTCATCTGAATACAAGGCATCCAGGCTTTATTAGACCTGCACATCATGTTCAGAGCAGCAGGAGTATCTCCATGGTAGGGTTTTAAGTCAGTTGGCAGCTTTTCAAGCAGAATTGTGGCTAAGTCCAAAAAGCAGCGGCTTGTTAGCTGCATAATCGCGGCTGACTTCTAGAAGTTCCATTTCAAATCTATTCCTGGAAACCAAACTGGCTAGAAAATTCCAAGAAGATTGAGATCAAGGTTGTCGCGACTGTCCTCTTGTGGTTTTGGGGTTTGTTTGCTTTCTTTTAATAGCAGAAAGCCCAACATATGAGAGGATGTAATAAAAAATCCTCTGCCCTACTGTGGTGGGTCTATATGTCAAATCATATTTCCTACCGTCAGTGTCCAGTCTGGACAGTGTGTTGCTTCCTGAAATGGAAACTCCATCAACTGCTGGTTTGTGTTTCTGGCTCACTATCAGTGCTGCCAGAACAACTGTCACTTCCTCCCTACAGCCTCCTTTCAATGCTTGTGACTGCTTTTCAAAAGCTTTAGCAAAAGCCTTTTTTGATGAGCAAGGAGTGAGCCATTTACGATGACTTCCATTTTGACAAAAGGAAGAAGAAGAAGAAATGATATCAGTTTTGGTGATTTCCTACAGGAATCATGGGAGTTTCCCAGGAAATGGGTATTTCCACAGGCTATTCTGGGAATTTGACCTCTTTTTCCAGAAGGCCTTTTGAAATTTCCCACAACCCTCTTCTTCAGGGACCTGTGGGAACTGTGGGATAAATATCTTGAGGGCAACATGACTGCAGCGGTGCAATGCTGCACATGTATGGATGTAGGACAAAATTGCAAGTGAAACAGCGTGGCTAGTGAAGACACACCACACAGCTGTTATTTGCACTGGTGCAGTCGTACTGGTTCGATGGCCAGTGGTTCAGTTCTCCAGCGTAGGTATGATCTGTGTGTGGTTTGGACAGAATTTGTCCCAAAGTTTGCCCCAAAGTTTGCAAAGTGCTTTGGGATCCTTCGGAATGAAACCCATACTAGAAATGTAAAATATTATTTTCAGTCACTTCCTTAAGGAGCTCGCCAGAGGGTGGACCCCAACACATTGTCTGACCTTCACTCCATCACGCAGATGTATGTAATATGATGTTCACTTTCGTTGGATGTTGCTTTGCTGGACAATGAAATTACTTCCTCTGCTCCTGAAAAACAAGAATGCTG
This sequence comes from Chelonia mydas, assembly GCF_015237465.2. Lineage (NCBI taxonomy): Eukaryota > Metazoa > Chordata > Testudines > Cheloniidae > Chelonia > Chelonia mydas. The sequence goes on along the minus strand of NC_057853.1, from coordinate 114,459,562 downwards.
CTTGATGACTGTTTTGGTGTAAATTTCTGATGTCTGTGCAACTGCTGGTCTCCTCCAAGCTGTTGTTTACAGGAGCGATGCCTTAATCCATAATAATGCATTTCTGAAGCACAGATAGGCTGAAGACGAATTCTTTTAGTTCTGACAATTGCAATCCAGAAATAATTTTCATTTGGCAAGAAGTCAGCATTGCAAGGAGGAAGGTCTTTAAAAACTTGGTTTTTAGCCAAGTACAAGCTTTTTCCCTGGAACAGGGACTTCCCTGGTTTAGAGTTCAAATAAGCACAGCTTGGATGACGTATGTGAACACACATTCACCTCTGGCATAAGCACTGCACCATCATCCCATTGATACCCCTTCCAGCTTTACTATTCCCGCCCCGTAGCAGAGCAGCTCCTGTAGGGCCTCCTGCACTTATGTGACCCACCACCAACCTCTCCAAGGGCTGTTGGGGCTGGATTTACACCCATGATCCCTAAACAGTTGGGACCCTCTCACAGAGGCTTTTAAAAATGGAAAATGCCTATGGCCTTATTCTTAATGCCTCTCACCATTACACGAGGACTGACAATGGTGGGAATGCCTGCACAGACCGACCATTGGTGACTTTACCGCCATGTCACTGGGACGTGCCCTGTCTACACTAGCGGTGTCACTGGTGGAGTTACAATGACGCTAGTGCAACAATGGGAAATTCCAAGGAACCTGACATGGTAGGGAAGGACTAAGGGACAAACCTGCTCTCATTGTAGCCAATGACATAGACCTGCGGATAAACTGAACTGATAGCAAGATCAGGCTCCCAAGGATTTGTTTCTGATTTATCCTAGTGTGGTGGATGAAACACTTTTATTTCTGTAGAGCGGAGGTGAATTTGATGGAGGTCTATAAAATCATGACAGGTGTGGAGAAAGTAAATAAGGTTACTCCTTCTCATCACACAAGAGTTAGGGGTCACCAAATGAAATTAATAGGCAGCAGGTTTAAAGCAAACAAAAGGAAGTATTTTTTCACACAACACACAATCACCCTGTGGAACTCTTTTCCAGAGGATGTTGTGAAGGCCAAGCCTATAACAGGGTCCAAAAAAGAACTAGATAACTTCTTGGAGGATAGGTCCACCAACGGCTATTAGCCAGGATGGGCAGGGATGGTGTCCCTAGCTTCTGTTTGCCAGAAGCTGGGAATGGGCGACAGGGGATGGATCACTTGATGATGACCTGTTCTGTTCATTCCCTCTGGGGCACCTGGCATTGGCCCCTGTTGGAAGACAGGATACTGGGCTAGATGGACCTTGGTCGGACCCAGTCTGGCTGTTCTTTTGTTCTTAATTTTTTTAAATGAATAATTTAAAAGGGAGGAAAAAAACATATGATGAATTGAAAACTTGTTTTAAATGTCAAAGCATGATAAAACCAGAAAAAGCAAGGAAGACACCTAAAAGCCAAAGTATGATGCTGATGCTCTTTTTCCAGTACAGTTGCCCATCATCAGTCCACTATCAATCCCTTGACATTATGCCTCCGGATGTCTCAGAGCTGTTTAGATGCCATTTGATTGACTGATGAATGGCAGCCAAGTTAGGATCATTTGATACTTACAGAGCTATTCTATCTTCTGCTCAGGGCTCCTCCTAATAGAATTACACTTACAATCCCATTTTTAAAAAGAGAAGTTGTGTTAGGTGTTTGCCTTCCCCCCCCCCAAAATTACCAAGAAAAAAGAGGTTTTGATCATTTTATTAGTTATACTTAATTTTAATTCGCACTTTCATTGATCAAACTGATGTGTGAAGTGGATTTATGAATTAGCTGAGCCTGTGTGAGCTGACGGATTATTAGGGACAAGTGCCCTGTGCAACTATAGTGAGTGACCATCCTCGGAACATTTATACGGGAGCAGAGAAAAGGTTGGTCTGGCAGCCCAGTGCTGCTCTCTCCAGCTCCTTTGAGCAAGATGGGTGGGAGTACAGAGGAAGAGAGCAGAGTTAAGGTTAATGTGGCCATAGTTGGGTTGCACGTGTGGCAGGAAGGAGTGGGCCAATGGTACATGTGGGCTGATGTGTGCATCCTTAACTCCAAATACCCTGGCTCATTTAAATTCTGCGCCTCAATAGTGCATTAGCGTGGGAGCTTGCCTTGGGTTATATAAACAGTGGAGACAGCGTAACCCACAGGTCAGTGAGTGCTACATGTACCCTGACGTACATGGCATGCAAAGCTGCTACCACCATCAGCTACAGAGCTTGGCTCTTTAGCTCAAGCTGTAGGGACTTGTGCTTTCAGTTCTCAGTCTCCAGAGTTGGCCAAGATGGCAGACATCACAATAGCACAGGTTTTCAATAGTGCATAGGGAACAGGTCTCCCAGACCAGCTCCTGACTCGCTGTGTGACCTTTGGCAGTCACATAGCCTCTCTGGCTATTCTCTGACTGGTGAGACAGAGAATGTCTTGCCGCCTTTTGAAAAGTGGGTTGATATTAATGGATGACAAGCCCCCTCTAAATTAGTGGGAGCGCTCAGGGGTGTTCGGCTGACCCATTCAGGGAAAGATGGGGAGATATGGACCTATTCTAGGTTATCCTGGTGGGGGGGTTTTCATTGTGGAGTGAAGGTGGCTGGATAGCAACGTGAGGGAGCCTGTATAATCAATGGGGCCTCATGTCTCAGTTTTCAGAGCTGGTTCCAGTATCCCTGCTGGTTCGTCTCTGTTCATGTAACCCCTTGCACTGCCCATGAAATAGACAGCAGGCTGGCTGAGTCTCCCCACCCACATGTAATCAGATGGCCCAGAAAGCTAGGAATCTCCAGGTGTGTGAGTGCCATCCTAGCTTCCTGGATGGGTTAACAAAAAAACAATGTTCCCAATTTACAAACCGGCTGCAAAGGTGCTTCTAGCCCTGCTGTGGAGGTTGGGGGCGGTGGCAAGAGTTGATGTCCTTTCACCCTCTTTTCTGTCGGTCAAAACCCTCCCCATTCACCTTCCTGATCTCCCGCCAACCTGCAACAGTGTGTCCTGGATTTGTCTTTGAAAACGTCATCTTCTGAACACCCCCTCTGAGCTCATCTGCCTCCCTAGGTGCCCTGGAACAGAAATATAGCAGGAAGATTTAGGGCTGCAGACGTTTTAATTCTCGGCCAAAGCTGCCCAGTGAGAATTGAGCAAGCTCTCCTCTGTTGTTTAAAGGGAAAACAAAGGACTCCTTAAACCTCTGTGCCTAAGAGCTTAGTTAAAGTCATTGACTATATGTCTGCCACTGCGTTTAATGCTGATTGAAGAAGCTCCCACTTCACTGTGGAAATGGAAGCAGGAATTTGCCTGCACTGTAAATGTGTGCTGGGGAAAGGTGCTGTCTTAACAACGCTGGAGACTGTAACCCTCTGCTTATCCCCATGGTACAGGACCACTTGGCTGGCAGATGCACAAGCTGCCTCCTGCTCCTGTCCTAGCATCCCAGGGGCAGGCCATTCTCGCTCTGTTGAGCGAGTGCTGGATTAATCATAGGACTGGAAGGGACCTCGAGAGGATCAGTTGTGGCTGCCATTGGGCTAGGTGCTGTACACAGACACAGTGAGCAATGAGAAAAGATGGTCTGAATGTTGGAATTGTTCCTAGACTGTATCTCAGAATGGGCAGAGTGGAAGGAAGAATGAGGATCAGTTTGGCTTATGTCCCCCAGCCCTCTTTCCTACCCAGCTGAAGCAGGAGGTGGGCATATTTGAAAGCAACAGCAAGTCACTTTAGTGAAATCCGGCTTCACTAAGCCTAGAGAGCTTTGATGTATTTAATTTATTAATGGTAGAAATAGGCTTGTTCAGGTCTCTGGCTGAGCTTGTCCTAGTGTAAGAAGCTCTATTTAGGACTCCAAAAATCTGTGCTCAAAACACAGTTGGAGCCCAACTCTAACTCTTGGGAGAATATAGCAAAATATTTTTACTTTCCACTCATTCCCTCCCTCTCTGTTCCAAACAAGAGGTAAATTTGTTGTCCATTGAAGACAGCAATTGAGACTTCTAGCCCGAAATATATCATCCAGAAGAGTTTTATGCACCTGTGTTGTATAGAACTCCTGGGAATATATTTGATTGACATATGTCAGGATGTTGGGGAATAAATAGGCAAAGCTAAACTAGATGTAATTAAAACACTGCACCTTGTGTCAGACTGTGTTTTTGCACAAGGGTAGAATCAGTTAGCCCCTTCTAGGGAGTATGTTAATTATCGGCTAAGTCCCTTCTTTTCCAGTAAGGAACAAGCCTTTGCAACAACAAATGTCTTTGAAACTGACAAGTGGAAGAATTTGAATCTTCAGCTCTTAATCACTGTCTTTATTCAGGTAGTTGTATGAGGATTAGGCACTATTTACATTGATCAAACATCTCTCCTTTTCTGGCCTGGTGTATGGCCAGGTCTACACTCTGGGGACTACAGTGGCATTACTCTGGTGCTGTAGCTAAGCCAGTGTAACCCTGTAGTGTAGACACAGTCTACGTAGAAAGCTAGTTAGGTTGACTGAAGTCAATCTAGCTGCATCTACACTGGAAGGTAGGTAGGCATAGCTACATTGCTCAGGGGTGTGAATATTTCATACCCCCAAGCAATGTAGCTACGTTGATCTAAATTTTAAGTGTAGCCCAGGCCTATATACTATGAAAATAACCACAGGTGACTGATACGGTTATGACCAGGCTATACCCAAGTAAACAGTAAAAAAATGCTGCTACCATATTAGAGACTGTAGGTGAAATCCTGACCCCAGTGATGTCAAAGCAAAACTCTCTTTGACTTCAGTGGGGTTAGGACTTACCGTTATTTTCAGCCTAGGTGTTTAAAACCAGGTTTTCTAGTGTGGCTTTTACTGCCTGCACAGGCAAGAATAAGCCACACTATAACGTAATGCAGCCACAGTCATGTTTAAACACGGTTTCTTTTGTAGCATTGGCTTGTGTATACTACTCAGATTTCCCACTGCTCCCACCACTAGCGCAGCTCCACTGACAGAAGGAGCCGCGGGAACCCTAATGTAGACAGGATGCTGGCAGCTGCTGACATGCATCTTTGTATCTTGAGCAGCGAGTAGAAAATATGTCCCCTCTTCCACGCTGCAAACAGTTAGGCACATTATTAGTCCTGAGGAAATCAATGGGGACTGCACATATGCTTAAAATGAAGCACACACCCATGTATTTATGAGGGGAGCATGGTGCTTTGCCCTATCCCCATTGCTATGGCTATGGGAGTGTGTGGAGGATAGCAATGGTAAGAAATCTGAGGGAGAAAAAGGTTAGTGTAGACCTAGCTATAGACAGGACCCTGCAGTTAAAACCATGCGACTGTAGCAACCACTATCTTTAAAGACAGCTGTTGCAAGCAGAATGCTAGTATGGTTTCTGTGGCCTGGTGGTGTTAATTTGTATAGGTCTAATACCTAATCTATTGGTATTGCAATAATGCCAAGGAGCCCCAGTCATGGACCTGTACCCTGTACAAGCCACAGGGCAAAAAGATGGTCCCTGCTTCATGAAGTTCACAATCCCAGTGATAGGGCCTTTTCCCCCAATTAATTGTGCTAGTGTAAAGTAAGCAAAGTGACTTCGATAGGGAATATGCTACCCCACTGAGTTATAGACTAGGCTATCTATGGGCCTCTTTTCACGGGCAAATTAATGGCGTTGGGTATCCTACTGTAACACAGTAGCCCCCCAACCCTTTTCGAATCGACTTGGTCTGACTGTTTTTGCCCAGGTGACTGAATCCTGTGGGTCTTAGTCTTTATTGGACTGTAACGTGATTCAGGAACTTGGTTAAAATCTGGGTTGAACAGTCCATACAGAGGTAAGAGCAAACTGTTATATCACAGTCAATGTCATGCAGATCCCTAATACTGTCACCATGGCTGTCTGGACTGGCCCAAAGTCACAGCTGTCCAACAGCTTCCCGGACAAAAACAATCTGTCCTCACTAGCCAGGACAATGTTGGGGATGCTCAAGTGGCCAAAGCACAGGACCAGGATCCAGGTGAGCTGGCTTCTGTACCCATCTCTGCCACTGTCATGTCACTTCACCGCTTTGTGACTTGGTTTCGCTATCTGAATTTTTAAGGCCATAACACTTACCTGTCACAGATGGATATTGGGAAGCTTGCTTTGTTAGTGACTGCAAAGGATTTTGACATCCCCAGATGGAAGGTTGTATGTAGGGGCTCACAGTCCTGTTTATTAGGTGGCTATTATGTGACTGCTGGCAATCCGATCATTTTCTCCTTCTAAAGATCTCTGCCTAGTCCAGATGATCACTGCTGAGCACTGAACAACCCTGCCTGTCTGCAAGCAGATACAGCGTGCGTAGCAACAGCAGCTGTACAAGCTTTCTCCACGCTGCTCTGCTATTAGATCCTGACCTGGAGAGAGCGCCACTGGAGTGGAGAGAGTAGCTCACTCTTCATGGCCCATTTGACCCTTGGCCTATCTGCTGAAGCTGTCAGCAGAAGGGCCAATTACATCTGCCCCTTTCCCTTCTTTTAAAAATAACCTTGCAAATGACGACGGATCAAATCTAGATGTGTGCAGCAATTGTGTGTGGGATTCCAGACCTTGGACCTGTAACATCATACCTAACAGGAGCCAGTTAACTCCCTCCTCTGCAGCACGTGCAAATTTACATTATACAGGATGATCCCATAACTAATTTCCGGTCAAGCCACTGTGCTTGCAAAGCCTTTATTTCTCTAGCTCTTGTTGCTACAAGACTCCCCTCTTCTTCTTCGAATCTTTCCTGTTATTTTTCCACCTTCCGGTGGCAGGATGCAACATTCGTTATAATAATAGATCAAACTTTGAGTGGAAAACTGTGCTTTAGAGTTGTCCCAAGGATTCCCAGTTTCATTCTGGTTAGCTGATTTGCAGCCCTGACCCACACACTCCTCCTCTCCTTACCCCACCAGGTACTACAGTGTAATAATGTGGCTAACAAACCTAGCAGTTCTGTGTACATACTAGTAATTAGCTGGTAGGATTTTTCCGCAAGATCCATTGATGTGCAGAAGATGGAGCATGTAGTTTTTAATTTGCCCCGACTGTCTCCGGCTATCATGTATTCAAACCTTAACATAATTAGCTTTTTAAATAAAGGGATATGAAATAGTCTTACATGACAAGCTGCTGTCTGCTAAGAATAGCCTGTACATGCATTCTGTCTCTCATTGCAACCTTCTCTTACAGAGACACGTAGAATACCCTCCTGTGTCTGCAGTTCATATTGATAGAAATGGGAGTCTTCTGCATAAACCCTTTGGAACAGGAAAATTAGCTAGGTCATGTTCTTATATTTATTGTCATGTGATGTAGAGAGAAGCTGAATTGTAAGTGCTAAGAAAGAGAGAGATCAGCAATATTTAAAAAGATCACCTTTCTCTTTTTATAGTCCCTTTTGTCTGAGGAGCTCAATGCACTTGGCAAATAGTAATAAATTCATCTTCATGATATACCTGTGAAGTAGGGAAGTATATTCCCCTATGAGGTTAATATTAAGGCATAGAGGGGTTATGTGACTTACTGAAGTTCGCACAAAAATTCTGCAGAAGAGCTGAGACTAGAACCCACATCTCCTTCTTGCCATTTCTCTTCTTCAGCCACAAGATCTTCCACCCAAGAAACCTATGGGATAACACTTTCAAAAGCACCCAAGTGACTTAGGAACCAAAGGCCCATTGACGTTGAATTAGAATTAAGCTCCTAAATGCCCAAGTTTAATCTGAAAATGGAACATTGATTACAAAGACACTTCGGTGCTTTTGAAATTTCTGAAAATTTTGCCCAAGCTGATGAGTTATTTTACTTCTGTGCCTCAGTTTCCTCATCTGTAAAAGGCACTATAAAATGTTAGGTTTCTAGGTGCTTTCTGCATCCTATGATGCCTAAATAACTCTAAAAATCTGGCCCTAAGTGTTGTCACCAAGTGCTATTATCCAAAGAGATATTTCTTTTTAGTTTTCAGGGCAGAAATGCAATATCTGACTTTGTTTGGAGATGGGGTTTGTTTGTTTTTTACTTCCTGTTGCTCTTATATTGTCAACATGAAAGTATTAAATTATGTGACCAATGTAGCCAGTAAGACTAGCCAGAGCTATTATACACTGTCTGGTTGCAGTAAACATCCCCAAGATTCTCTCTTTCATGGCAGTGTCACTATATCCTGTGTACAATATGTGGGCTACTGGGCAGGGTTATGTCATGACTCAGGAAGAGCCAATATCATAAATTTATGTTAATGATGGGTGGGATTTTCAAAGGTGTTCGGCATTGACCTAATTCAGCTCCCGTTGAAGAGTTAGGCCAGTACTGAGAGCCTCCTGAAAATGCCACCCTAAATATTTTCCTGACTATATTGGTCCCTTCATTGTGGCGGTGTGGGAGGCATTGTTAACCTACCAGTCATGTGCATGCACTGAATAAAACCTTAAAGACTTATCCTGCAAATCCTTATTCAGATGAGCAGACCTTACTCAAGTCAGTAGTCCCATTGGAGTCCTTGGGGCTATTCACCCCAGCAAGTGTTTGCAGGATCGGGTCCTTATTTAGGCCATGTTTAAACCAGCACTTATGTTGGAAAAACTTTTGTTGCTCAGGGGTGTGGGGGGGAAGAGCAACATAAGTTTTGCCGGCATAAGTGCTCGTGTGCACAGCGCTATTGGTGGGAGATGCTCTCCCGCTGGCATAGCTATTGCGGCTCGTTGAGCTGGTTTTATTATGTTGACGGGAGAGCTCGCTCCTGTCGGCATAACGCAGCTACACAAGCGCTCTGGCAGCTTGTAAGTGTAGACGTGGCCTTAGCCAGTGCAGCATCTTGCAGACAATCTTTATTCTAAGAGACCTTATAGAACTAAATAGGCGACGGTCTCTTCTGTGTAGTAAGAGGGAGGATTCTTATGCATCCCCAGCCTGTTCTCAATGCTATAAATACCTCGCTATTACCCTAAGCCCTGGCTGAGATGATTTAGTTGGGGTTGGACTTGCTTTGAGCAGGGGGTTGGACTAGATGACCTCCTGAGGTCTCTTCCAACCCTAATCTTCTATGATTCTAAGCCTGCTATATCCTGAGTCCCACCCCTGAAGCTTGCCTATTTTACATTTGCTCCAGGGTGTCTGTAACAAACCAGTAGCCCACCTCAGGTGCCTCCCTATAATAAATGGCTCGTGGTCTCCACCCTGCATAAAAATGTTCTAGCTCGGATACTTCCTTATATAAAAACAGCTTCGATTTCTGCCTCAGGCACTTCCTTATGTTATATCGTTGGGGCACCGGATCCCCACCCTCACCCCTGGAGAAAAGCAAAGGGCTCAAGTTGGTATCAATGAGCAGGACTTTCTCTGAAAAATGTTCCACACATCCACTCTTAAAATATATATTCAGGCACGAATTAATCCTCCCAGTAGAGGAAATGGTGTTACACGCTCTTGCAATAAGCCAGTTCTAAAATTATTATGAAACCCCATCATCCTGATTTTAATAACAACTTACCTACCTATCCAGTTGTGTATACGTGCCTTTTTCATGATATTGCTCATCACATAAATCACACAGCTTTTAAACAAGTAGTAGTAAAATGACGCATGAAATGTCAAAGGGGTTGGGCTGATTTTTTTGCTCTAAATTGGAGATTTTATTTTAAAGGTTGGCTGGGAGAAAGGACTCTTACAAAACCAAATTTTATGTTTGTTTAGATAGATGGATATATGATAGAATTTAGAGGCCCCAACCAAAATTGCAGAGTCCCTGCGCTAGGCGCTGTACAAGTACATAGTGTGAAAAAGTCCCTGGCCAGAAGAACTTAGTCTTAACAGACAATACAGACAAAGGGTGAGGGGGGACGCTGAGGCCCAGAAAGGTAGAATGACTTACTCGAGATAGCACTGCAGGTCAGTAGCAGAGCTATGAACATAACCCTGTACACCTAGCTGTTAGTCCTGAGCACTATCTGCTAGACCATGCAAACATTATTAACAGAATCATAAAATCTCATGAATCACTGCTTTTCTTAAAAGAAGCCAGTGAAATTACATATTTATTTATTTCAGCGTGTCCCTGCAGTGCTGGAAACACCCCACGCCACAGCACTCTGTTCCTGCATGAGAACCAGCAAGTGAAACTGACCCGTCTTGTGCCCCTGTCCAAGCTGAGTGAAATGCCAAGAAAATAAACAAACAGCATGAAAGGCAAACAGCAAATCAGATTTTTTTTAAAAGAATCTAGGAGGAGATTTTCAGAGGTGCCCAAGGGATTTAGAAGCACAGTGCCCACAGACATTCCTAAATCCCTTTGGCGCCTTTGCAAATCTCCCTCCTTAAGCCATATGCACAGTATGTGTGCTACTCTACACTCTACCACAACAGCTATGCTGCTGTAGCACTCTATTGTAAACGCTTCCTACAGCAATGGAAGGGGTTTTTCCATAGCTGTAGCTAATCCACTTCCCCAAGCAGTGGTAGCTAGCGCCACAGAAGAATTCTTCCATTCACCGAGCCCCACCTACTCCAGGGGTTAGGGTTGGCTTAACTACGGTGCTCAAGGGTGTGAATTTTTCACTCCCATAAGAGCCGTAGCTGTGTCCACCTAATTTTTAAGAGAAGGGCAGGCCTTAGATTTTAATCATTTTTCATGTGACGAAAAGACACGGAATCTCTTTCAAAAATGAGCAATGCCGTCTCTAGTATCTCTTTATTTGTAGTTTGCAGTTAGACAATAGTGAGTAACAACTCCGGGTAGCATTACGGATGACGTAAAAGCTTTTAGAGTCTATCTTACTGCTGCATCTGTTTTATTTTTAGTAGCAGTCACGTAGCAGCCTAGGCCACTTACACAAAGGCTAAAATACTGGTTGCCCGAAGGTTATCGTTAGTTACAGAACAATCCTGTGCTCTCCTAGCACAGTTGAGAATACGTCAGAAAGGTCTGAAATGAGTAGTACAAATCTTTGTATCTGGGTGCGCACAGTCCTACATCTGTCACTGCTTATGTGCTGTAGGCGGAACACCTTCCTCAGCTCTGCCGCAGAGAAGCCTGCCTGCATCAACAGCCCTCGTCAATCTAACGGAGATGGGCTCACCCAGCTATTCTGCTGGCCCATGGCTTCCTGTGCATAGGAGCGGAAACAACCTTATGGGAGGCTGCATTGTTGTAGTTATCCTTCCCAGCTGAGACACTACTTGAGGTCTCTCCGAGGGCAGAGGTGACGTGAATGGTTTGGATACCCTGGGGAAATGAACGCTATTCCCAAAATGGCACCAGCTGCCATGAATTCCTTCATCCTTGAAAAGTGCACCCTCTAACAATGTTAGATTGTTACTAAGATTGTAATTTCTTTAGGGTGAGGGCAGTCTTTTTGGTCTGTGTTTGCACAGCGCCTAGCGCTATGGCATCTTTGTCCGAGACTAGATGCTACAACAATACAGGTTTCAGAGTAACAGCCGTGTTAGTCTGTATTCGCAAAAAGAAAAGGAGGACTTGTGGCACCTTAGAGACTAACCAATTTATTTAAGCATAAGCTGTCGTGAGCTACAGCTCACTCACGAAAGCTTATGCTCAAATAAATTGGTTAGTCTCTAAGGTGCCACAAGTCCTCCTTTTCTTTTTACAACAATACAGATATTATTATTTATTATTATTATTAATAGTGGTCATTGGGTTCACTAATGACTCTTCACAACACCCTTGTGATGGGTTTTGCATGCCCTGTTTTGAGTCAGGAACAATATAATCTTTACTGCTGCTGTAAATTAGCTCTGCGCTGGCACCTTTAGATATCAGTATTGTCCTCCTTTCAGTTCCACTGCTGACAAGCTGCCCGGTCAATCAGAATGATAGCACGGGCTTTGTGGGAGGGTTACCAGACTATGGGGGGCGGGAGAGTGCTTTTTAAAGGGCCTCACATATGGACTGACTTCCTTTGAGAAAGTCTTTGATGTGGATGTTTTGGGGGAGTCTCGTGGGTCTGGCGTTTGTGTGATGAGTGATCAGTGTCTGCAGACCTGCCGTTCTGCTTCATTTACTGCTGCAAAAGTGGGTGGGAGGGGAAAACCACTCTTGGTTCTCATCTTACATTCTGCCTCTGTAACCCAGGCCCCCATCTCCTCTCCACTGCTCTTCCCAGCCTGAGCAGAGCAGCGTCCAGTGGGAAGTCACTGGCAGCAGCAACTCAGCAAAAATTCCTCCTCGGCGAGCCCAGACATAGTGTAACTGGGGAGTCGGCAGTACATTAATTTTATCCACCCGAGACCGTCACACAGTACCCACCATGGGGTGGGGGGTAAGTGAGTCACAAATGCTTTATCCCTGAGGAAGCCCCGTCTGGGAATTCTTTCCACAAAGCTGCGTCTGGAATTTGCAACGCGCCAATCTAGCATAATAGAGGCGGTGTAATCACAGCGTTAACGCTTGGTTTTGACCTTCCCACTCACCATTGCTACCATCCCCTTGTCTATCACAGGTAATGGCTGCCGAGAGAAGAACCTAGGTGGATAGATATGGGACGCTGGCTGCATAGAATAGTCTTGCTTGTCCTAGGGCTTTGTGCCTCCATGGGGCACTGTTCTTGACAGAGCTGTTTCAGGGCATCCACATGCATAATGCCTTGCACCTGTGCTTGTATCACTGCATCCTGGGATTCCTGTGGGGCTGTTCCATAGCACCCGCTGAGGGCGCTGGAGCTGCGTGGAGTAGCTTTCACCCACAAGGCATTCCTTTGTCGAATCAAGTTAGGAGGCCTGGCTGAACCAGTGCAGCTACAGGGCGTGGCGCTTCCTATCCACAGTGTGTGCAACAGCTGCCATTGTTACATAAGGATTGGGGTGTAGCTGCAGAGATCAAAGGTCATCCTCGATCGTGCAAGGTGGGGCACCAGCCTGAAGGGAGCGGCAGGCAGCCGTCAACACCCAGTTCTGGTGGCGGTTTGTTATGTAAGGTTGGAGTGAAATAATATCAGTATTGCCCGCCCAAAGTTTTTAAAGATAATGAGTTAAAAATAAATAAACTTTGAGGTTTTTTTTTTTGTTTTCTTCCAACATTAGAGCCTTTTGGGGTGGGATTGGGGGGGGCAGGGTGTCACATTTTCAAGCTTCCCTCTACAACCATGAGGGTTTGTAGGTGAAAACGGATATTTTCACATAATCAGATGACTCCAGGAGTGGGGGCTTGAAGGAAAACCAAATATTGCAAGACTTGAAATAAAATCACAAGAGCCAGCAACACTGAAGTAGCTTATATACAAGGTCTCCAAACCTTACTGAGAAGAAGACAACACAGGGGACAAATGGTCAGACCTGGAATGACCGCCAGGGTTACTGTAGGTGCACATGTAACACTGATAGACGTCGGTCGTCAGCAGGCAGGTTTGAACCTGGGACCTCTGGACCTAAATGCATGAGCCTCAAGCCATATGGCTGTTAGCTAAGACTGTAGGGCAGACTCATTAATCGTTCTGTAAGTGGTCTCGGTGCCACTAGCTGGGACAAAACACCACACTCAGGAGGTGTGTGGGTTACACACACAAGGTTTTGTACAGGAGCTGCACAACAGTTGGCTGCCTTATTTTAACCTAGTAACTTTTTATCTTTCTCCTTGCATCTATAAGACCGGAGAAGCCATGTGTCATGAAGAGCTGGGCTTCAAATAAACACAATCCTAATTTTTTTCTCATTACCTATTGGTCATTAAGCAGAATGTGCAAGGCAGGAACGGAGGATAATGACCGTGGTCAGAGTTATGTGAAGAGGAATGAGATTAGATTACATTTTCCAGGGTGAATACTTCAAGTGTCCTGGGGAGGATTTAGGAATGGCTTAATTGTTATCTTGGCCACTGATATCACAGAATCATAGAAAGGTAGGTCTGGAAGGGACTCAAGAGGTCATTTAGTCTGTCTGCCCATGCTGATGAAGGATTAAATATACCTATAACATCCCAGACAGATGTTTGTCCCAAATGATCTGAGAACTTCTATGATGAATGGCTGAGAGGACCTTGTACTATGTACAGACAGTCTTCACAGAGAACATCTCCATGGTTTAAAGCAAATATACCGTGCATGACAGAGGCTCCACAATAATTTGTAAAAGTTAAAACTTACTTTGTGTGTAATGCTGTACAGCCCTGTGAGAGAAGGGTCATTCATGATTTAAATGCGTGCTTACTTATAGAAAGATACTAAAGGATTCCATATTTTTCAGTGCTATGGATACTTTATTTTTGCTTTTTCTTGCTTTGAAAGTATGAGTGAAGTTCCGTTTTCATTTACATCTGTAAGATCCGGAATGAGTCCACTCAGAGAAATCCCCCACCTCCTTCTTTTTTTAAAAATAACAATGCTGTGTTAAGATTTTCCTCCCTTTAAGTAATTTATCTGTATTTACAGCCTAAACTCCAGTTTAATGATGTGTTTTGCCCGTGAATTGCAATTTGATCAGAGTTTTGCAACCAAAACTCAGCAGAATGCTGGTATTGCTGGTGTATTTAGAAAGGGTCATGAACTCCAGAGGATGCATTTGTTGGGATATGGTCTTTGTGTTCAGTTCTGTTAGGACTCTACGCTGTGTTAATGCGTCGGTACTTGGGCAGAAAGTCCTTTTACTTCCTGTACCATATTATTATGGAACTGTTTGTACCAGTCACAGATCATTACCACTTTAAGTATCTCTTTCCTTCTCCCTTTCCTTTCCCCTTGTGTTCCCCCTTTTAATGCCAGATAAAATATTTTTAAACAAAACAGGGAATCAGCACTTTGTACTGATTGGTTAGGTGTTATGAATTAGTTGGCAGGCTTTATTCCAGCAAAGCCTAGTTAACACTGTCCTTGTGCAATAAGCTGATTATGATAAATAGGCATGCTGCGTCTTAGCAGACGGCTGAAATCAGATCAGCCAACTGCTGTTAGACTGGCCATGCGACATAGGGGCTTTTTTGTTTTTAAGCCCCAGAAGTGGTGACGCTGCACTGGCTTTGCTGAAAGATCTTGCTAGGATTTGGTAATGGCAATTGGCTGCTGGCCACCAGCTGAGGTGGGCTGAGATTAGAAGAGCTTCTGGCAGAATGGTTTGGGCTCATGTGGACGCTTGGCAGCTGCTCTCTTTTTGAAGGAAGATGTGCATCCCCTTCCATGGAAGAGACTAGTCTGATCCTGGAGGAGTGAGAAGCCTGAAACACGCCTAGGGAGCAGCTGGGCGATGGGGGAGAAGTGGGAAGACAGAGTGAGAGACTGACTGGCTCTTACTTCCATAGGACCTTCCATCTGAGGATCTTTAGGGAGTGCGGATTAAGGGCATTTGCCCTTGTCCATATAATGGGCTAAACCAAAATGCTGGATCATCAGGTTCTGGTAGCCATCATAGAATTGTAGGACTCAAGGCAGGACTAGGTATTATTATCACTCTATATTCTCTATAGCTTACATGTAAGAGAATAGTTTTTCTGTATGCTGGACGGTAGATCAGAAGATCCCAGAACTGTGTGGCTGGGGGTTGTAACCTAGACAGGCACTTAGCAGTTAGATCTATCACTGCGTTTGCCCTCTAAGGGTATGTCTACACTGCAGGTGAAGGTGTGTTGTAACATGGGTAGGCATACACCCATGCTATCTTTAAAAATAATAAACAATAGCAGTGTAGATATGGTGGCACGGGCTAGCAACCAGAATCTCCGGGGACCTTGGGTATGTACTCTGGCTGCTAGCTTGTGCTGAAGGCTATGCCACCACATCTTCAACGCTGTTGTTACCCATGCTAGGTAGATTTACAGCTAACACTGTGCCTACTACCTGTGCTGCAATCACTCTTTTGCTTGCTGTGTAGACATACCTTAAATGCAGACTCTGTAGGCCATGGTGGAGAATAAAGCTCCCCTTCTGAATATTGTTGCTGATTAAGAAGCTTTAAAGATTTTTAAAAGCCTTGGTTTATCAGGAACTAGTCTATCTATATCCATTGCCAATGATAGCCATAGGGCAACATTCAGACCTGGTGTAAGTGCTTGCAATTTGTTGATGTCAGTGGAGGTTCGCCCACTTACACCAGGTAGACAGAGTATTAACAGACATTCAGGAGACCTGGGTTCCATTTCCAGCTCTGCCACTGGCCTGCTGGGTGGCCTTGGGTATGTCACCTCTCTGTGCGTCAGTTTTCCCATCTGTAAAAGGGGAATGATAGTCACCTCCTTGGTACACAGAATTTTGAGATCTACTGATGAAAAATGCTAGACAAGAGGCAAATACTATTAAAGGGGACCCACCCTGCTGTGCTATTTCAGTGAGGGGAAATAAATCAAGGCAAGAGAGAATAGAGAGACAACTGTCACCCACTGTGACCTGCCAAGTCTGCCCCTAGCAACAAAAAGCCCTGGAGTGAGTGAGTGGCGATTTGGGGAAAGGAGAGGTAAGTGCGATTAGTGTTAATGCAACAAGCATTGTCCTGAATTGGGATGTGTTTTGTACCCTCTAACATTAGTAGTACCTGCTAATGTTCCTAGTTCTGTCTCTTCAGCTCACACTCCCGGCTTTATATCCTACAACACGCAATAGAGCACAAGGCAGGTGTGGTTAATTTGGGGCTGTCAAGGTTCCTTCCCCACTCTGAACTCTAGGGTACAGATGTGGGAACCTGCATGAAAAAACCCCTAAGCTTATTTTTACCAGCTTAGGTTAAAACTTCCCCAAGGTACAAACTATTTTATCTTTTGCCCCTGGACTTTATTGCTGCCTCCACCAAGCGACTAACAAATATATAACAGGGAAAGAGTCCGCTTGGAATCGTCTTTCCCCCCAAAATCCTCCCAAACCCTACACCACCATTCCTGGAGAAGGCTTGATAAAAATCCTCACTAATTTGCATAGGTGATCACAGACCCAAACCCTTGGATCTTAAGAACAATGAAAAAGCAATCAGGTTCTTAAAAGAAGAATTTTAATTGAAGAAAAAGTAAAAGAATCACCTCTGTAAAATCAGGAAGGTAAATACCTTACAGGGTAATCAGATTCAAAACATAGAGAATACTTCCAGGCAAAACCTTAAGTTACAAAAAGACAGAAAAATAGGAATATACATTCCATTCAGCACAACTTATTTTATCAGCCATTTAAACAAAACAGAATCTAGCGCATATCTAACTAGATTGCTTATGAACCCTTTACAGGAGTTCTGACCTGCATTCCTGCTCTGGTCCCGGCAAAAGCAACACACACACAGAGAGGACCCTTTGCTTCCCCCCGCCTCCAGCTTTGAAAGTATCTTGTCTCCTCATTGGTCATTTTGGTCAGGTGCCAGCGAGGTTATCTTTAGCTTCTTAACCCTTTACAGGTGAAAGGGTTTTTTCCTCTGGCCAGGAGGGATTTAAAGGTGGTTAGCCTTCCCTTTATATTTATGACAGGGGCCTTCCCCCCTAAATTTTGAGCTGAAGTCTCAGAACTTTCTATAGTTCCAGTTCGATGGTATAAATCCCTCCCAGGCCTGCATGAATGAAACCATCAGCTACTGATTTGGAAAGGCCGCATAGCTCTAGTACCTTGCCTGTTTTCTTTTCTCACCCACAATTCTGAGAAAGTACAGAAAACCCAGGAAACTGGCAGGCAGAAATGAAAGGAAGAGAGTCAAGAAAATCTGTAAGGTCATTTTTCTCAAGGTTTGCGTTGCAGGGGCCTGTAGCTGACAGCAGCACATTTAGCTGCCAAAAGGAGGGAACCAGGGCCTTGAAGTTTCTTATCCTGTGGTCAGCGGGCATTCTGGCAGTGAGGTGATTCATACTCCTCCCGGCTGCAACCTGAGGGAAACTGAGCTGTGTGGGTGGTGGATATAATAGGCCAGTGGAGGCTAAGCCTCCCCTAACCCAGGCCGAGGCCCCACTCATGCTCCGCCCCGAGGCCCTGCCCTCACTCCCCCTCTTCCCCAAAGCCAGCGGGGATTCAGCTCTGGCCAGTGGCCTGGAGCTCGGGGATTGGGCTGGCTGGTGGCCTGGGGGTCGGGGCGGTTTGGTCGGGGCTCCTCCTACCACGGTGCTGGGAGGCGTAGGGCTCCAGTGGGCAAAAGGGGCTAGCCTCCCCGAATTGGGGGGGGTTCACCCATTGCCCATGCTGGGCTGAGCCATGATTTGTGGAGAACCCCAAAAGAGCAAAGCCTCCAGTGACAACCTGTGTTTAAAGTCTGGTTTTGATGTCATGCTTTATAGAGAGTGTAGCAAAGACTACAGTGTACATGTAACTCCCCAGCCCTGTAGAGGACATAAAGAGTGCCCAAGCAGGAAATACATAAGAGTACAGTATGTACATCAGGGATAGACAATTATCTTTTGTCAAGGTCCAGATTTCTTGGTCAAGGCATGGTCAAGGTCCAGACTTCAGAGAAAATAATGATCATAGAATATCAGGGTTGGAAGGGACCTCAGAAGGTCGTCTAGTCCGACCCCCTGCTCAAAGCAGGGCCAATCCGCAATTTTTGCCCCAGATCTCAAATGGCCCCCTCAAGGATTGAACTCACAACCCTGGGTTTAGCATAAATTAATAACAATGATAATAAGTAAATAAAAATATTTCACAGTCTGTTCAAAAGTATCTGGTGGACTAGATTTGGCCTGCAGTCCACCTATTGGCTACCCCCGATGTACATCTTCTCTGGTTCTCTAGAGCAGTGTTTCTCAATGACCGGTCTGTGGACCCGTGCCGGTCCCTGAGATGTCCCTGACACAGTTTAGGAAGGCAGCAAGCAGGTACCTGGTATCAAAAATGTTGAGAAACACTGCGCTAGAGGATTCTGTAATTGTGCTCCTGGTTACTACCCAGTCTTCTGCATGCAGTCCTGGCGGAGACTTCCCCAAAGTGAGGGGGACTGGGGCCCCACTCCCTCCATGGCCCCGCCTCACCCCTTATGCCCGAGGCCCTGCCTCCAATCAAGCCAGAAGCCAGAGCGGGCCGGGAGCCACGGACCCTCCACCTGCCTTGGGTGCGGGGGCCAAAAGCAGCCTCCTGCCCATGTCCCTGCCCTGCAGGCCCCCCACCCAGGGCAGGTGGAGGATTCATGGCTCTCCACAGCTGCCTACGCCGCTCTTACTCCAACCTGACTCCAGCCAGGGGAAGGGGCATCGAAGCCGCAGCCCAGTCATGGTAACAGCTGGGCGGCCATGCAGCTGTGAGTATCCTCGGACCCTCCACTTGCCCTGGGTGGGGGGTCCAAGGCGAGCGACATGGACCGGGAAGCTGCTCTCAGACCCCCATCCCAGGCAGGTGGAGGGTCTGTGAGACGGTGCCCCCCGCTGCCTGGACTCCTTGGCCAGGGTCCAGCTGCTGGCCTGGCTGGGGGGGCCGGAGCAGAGATGGGGGGGCCCACAGCAAAAAGTGGGAAGGCCATGGCCTCTTGGCCCCCCACCATTCTGGCACCGATGCCTGTATGTCATAAGATGGAAACAGTAAAGGTATTTTCTGCCTGCACCACTGTAGCAGGGAAGGCTGGGGAGCTTGGCAGGAATCCTGTGGCAAGGAGAGCATGTCCTGAGCTATGAAAATGGAATAGCTATGGGAACCAAAATCAGAGCCTTATAAAATATAGCATCACATTGAACCTCAGGCCCCCCCCGGTAACCCATCGAATTGCAGGCTCTCCCAGACTTCACCTTTCAGGTTTACACTGTGAGGCATTTGTAAATCTCAGCCCATGTGAACATGGGCAAAGTTTGTTGGTGAACCTTCACTCCCCCATCGGGCCTTGGGGACACACCTTCTCGGCTTAGCTGTCTTTGGAACAGGGTCTGTTGGGAAGAAGGAGGCCATACCTGTATAGACACATCCCTTACTGAGGAAGGGTACTCCATGTGGGGTGTCCCCTAGGCAGTTCTCATTTGTCAAACTGAAATCAGCAAGTGGTAATTCACGTCCACTTGCTGCAAAGCAAACTGTAGGATTCAAACCTCAAAGCTTTTCATTAACTGAACCCTGCGGAGCTTGCACAGCCCTGACCTAAATTAGCATCAAACTCTTTTGGAGTGGCTCTCAATACTCTGTTAGTTTGTACACACAACTGCCTAGAAACCAGGTATTCACAGTAGCTTGTTCGCCTTGTTTTGTTATTCACTTTAGAGGCAGAGTTTGAAAGGCAGCCAGTAGTTTCACTCCTATTTCAAACTTTTGTTTCCACACTGAGTTCCTCAAGTTCCAAAGATCTGTTTTTCCATTGCTCCTAACCCCATATCTGGCCAACTGTCCTTCAGGCCAAGGACATAGATTCTGGAGGGGGCTGTCAAGAATGCTTCTTGCTTTGCCAAAGCAAATATTGCAGAGAGCAATGCGAAGGCCTGAGATCTCTCCCGCCCACCCCTCTGTTGCCTGGGGATGAGGGCTCAAGATCAAGATCTGGACTTGGTTCCTCTGCATTCTGCTCTATCTGTATGGTGCTAGGTCAGACCTTATTCACACCTCCTAATGAACTGAATACTTGTTCTTTGTTCCGTGTTAGGGTAGGAAGCTTTAAAACACATACACAGAGGGACCCAGTCCAGCAGAATGTAGCTGATTCTGTAGATGGCAGACAGACCTGTTCTGGAGAAATGTTGCCTAGATGAGATGGGGTCAAAAAAACCCCCCAGCTCTGTATGTAACTGTGGGGAGGAGAGCAACATCTGCCATGCTCTACAACTCCCTTCTCTGATCCATGCCATGTTCCATCCCTGATGGACCAGTACTGACTCTGGGAGTTCCTACTGCTCTATGGCCTCAAGACATAGCTTGGAGCCTGTCCCCCTCCAACAAAAATACTACACTGGTGCCAGAGCGTTGCTTTAAATTACCTGGCTGGTAGACTGCTGGTCAGCTAAGGGAAGCACCAGCCCCACCACATGCCAGGGAAAACAATAAGCACTCACTACTGCGTTGTCCCGAAGTCATTCCTTTGAACCCAAATGCCATCTGATAATCTGCCTGGGCAGCCAGTCTGACTCAGCCCCTCATTGGAGGGCTCTCTGCGCCTGCCATGGAATGCTAGACTACGGGGACACCCACCCCCGCAAAGAACAGCCTCAGACTGCGGAGCTCAGAAAGTCCATAATGGGCCTGCAAAGGCTTTCTACATAACCAGCCTTACAAACAATCTGTCACTTCTTATAATTGTCTGTCTAAATTTATCAAAGGTAAGTGGGGGATGGGTGGGAAATTGACATTAATGGAAACACAGATATGGGAGAAAGACCAAAGTGAAGGATTACCCATGACTTGACACTCCATGCAGAAATGAGGGCTGGAAAGGGAAATGAGGCTCCTTTGTATTTTTAGGTTTCAGAGTAGCAGCCATGTTAGTACTCCTGTTCTTTTTGTATTTTTAGTTCCTTGGGTCTATGGATAATTAACTACTGCAGCAAATGGTGTGGTTTTTATCAGATCCAGGAGGCTGCAGGGCCACCTGGATAGAAAATGCAGGCTGGATTAACATATAAAGGGAGGCAGCTGAGAGGTAAAGGTTCCTGTTGACTGTAGGGAAATCCAATCAAGTTATTTTCTTCCTTCATGTCTTTGATGTTGGGAGGCAAATGTTTAAAACACTGGTTTGCTCTAGAGCAGTTTGGAGTATTACTGAGAACCAAGTAGGTAAACAATATGCAGAGCTTCCTCCTACTACACCTTCATGATGTCACATGGTTTAGACTGATCACCCGAGAATGTCTTGCCTGGCTCAGCACTGACTAAGCCAGTGAAAGCAGTCCCGCAATTCCTGTTGAAGAATAAAGATGAAGGGGAGTTAAAAGGCCTACTCACTGAAAACTAAACTAATGATGTATGGTATATTACTCTGTGTGTAGGAATGTGGGCATTATAAATATACCCAGACACGGAGCCAAATACTGCTTGTCTAACTCACACAAGCAGTCCCACTGATTTCAGTGTGACTACAAATATGATTAAGGGAGCAGGATTTGTTTCTTGCTCTGTCCCTGTGTGTCTTCTATCAGTGTATTTGTGTATATAAAACACCACTGTCATTAACCACTTAATTCAAAGGATCTATTTGTAACAAAAACAGAATCTTGGGGTGAGAAAGTGACCTAATGACTATAGCACTGCCGACATATAGATCTGTATAATAAGAACAGGCATGGTTTAAGGTGCTGATCACTCTCACTTCCAGCTGAAGTCAGCTCTGCTACAGACACTCAGCACCTCTGCGAATCAGGGCCAAGATATCTATGTGGTATACACGTGTGTGTGTGTATATAATGAAATCACTGCACCATCAGCTTGACATGTGGGTGCATCACGCAATTAAAAATGACAAAAGTGCTGCCGGTGGCTGGCACCGAGCCTGATTAATCCTACGGGGCTGACTAGTTTCCCTTTCCCACGCCCCCAGCTTACTGCCCAAATAATGGGGATTTGGTATAGGTGAGACTTGCAGCTTGGTTTGAAAGTCACAAAACATGGTTCCTGCAGGATGGCAGAAGGAAATCCAAAGCCAGTGACCCTTCACCAAGAATTTGCTGGCAGGATTTCAGCCCTACTTGGGACTAACAGTGAAGTGTAACCATCTAAACTATAGGAGTACTTGTGGCATCTTAGAGACTAACAAATTTATTTGAGCATAAGCTCTCGTGGGCTACAGCCCACTTCATCGGATACATAGAATGGAACATATAGTAAGAAGATATATATACATACAGAGAACATGAAAACGTGGAAGTTGCCATACCAACTCTAAGAGGCTAATTAATTAAGATGAGCTATTATCAGCAGGAGAAAAAAATCTTTTGTAGTGATAATCAAGATGGCCCATTTCAGACAGTTGACAAGAAGGTGTGAGGATACTTAACATGGAGAAATAGATTCAATTTGTGTAATGACCCAGCCACTCCCAATCTCTATTCAAGCCGAGGTTCATGGTATCTAGTTTGCAAATTAATTCTAGTTCAGCAGTTTCTCTTTGGAGTCTGTTCTTGAAGCTTTTCTGTTGCAAAATTGCCACCTTTAAGTCTGTTTTGAGTGACCAGAGAGGTTGAGGTGTTCTCCTACTGGTTATTGAGTGTTATGATTCCTGATGTCAGATTTGTGTCCATTTATTCTTTTGCGTAGAGACTGTCCGGTTTGGCCAATGTACATGGCAGAGGGGCATTACTGGCACATGATGGCATATATCACATTGGTAGATGTGCAGGTGAACGAGCCGCTGATGGCATGCCTGATGTGATTAGGTCCTATGATGGTGTCACTTGAATAGATATGTGGACAGAGATATGTAGACATCTAAACTATGTGGTGGTATGGAATACAGTCGGGGGGAGGGACAACACTCATTTGCCTCAGTTGTGCCCTGCTTCCCAAGCCCATGAGAAATTGATACCATCGCATGCTGTGGGCCTGATTTTGCCTGCCCAAACCTTCCACGGAAGGCAATGGGAATTTTTAGTGGGCACGATCAGGCCCATGGTCATGCTACATTTTTCTTATTTTGTTGGGGCATTACTCTCTTGCCGTTTGAAATATCCTGGTTCTGTGGTTCTCAAAGCCTAGTGTATGGACCCCACATGGTGCGTGGTGGGATCCATGGGAAGTTGACTGGGCTCATGGGGATGACTCTTCCTTGTTTCCAGCAGTTAAATTACATTAAAAGGTGCTAAAATACATGGAGTACTTTCCTAATATTAATTTTTACATACTAAGCAGTTGCTGTAGCTGTTACAGGGATGTGATGTGATTGCAATCGGGTTGGGAGCTGGTCTGTGCAAATGGGAACGGGGGTGGAGGAAGGTCATGAGACACTCGCGGTGTTAAGATGTGGCTGGCCACTATGGCTGCAATCCCATTGTTCAAATTCTTCTTGTGTTTGCCTAAGTGAATTCAAAGCATCAGTCGTAGTTTTGCGAAATAAGGAAATCTGATCAAAGCTTCTGGCATGGAGAGACCACACGTTGTGTCTCAGGACCGGGTTTCCCTCACGTTGGAGCATGGCTGGGAGAAGTCGAAGGTTGGTTCCTGACTGGAGAAGCCAATTAGCTGCTGTGTTTGTACGCTCTGCACATAGTGCAATGGGCCTCTGTGCTGGTGTTGTGTACTTTCGTTGATAATCTGTTCAATGTGGGTAGTGCTTTTCGCGTCAACCGAGATCACAAGGTGACTTGCAGTACAACCCAGCCAAGCTCTTCACCTGATTTTGAAGTCTATAAACAGGAGCAATCGTTTTTTCATCCCAAATGATCTCTGTGATTTACCCACATAGTGTGCTGACGTCTGCCTTATTTTACCCTAGTAACTTTGAGTCTTTTGCAGAGGGTGTTAATCGAGGCAAATTAGTCCAGTATGTCAGTGTATCCCTGATCACTGAAATGCAGTCATTTAAAGGTGGAAAGTATGCATCTGAAATGTAAGAGTAAGATTCTTTTTCCCACGTATGATTGACTTCACACACTGATTGGTTTTGCTTTTGATATAAAAATGGTCTAATTGTTTCTCTCCCGTAAGGAGAGGATTGCTGAATAATGTTAACTTGGACCCTGACACAGACACCAATATAACCTAGCAAAGGGAGCTGCACTGGACATGGAAGATGGATCCAGCTCAGGTTGACAGTGATTGAAACTCACTACCTGGTGGCTTCTTGGTGGCCCACGTGAAATGAGTTTGGTGGGTCTTAGTACAGGTCCTAATGGGTCGATCTTCATGTTACAAAAAATGTTACTATAATGAACAGCCTTATTGGCAGTCTTGACAGACAGGCGAAGGGCAGAATAAGCATGAAGACAGAACTAACTTCTTAGCCCTAAAAGGGTTCTCTCTTGTTTAGAGTGGAAACTGTAAGCTACTGCGGCTTGTGCTGTACGTGTTCCATGTGGAGAGGATTTCACTGTCAACCCAGTGTCTTTCACAAGAACTAGATCCCCTAAAACATTTAGAATGGAGCCAGGTGCGAAATAGTTTTCCCATCCCATGAAAACTTCCAAACTTTCAAAAATTCTCCCATTCTTCATCAGATAAACTAGAGACCTTTTGAAATGTTTTGTGGAAAACAAGAGAGAGAACAAGAAACCCAGAATAACCAGGGCTCTCAAATCCCTGTTCTGCCTGCCTCTGGACTTGAGCCCGGCTCTCCCACATCATAGGGAGGGCCTTAACCATATAGTTATTCTGGGGTGTGCACACTCTTTGACCCAAAATTCCACCTCTGGACGTGAGAAATCTTCCCCTGATGCATTCCCGTGAAAAGTTTCAGTTTCAATGGATTGACTTTTTTGATTAAAAACAGTTTAATTGAAGAATCCCGGAGTGTCTCTACAGAACAAAACAGCAATCTTCCTCCTTGGCCCAGGTTTTATCTCTGCCGTTCGACAGAGAGTGGTTTCTTGTGTTTCACGGACTACAAAGTCTTTACATCAAATTCAAGGGACATAAGGTGAGGTTTAAGAAATTGCACGGTCAAGGCAGTCTGAAAGCCGGAAGAATGGGGATGCTCTCAGCAACCTAGAGTCTCTTGGAACCACAGGTGTTAAACTGTGCTTCTAGGTGTTGTTTTCAAGACTAGCCAGCTGTTAAATGACTACAGCTAGGCATGACGTAAGTAAGTGCCTTGTACGCTTCCCCACGCAGCTCTCTACTGCACCTGGGTCCTTCTGACCATGCAGCACCCGTGGCGTTCTAGTGCTGAGATTCGAAGGGCCTGTGTACATATAAATACAACTGAATGAAGGGAACACAGTTACAGCCTGCCTGTAGCCTGGCACAGGTAAGTCGTGGTTCTACCCTCAGCCCTTTCACACAGGGTCTCCTCCCTCTGTACAGCAGCAGCCCCATCGGAGGACAGGGCTGGGGGCAGTATAGCTATGCTGGAGGAGCTGCCAGCATGAGGCCTCCCAGCGGCTCTATGTTCTGCTCCTCCTGCCCTGTGTCTTTCCGGTACGCCGTACCAGCTATAAATATCTTGCTGGTATGGCATACTGGACCGGACCGCCCAACTTGCACTGCTGATAACACGTGTCAGTTTTGATATAAAGACAAGAAAGCCCAGCTGTCTGACAGAAAAAGGCTAGTACGTTAAACAGCTGCACAGGGTTAGGGTTAGGATTAGGGCACTGGCCTGGGAGTCAGGAGAGGGGGGATCCCAGCTCAGGCATTGGACATGCTGGGTAACCTTGGCAAGGCACTTCCATTCTCTGGGGCTCAGTTTCCACATCTGAAAAATGGGGATATATGATCCCAGCCTTTATTTGTAAAGAACGTTGAGATCTATGACTGCAACGTAAAAGCCAATTACTACAACACTCTTTATTTCACATCTATCACATGCTCAGTTATTTGAATGGTGTGATTTTTGTCTTAAAAATACAGCATTCTCTTGTGATTGGAACGCTGGGGTGTCAATAGCCCTTGTTCACTGTTAAACAGCTAGAGCTGGTAAAAAGAATGACTTCCTCCTGAGAACACCTCAGCTCGCAGGTCCGAGGATATGCTGCTTACAGCTTGTCTGTACAGTGTGTTAGTGAACATTAGACATGTGAAATTCCAGTGTGCACAAGCACATTGCACGAGTAGTGCACATGGACCCTATTGGCATGCACTAAAAGTTCCCCAGTGCAAATTAATGCAGTCCCATTTCAAACAATACTATATTAACTCACACTAGGGAACTTTTAGTGCACACCAGCAGGGTCCATATGGGCCAGTTCATATGCAACTAGAATGTACATTACTCTGATGGGGACAAGCCCTGTCTTGTCTGGTTCACAATGGTCAAAAGACCATTTGTTAGTGTTTTAAACACCATTAATTCCCAATTCCAACATAGCTAGTTCACAACATGGCTTGGCGGACATATGTGGACGTGGCCCAAGTCATGTTGCCTCAGTGTTTTAAAATCATGTTAATAAACACCTAGAGTATAATTTTGTCCTCTTATTCCTGTATTAAGCCCAAAAGCTGGTACAGATGCCTGGTTATGTACGGGTTCCGGTAAAACAGTTTTGCAATTCATCATCATGGAGTTAGACGATTACTGAACTGGAAACAAAACCAGCATCCTTCTACTTTACTGGAACTCTGCTCTACCCTGCGTGGAAGAGAAGAAACCAGGCTGAGGGCATGTCTCTGCTGTGGGCGCTGCTGCACCACAGCAGCTGTGTCGTCGTAATGCCATAGTGCAGATACTTCCTACGACGAAGGAAGGGGCTTTTCCCTCGCTGTAGGTAATCCACCTCCCCAAGTGATGGAAGCGAAGTCGAAGGAAGAATTCTTTTGTCAACCTAGATGCACCTACAGCAGGAGTTAGGTTGGTTTAACTCTGGCACTCAGGGGTGTGAATTTTTCACACCCTGAGCACTGTAGCTATGGTGATGCCTAACCTGAGAAACAGGAGAACGCCCATATGCAGATGTTGCTGTTGCTGCTACTTTGCATGCTGCTGGAGCCATTCCATTTAACAGCAAGCCAATATCAACACACAATCTCTGTTTGCTAATGGGCTTTGGTTCCCATTGAACTGTGCTCCCGTGAAGAATTAACAGGATAGAATCACGTGCCACGGCAATAAAATGCATCTCATAGTCCCGTGTGTCTGATTCAAATCTCCTGATAACCACTTTCCTCATGCCCAAATAAATGCTGAATGGATGCACACGCTGCCCATCCATCAGCGAGTGAGTGAATGAATTATTTGCAGTAAGGTACTTGCCTTTAGTAAACTAGTGTCCACTAGAATAAGGATTTATTTCTGGATGTGCACCCACTTCTTTCTGCATCGAGCTCGGCATGTCAGACTGCATCCTGCCTCCCTTGATAGGTCTCCACATGGCATTCAGCGTGACAGAGGCCCAGTGTATTGCAGCACAGCTTCTCATAGTGTGTCCAAACTGATTTCATATATACTGAGAGCTAAAGTACAAGGCAATACGCATGTATTCTAAATAGGCTATCGATCGTCACTGGACTGGATAACTGTCTTCTATTCAGGCAGTGGTTTTTCAGCCCAAGATTCAGGCAAAGAACGGAAGCTGAATAAATGGATAAAGTTGCCTGTTGTGGAAAAATTCTGACTGATGCATTCCGGTCTAATTTAAGCTGTTCTTGAGGTCTTTGTGCTCATGCCTGGACATAGTGCACTGTAGTATGGTAGCTAATGCATGGATCAGCCTGATAGGATGAGGCAGTTTTCTAGCCAGTCATAGTTGGAGGAAGGTATTTTTCACAGCTGTAGCTATTTTGAGACTCTACCTAAGATACTTACATGGTCTCCATCACAGTAATATCTTAGCGCCTCACAATCTTTAATGGACGAGATGATGGTAGTAGCTAACCATTTTCCCGCCTCCCACTAACATCTCCTCTGCTTTTGCTCTGGTTTCGCTCCAGCCAGGTGCTGATGTCTGGAGGCGGAAGAACGAATTGCCCAGCAGCACTCTCTAGAGCCATCCATCCGTCCATTGGCACCAGTTCAGTGCTTTTCATTGATCCAGTAACACGTCTGAGAGAGGATAGCACCGTGCTCTGATCAGAACTATTGAATGCCGCAGACAGGTCCATGTGTACAGTTATGGGCATCCTTCTCTGCCTCTATAGGGCACTTCTTTGCATAGGTGTTTGGAGGTGCCTCTTGGCCACTTTCTTCATTACCTTGTTCAGGAATTGGGAGGCTGGATACCAGGTTTTAGTTTATGAAGTCTGATGGGCCTGGAGATTTCTTGAGAATAGGCTTGAGAGCAGATATGGTAGATTTCCAGTATCAAAAGCGGGAAGCCACAGAGAGCTTTTAAAGATGTCTGACTTCACCTTCACAGTTGGTTACTATGGGGGTCCATTTGAAAAGCATGATGGCTTTCATTAAATGTCAAATTAATATAAAATGTGTCTCTCTAGCTCACTTGGTTTGTTTGGCATGGCCAGAGTTGTGATAGTGCTGATTAAAGGGAACAAAGAGGGCCAGAGCAAAGGTTGATAGACCTCCCATTTCACCCTGTCCCAATGCACTTCCATCCTGATGGAGCCAGAAAGACACATTCAGCTGCATTTGCAGCTAATCTACTCCTTTAAAACAACCTGATTGCACCAAACTCCACAGGGCAGCAGAGTGGGGGAGTAGGGTCTACATGCCTCAGGCCTTTTCTTGATTTTCCAACCCTTTTCAGAGGGTAAAGTTGGTTTCTTTGTCTGACCCTGCAGCATGTGGCTGGGCTTCCTGTTGGGAAGTACCATGCTGTATTGTTAAGAACCAGTCCTGCCAGGAGCATGCTGAGGACCCTCATAGTATCAGAGCTGGGCACTGTCTAGATTAGGATAAAAAATTTATTCTTAAAACACATCAGCTAACATGTTTTAACTACCATGGTTTAACACTTCAGTGTAGGCAAGGTAAATTGCATTTCAACACGTGAGCGGGTCAAGGTGAACCCTAGTGCGGAGCTTAGGCTACCATATAACCAACAAACATGTTAAAATACATCTTGCTCTCTCTGTGCACTTTTAAATGCACCTATTGTCCTCGATTAGACAAGCCCTAGGTGTTAGCAATGTTGAGAAAGCGAGTGCAGATGGGCTGCAGGCTACCGAGGCCACTTTAAGCACCAAGTGTCTGCAGAACTCATTAACTAGCTCTTGCTTGGGAACCCCAACTGTTTGCGTAAAGAAGCATTTGCCCTGGGGGATAATTGTATGCTGATTTGTCTAGGTGGGATGTAAGCTAAGTGAGTCTGCATTATCATCAGACAGATGTAGTACTTCCTCAGTCTCTTCCCTTTGCATAATCCATTAGGATAACCTAATGTCAATCAGAGTGAAATCCTGGACTGGAGTTTCTTACCCATCCCAATGATATCGTACCTATGCCCTGAGCAAAATCTGGTGTATAATCTGTTATGGGCAGGGCTTAAATTCTCAGAGTATTTCCCGGAGTCCCCCATTTCTCCTCCCACCCCCATTCGGGGCTCAGGGCTTCAGCCCCACCGGGCACGCCAGGGCTCCGCTCTGGAAACCTCTGGCTGAATTTAAGCCCTGGTTATGGGGGAAGATTTAGTTCACCTGGCTCCAGTTGTGGTGACTACAGAACCATGTTTACCAGACCTGTTTTTACCACTTCAGATTTACTCTGCCTAAATACAGTTTGCCCAGCCTGTAAGCATTGAAGCAAATACTGAACCCAAATTTGGAAACTGCTCTGGGACATTGTCAGTTTCTTTAGATCCTAAAATATACAGGTATTTCCTATGTAGTATCCCTGCAAGATGTGTGCTGTTTTTCTCTCCTCTTCATATATAGAATCAGTAAATGGAAAAAAAACAGGTACAAAGCTTTTGTATTTGTATCTTATGACAAGGAGGAGTGGTCAATAAATCATGTAACATTTATGGTTATTCTGCATGTCCAGGCATAATTCTATGGGTCACTGTCCAGTCTGTTAGTGTATTTTTGCATTGGATCTTTTCATCCCCTTTGTTCACCAAAAGAAGAAAATGGAAAGAGGGAAATGACAGAAAACTCCACTTGCTGTATACTACTCACTGCCTTCAAAGGAAACATGTTTTCAAATGAGTTACGCTAAGTAAAGTTGTTTCATGGTGAGAAATCTGTGATGCTAGGTGGCTATCAGTGCACCACTCTAGCAGCTATAATTATGTATTTATGTTATGATAGCATCTAGAAGCCCCAGACAGTTAAGAGCGGTATTGTGTAAACATATAGCGGAGACAATCCCTGGTCCAAAAATTTACAAGCTAAGTACAATACTAGACACAGCAAGGGGAAGGGAGAATGGGCTAGAAAAGTATTACAAGTATATTTTTGATAGGCAGGCTTTGTGCAGTGTGTAGGTAGCCAGTCTGATTTTGTTACTAAATAAAACAAATGCGAAAATCAGCCGTCACAAATGTGATTTGTGGGCACAAGCTGTTTTACAGGCGTGGTGGGGTTGAGCAATGTCAAAGTTTTCGCACATAGACCTTCTTCAACTTACGTTTTCAAAAGCCAAAGCCACTTTTTGACATCTACAGTTTCCGAGGTGCCAGTTGCTGTGTCCAGAACAGTTCAAAAGGACATTTTTTTTATTGCCAGTGGATGTACTGTAAGGATTTCAGAAACTTCAGTGTGGGGGACACATCAGTTGGTTGTTTAGTAATCCACACGCAACATTGCGAAAGACCCAAGCCATGTTAA
The DNA here is from genome assembly GCF_015237465.2 of Chelonia mydas. Lineage (NCBI taxonomy): Eukaryota > Metazoa > Chordata > Testudines > Cheloniidae > Chelonia > Chelonia mydas. Next base: position 114,428,427 of record NC_057853.1, on the reverse strand, counting down.
GGTGAAGAAATGGCGGTCGGGGGAAAACTTTGTGTGATCTTCCCCAAAAGAAGGTAAGACTGTTCTGAAAGGAGGCAGTTAGGTTGAGCCTATCAAGGTTGCTGACCCTTTAAAATATTCCTGATACTGGTCTCTGTTAGGGCTGTGGTTCTTATGGTGGCTTCTGTGAGAATCCCGTGGGCTGCAGGAAAGGAAATAGGCACATCTGTGACACACACTTCTGAGTGAGTAGAGCCTTGGGAATGGCGGACTATAGAGTATCTCTTCACCCCCACATCCCAGACTGTGTTTCTAGCACCCACATTGCATCCGGCTCTAAGGCAGGGTGAGATAGAACATATCATTTGGAAATGCCTGTGGTGCAAAGAGCATAGATATGCTCCTGTATGAAGTGCAAACTGAAAGCTTGTAAATCACAGCTAATTTCAGACAATGTAGCATGTTAGCTACAATACCAACAAGCTGTGCTTGGAGGATGATATATTCAAGTGAGGCAGCATTAGAGAAGAGGGAATAATGGGGGAAATCTTTCATAAACATTTTGGCAAATGCTGAATCACTCCCCAGTTAAGCTGTGTTCCCACTGCCTTTTTGGTTCCCTTTTCCTTGTGAATAGATTTTTGTTCATACAAATGTTGGGAGAATGGCCATTCATTGGATGAATATTATTTGTATTGGCGTAGAAGTCCCAGTCATGTGCCAGGATCCCATTGTGCTAGATGCTGTACAAATATAGAAGAAAAAGATAGTCCCTGCCCCAAAGAGATTATGATCAAAATATAAGACAAGAGACAGCAGAAGGAGATGGACAGACCCATGAGAGGTGTGTGTGTGTGTGCGCGCATGCGCAAAGGAAACAATGAGACAATATTTGTCAGCATGACAAATCCCATAAGCCTAGCGCCCATATTCTCAGGCCACTGACAGGCCTGGTGCATTGACACCATCACTTGCTATTTGTGCCAGAAGCTTTCCTCCCCAGACACACTTATAAACCTTCAGACAGCCAATCAGGGAGCAGAAATGATACCATGTGATTTCCCTCCCCGCTTACAAACTATGAATAATAGTGACAGTGGATGTCCATAATTTGTGAACAATCCCTAGGCTGAAATATTTGTGGAAAATATATTTCTGGTTCTACAGGACCCCAAAGCCTGTGATGAAAGCCGTTTAGAATGAGAAGGGGGGGGCCAGTCTAGCTGCCTCCTCTAGACACTGCTGCTATATAAGATGCCAGATTTATAGAAATTTCACGTGTTTGCAGATAACCTGGAAACAGAAATCAAAAGTGAAATTAATTGGAAAAATTGTTCATTATGAATATTTGCCCAGGGCTAAACACTTTCCTTTTCTGAAGAACTTGTGGTAGCTCTGCAGCATTCTTACATACGCAGGGGTATTTCCCAGATGGAATTTGAGAAACTCAAGAGGGTTTTTATTTATGACCGCAAATTTCTTAATAAATCTGGAAATCCCTGCCAGGTTTGGGACACCTTATTTCCCTTCCGCTCCCAAACCCTCAGTTATAGGCAGAGAAGTTGCATACGATGTACTTGAAGTTAGGGAAATAGAGAAGTGGGTTTTTAAGGGCTTGTCTACCGGAGAAGAGTTATACCAATACATATTACAGTAAAAGAAAAGGAGTACTTGTGGCACCTTAGAGACTAACCAATTTATTTGAGCATAAGCACAGTATGCATCCGATGAAGTGAGCTGTAGCTCACGAAAGCTTATGCTCAAATAAATTGGTTAGTCTCTAAGGTGCCACAAGTACTCCTTTTCTTTTTGCGAATACAGACTAACACGGCTGTTACTCTGAAACATATTACAGTGTGAACTTAAAACAGCATAGTTATATCAGTCTGACCCCCCCTCACGGAGACTCTTATTCTGGTATAGGAGTGCCTATTTTTTAAATTATTTTTAAATTCACTTATGTTGCTTGGGAAATGTGTGTAACCTAAACTGAAAAAAGCTAGTTTTATGCTGGAGTAAGTGTGTTCACATGGGGATTTATTCTGGTATAACTATATTGATTTAACTACACCAGTATAACTGGTCAAACATTTCTGTATAGACAAGCCCTTAGTTGTGTCCTCTGTTCCCACAGTACATATGTGAACCAAACACATGCCTAAGAAGTTACCCTTCAAATTTTAAATTACCCTTCATCATCTTTTGAATTGTAAGTTACTTTTATTATCCTTGCACATTCACATTAGTCTAAAGGATCTCTAAGTGCTTTACATCAACTATGATTACTTCACCCATCAGTGAAATGTAGCCACTTCTGGAGTGGAATGCAAAACTTCTTAGCACCACACAGCAGTGAGAGCACAGAGTGAAAAATATAACTAGCTGAAACTACATGGGGGAGACGACTTTTATTTTATAAAGATGTTCTAACAGGCTATACTATCACAGAATCATAGAATATCAGGGTTGGAAGGGACCTCAGGAGGTCATCTAGTCCAACCCCCTGCTCAAAGCAGGACCAATCCCCAACTAAATCATCCCAGCCAGGGCTTTGTCAAGCCTGACCTTAAAAACTTCTAAGGAAGGAGATTCCACCACCTCCCTAGGTAACGCATTCCAGTGTTTCACCACCCTCCGAGTGAAAATGTTTTTCCTAATATCTAACCTAAACCTCCCCCACTGCAACTTGAGACCATTACTCCTCATTCTGTCATCTGCTACCACTGAGAACTGTCTAGATCCATCCTCTTTGGATCCCCCTTTCAGGTACTTGAAAGCAGCTATCAAATCCCCCTTCATTCTTCTCTTCCGCAGACTAAACAATCCCAGTTCCCTCAGCCTCTCCTCATAAGTCATGTGTTCCAGCCCCCTAATCATTTTTGTTGCCCTCCGCTGGACGTTTTCCAATTTTTCCACATCCTTCTTGTAGTGTGGGGCCCAAAACTGGACACAGTACTCCAGATGAGGCCTCACCAATGTCAAATAGAGGGGAACGATCACGTCCCTCGATCTGCTGGCTATGCCCCTACTTATACATCCCAAAATGCCATTGGCCTTCTTGGCAACAAGGGCACACTGTTGACTCATATCCAGCTTCTCATCCACTGTAACCCTTAAGTCCTTTTCTGCAGAACTGCTGCCTAGCCATTCGGTCCCTAGTCTCTAGCGGTCATGGGATTCTTCCGTCCTAAGTGCAGGACTCTGCACTTGTCCTTGTTGAACCTCATCAGATTTCTTTTGGCCCAATCCTCTAATTTGTCTAGGGCCCTCTGTATCCTATCCCTACCCTCCAGCGTATCTACCTCTCCACCCAGTTTAGTGTCATCTGCAAAGTTGCTGAGGGTGCAATCCACACCATCCTCCAGATCATTAATGAAGATATTGAACAAAACCGGGCCGAGAACCGACCCTTGGTTGTATCAAAAAGATACAAAGTACAAGCCTCATCCTGACCACTGGCTAATCCATAAAATAGCTTTCAGTGTTTTCCCTTGGAGCAATGGCTTTAAATTTTAATAAGCTGTAGTGTACTTTCACCGGATGTCATAAGCTGCTACAAAGTTTACCTGGGGTTAAGTAGGTGGGAGCCTTGGAGAAATGAGGAAAGCTAAGGAATGTAAATTATTTTCTACTCTTTTATAAGTTTCCTTCCCTTCATGAAAAATGTGTGTTTGAGATTATTTGGAACTAAATGCTTTTAAAATTCAGATGATTTGATTCCTCCTTTTAGACAATTCAAAATGTCACTGAGGGAAAAACCTTAGAAATATTAATAGAGCTACTGCACTAATGGAATTATATTCAGTGTAAGTTACATCCTGGAAATTGATGGGTTCTATTAGTAGAGTTTTTCTATAATTTATTACATTACAAGGATAATCTACCAAGAAAGGGTCATATGTTCTGCAGAAGATCATAAATAGATGCTGAAATCAAGATTACAGAATGTAGAAAAAGGCCTAGATCTTTTTGCAGATCTAGGGGAAAAAGTATCTTTCCAAAGATGCACTGTATGGTATAAAGTTCAACTCATGATGGTCTAGAAATGGCAGGTCTCAAATGGTGGTCTGTAGCGCACTTAACGCTTTGTGGGAAGCTGGCTGGTCATATTGTTCTGTCTGTACAAAGCCTGGGGATCTGTAAAACTCCTAAGAACAAGGAGCGGGAGCAGCCTAGCTGCCTCTGATACTACAAGAGGAGGATGCAATATTTTGACTCCTGTATTGGTTTTGTTTGCTCGCCACCAACTTGGTTCTGTCTGCGAATTGAACCAGGGACATACAGAGCTAAAACCATTAGAAAGAAAAGGAGTACTTGTGGCACCTTAGAGACTAAGGTGCCACAAGTACTCCTTTTCTTTTTGCGGATACAGACTAACACGGCTGCTACTCTAAAACCATTAGAGTCTCCATCTTGAGCTAAAGAGCTAGCTCCTTTAGGCAGGGACCGTGATAGATTCATTCTCTGTGGATCAGGCACCGAGAGGGATGCGGAACACATTCTGTACAGTGCGTTAAACTTGCATAATTATATTCTGTAGACAACAGGTTGGCACTGATGAAGCAATTGAGTCAGAAAGACCAAGGCACAGAGAACAAGCTTTAGTGTCTGCTTAATTTCTGCTTAAAAACTAGTGCAACAAAAAAACCCAGTCCCCCCACTAACTTGCACTATACTACCATTTCTCCAAGATCTAATTGCCTATGCAGTCAGTCAAACAGAACGTGTAAAACTATAATAATGTCATCTGCCAACTCCCTATCATATACTACACTATAGAGAGGAAGCAAAGACTACTCAGAGGGACTATGGCCACCTGCAGCAGACAAATGTTCAGGGAAGACTAGAAAGAGACAACCAGGTTGTATGTCCAGGGAAGTATGAATAAAGCAGACCAGGCAGGTGCGTAAGGGAGAAGGGGAGCATGTGCTGGGGGAAGAGGAGGACTAAGATACTGAGAAATACATCCAGGGGAAAAGGAAGATAAACATGTGCTGTGGAATACGGGCAGAGAGAGAGAGAGAGAGAGAGAGAGAGGAAAAGAATCGATAGGATTTGAAGAGTCAATGAAGAAAGCAAAAGGGCTTTATACCACATTGAAGACAACTAAAATATACAAATACTTCTCCATGTACGCAATTGCCGTAGTTGCATGAGGGATTTTATGGGATCAGAAATAGGAAGTCAGGTGAGATTATGCACTCATGAGTGGCAGGAGAGGTGTTCAGAAGGTACTCCATTAACACAAAGGCAAGGGTCCATGCTCTGTGAAGTATCAGAGCACCTGACCCAGGAGTTAGTCTGATTGCTAAATATATTTGGAATGACTGATTATAAAATTTGTTCTCAATTTAAAGCCACAGGTGGAAGTAATTACCAGCAGGTATAATAGAAAAAAGAGCACCTTCTGAATTAAGACAGGTAGCCTGATTCTCCATTTCTACTGCTGTAAATCAGGAGTTACTACACAGCTATGAATGGAGTTATGTGGGTATAAGCAAGATGAAAATCAGGCCTATGGTGCATAAAACCACTTATGGCGTGATTTTTGCAAAGTTCTGAGCACCCACAACTCCCACTAGACTCAGTGGAAGCTGCAGGTGCTCACCACCTCTGAAAATCCAGCCCTATCTGTGTTATCAGAAACATTTTCAATCCTCAGATCTCAAAGCACTGTGAAAAGTGGTGGTTGTTGTCCCCATTAATGGGTGGGGAAACTGAGGCACGGAATGGTTATGACTTGCTCAAGGTGAACAAGCAAGTTAGTGACAGAGCTGGAAATAGATTCCAAGACTGGTACACTCATTCCACAATAAAACCCCAATTCCATCAGCTGGTTGTGCCTAATTTTACAATTTACAATCCAGTTTTGCATAATTCCTTGGCAATAGCCATTTACGATGGCAGATTTGCTGGAATCTACACATGTTGCTTTCAGAGATCAACTAACTCAGTTTATCACAAATGCATGTGCAATTACAAGTCCTCAAATTAGTAACAACTTTCTGAAAAGAGGGTCAGATTCAACAATGAATCACATTGGCGGTGCCGTTAAGCGAGGTGGGAGATTGTAATGGAATGCATTTATCTTTGATTGCATATAGCAATAAAAAAAATCAGACCTTGACAATGTTACTATATTCAGACTGAGAAATTATAATGCAGGGATTATTAATTCATTATTTGCTCTGTTTTATTAGGATTATGAACAGTGAGAATTAGAGTTGTCAAATCTCTGTGTTCTTAACTCTCCAATCTTGTTTTTGGTGTCTTCCAGCCATCTCTCAATCCCAGGTATGTATTTACCTTCATTTCTAGACCTCAGTTTACCAGCATCACTGACACAAACCTGCTATCTCGCTGCTTGCTGCTCTATATTTTACATCAGCAATTTTGAATTTAGAAAGGGAGATTATGGAAAACTTCATATGCCTTCAAAAGAAATGTCAAGCTGTCCGCTCTGCGGTTTTGTCCCTCATTTTGAGTCTCTCTCACATTTGAAATTTAGCTTCACAAATTGGGGCAGAGCAGCTTAAGGACTTTGCTTTGGGAAGGATGATTTTGTGGTTAAATGCACTGGACTGGGAATCGAGATCTAGGTCCAGCTCTCATAGATTTCTATGTGTAACCACAGACAAGTCACTTCAACTCTCTGTGCCTCAGTTCCCCATCTCTCAAATGGGGCTAACAGCACTTCCTTTCTCTCATCCTTTGTCAGTCTTCTCTATTTAGCCTGTAAGCTCTTTGAGGCAAAGATTCTCTTTCAATGGGCATATACCGCACCTAGCACAATAGGGCCTTTATGCACTATAATTATACTAATAAACACAACAGGTGGTCATGAAAAGCTGGCTGATCACGTATCTCTTCCCTTTAAATATGTAGAGCTCAAAGGAGCAGTGTTTATTTATTTGACTAAGCCTTTTTAAAGCTGTTTTTTAATTATATTCTTAATAAAGGCACACTAGGTCTTTTAAGAGGCAGCATTTTATTCTTGAACAGTGTACCCTGGATATTGCACATGTGGGAGCTTTTACCTGTATTTACAGTTAAGCTTTGTTCTGACCCTTTTCTCTAGCAGGAGCCAAGTGCCAGCGTTTCTGAAATACAAAGGAAAAGTTTCTCATTGTTTCCCAAGAACAAGGAGAAACAAAGAGTCTCGGATTGTGGGGGAAAGAATGAAATAATGTAAAGGAAATAGTCTGAAATAAAAGGAAAGAGACCAGTTGCTCCCAGAGGGCTGATAAAAAAGCCCAGAACAATGGAAGAAATAGCCAGAGAGATTAACAAGGAGGAGGAGGGGAGAGACAACACAGCAGCAGGAGGTAATGATGGCAGGTGCAGGAGGGAGGCAGAATGGGGGAGGGGAGTTTCCTACCTAAACCAGGGTGGTTTTTGGCTTGCTCAACCACTTCCCTTTACAAGAATCCAACCCGCTTCTCTCTTCTCACTTTGAGCACCTGCTAATAGCAAAATAAAGGAACCACACCAATGCCTCACACCAAACTGAGAACAGTCTGGGTCCCGTCCTGCAGCCCCTACGTGACTAACCCCATGCACTCAATAAATTACAGGATCAGGTCCTGTATTGCTGATGTATTCCTAAATGTGAGAGGGGTGTTATAGGAAAGAGTCCCAGTCATTTAACACAGTAACCATGGGCTTTGTCAGATGGCTGGGGTGGGCTGGGGAATGGGACAGTCAGGCTCCCTCCTCTACCCCCTCACTTTTCTCTTGTGCTTCCATCCTGAGAGTAAGAGAAGACGTGTGACTGGTTTTCCCCCTCCCCCGCTTCTTGGGCAGGGGAACTTTGCATCTTCTTTCCTGCATCCTTCTCTTCCTCTTCCATTGTGTTCTGTGGACATGAATAAGGAAGGATTAGTTGGAGAGGGTGAGTTCACTTGCCTGGTCTCCAAACTTCCCAGCTTCACACCCACTGATTGTTTCAGTCAGGGGGAGTAAATGTTAAGGGGGGAAGTCTTTCCACAGTTGCATCCGATGAAGTGAGCTGTAGCTCACGAAAGCTCATGCTCAGATAAATTGGTTAGTCTCTAAGGTGCCACAAGTCGTCCTTTTCTTTTTGCGAATACAGACTAACACGGCTGTTACTCTGAAACCTCTCTACAGATGAGATTCCCTGAGTGGGAGGAAGAGTGGTCCATGGCTAAAGCTCAGGGCTGGGAGGCAGGAAATGTGGGTTCTGGTCACGCTGAGCCTTAGACTTCCTGTGCCTGAGACTTCACCTCTCTGTTAGATTCCCCACCTGCGAAATGGTGATAAGAGTTACCTACCTCAGAGTTGGGGATGAGGCTTTGAGACTGTGGGATAGAAGGTGCTTTGGGAATGCAAAGCCTGCCTACATTCAAGCTGCTAGAGGTAGCAGGGGCATGTAGCCTCGACCCACTCACCAGAGACTTTCATCATCATCGGCACCACCTGATTGGCTGTTTTTGTCTCATCATAAGGCTTGCTGTTTTGGGGAATGTCAGGGTGGATGGAAAGGAGTACTAGTGGCACCTTAGAGACTAACCAATTTATTTGAGCATAAGCTTTCCACTGAATGCATCCGATGAAGTGAGCTGTAGCTCACGAAAGCTTATACTCAAATAAATTGGTTAGTCTCTAAGGTGCCACTAGTACTCCTTTTCTTTTTGCGACTACAGACTAACATGGCTGCTACTCTGAAACCTGTCAGGGTGGATGGAGCCGTCTGGCGCATGTGGAGAGATTACAAGAGGCAGGGGAAGGGGGTACTATAAAAATAATCATAGCATGTACCTAACGCCACCTCAAACATTTTCTTTGCACGTTGTCTGTCTACTTCATAAAATCTATCTTATCTACGTATCAAGAACTTCTGGTATTAGGTAGGTCAAAGGACCAATTTGATATTGGAGGCTCAACGGGAGCCTTCCCCCCTAAGGTTCATTCTGAATATATTCCTGATACCTGGAGGCTACCTGGTAACAAGGCAGTGTTGTTCCAATGTGCAGCTTTCGTCGCTAAAAAATTAATCCTACACAATGGAAAAGTTGATCCCCACCAACCACTGATATGTGGCTTGGTGATGTGGCTGACCTCACAGCTAACGAACAACTGGCATTCCGTAGAAGGAGACTGCCTGAAAAATTCAAAGCAATTTGGGCTAACTTTTCAGAGGTGTATGACTAATGCAGTCCCCCTGGAGATAGATATATCGCTTCTCCTCCTATCCCTTTATCATAACCCTCTTTACTTTATTTTGTTCGTTAGGATGAATCTTGCACTTTGGTATATTTGTAGTATTTGAAAAAATTAAGGTAGATTATAATTTCTTATCTATTTAAATTTTAAGCAGTTTGGGATAGGGACGGCATCTTCAGTATGTTCTGTGAGCTGCCTGGAACACTTTTGAGGCATCAGCTAAATAATGACATACATACATAATGTTATGAATTAGTGTCCGTATCATCTTTAGTGGCTGCTGTAGTTTGGTTCTGAGCGTATGCTTTCGTGTAGCGGTTGTGCCTACCTTTCAGGTATTGCCAGGGCCCATTTGGTCATCTTACAAAACATATGTACAATGAAATAAAATGTCACATCAGATGCCCTAAGTGGTGGTTATTATTTGTACTGGGGTAGTGTCTAGAGGTCCCAGTCAGGATCTGGGGCCCCATTGTACTAGTCAGTGGTCCTCAACCTGTGGCCCAATCAGCACACAGCTGTGGCCCAGGTGACCTCCTCGGGGCCATAGAGGTAGTATTGGATGTGGCCCACAATGGTAAATAGGTTGAGAACCACTGGGCTAGATACACTCCTCACCCATACTGTCTCAGAGGGTATGATCTAAGTACATAATGATTCTTATAGCGTCCACAAGTGTACTAGGTGATTTGCAGAGTGTAAAATAAGTCCCCTGCCTCAAAGAGTTTATAATCTAGAATCTAGTCGTGATATAAGTAAGAGTAATAAGCAAAAAAGGGGTGAGGTTGACGTATTTCAGGATGTATTCCCACATGTCCTACCCACCTCTACACCACCTCCTCCCCGTTTAAAACCTATTACCATTGCAAACCTATCCTACCACTAATTCTCCTTGATCGTTACCCTGTGTTTTGCCATTTGTCGCAGACTGTGCTGTATCGTAGGCCTTGTCTACACTGGGGGTCTGCCTTGCTTCTAGCCACCACTGTTGCTGCAGCCCCCGGGGTGCAGGCCGACAAATCTGCTCTTCTCACGGGGGTAGCGTACCCCTCCTAGAATTTGCACTTGGCCACAGTTTCTATCAGTTTTGCCTCTGCTTTAGGGCTCGGCACTGATGTCTGTAACCAGGGCCCGGCTTCCTGTCGATTTACATCCCTGTTGGTGTCTTTCATCAGGAGACTAGCTACGGTTTTAAAACCAGCCCCCTGAGGTAGCTGCAGCCCTTTGAAGCCTCCCCCTTCTCCCTGGGCCAGATTCTAAGAAAGGTGAGCAACCTCCGCCCCCCCCCTTCCTTCCCCCCCATCCCGCTTCCTCGCTTTCATTACTAAGTCAGCGGGGCCCGCGGTGATGAGTGAGTTGAAGGAGGCTGATGACGGGAGAATTTCTGGGGCGTTCTTCAACTTCCTCTGCTCGGCTCTGACTAACTCTTTACTGAGCAGCGCCTCTGCCTTCCCGCAGGCGCCGCTCACGGGGGAGAGCGGGGGGGAGGGGCTCGCTTCCCTCCCCCACCCCGCCTTAGTGGCCGTGGCCCCAGCGTGGAGGGGGCGGGGGTTGCCCATATTTAGAACGTTGGTGGCGTCACTCTCCTTATATGGGCAGTGCCGTCAGGAGCCGGCGTTCCATTCAGATAAATTTCCTCCCCGGCGAACGGAATCCCCTGCTGCTCCGGTGGAAATGCGACGGCGGAGCCGGGCGCGCCGCAGCGGCAGGCAGGGGGGATCGGGGGACCGGCTGTAACCGCTCGAGCCCAGCCCGTTTAAGCCCCCGGCCCTTGTAGCGGAGGGGACCCCGCTCCCTTCCCTTCCCATCCTCAATTTAAGCCACGCAAAAGCGAGACCCCCCCCCCAGTTCATTGCAGCCTGATCCGCCGCTGGCGACGCTCGAGGAGAGGCTCTGCTCAGCCCAGGGGGGCTGCGGCCGGAGACCGCGATGAAGAAGGTGGCGGCCCTCGACTGCCGCCAGCTCCGGAAGCTCCTGCGGAAGGAGCCCTCCCGCTGCCTGGTGCTGGACTGCAGACCCTACCTGTCCTACTCGGCCTCCCGCCTGCGGGGAGCGCTCAATGTCAACCTCAATTCGGTCGTGATGCGCCGGGCCCGCGGCGGGCCCGTGCCCCTCAACTTCGTGGTGCCGGACGAGGCGGCCCGCACCCGGCTGCTGCTGCCCGGGGAAGGGGCGGCCGCGGCGCGGCTGGCGGCGGTGGTCGTCCTGGATCAAGGCACCGGGCACTGGCAGAAGCTGAAGAAGGAGAGCACGGCGCAGATCGTCCTCAACGCGCTGCTGTCCAGCCTGCCGGAGGCCGGGGCCAGGGTCTGCTTCCTGAAAGGTCAGCGGGGCGATGGGCCGAGGAACTGGGGGCGAATCGGGGCGTAGAAAGGTAGGGGGAGGTGGGTAGAATAGAAAACAAGGGAGGGGAGGGGAGAGATGAGAGCGCAGTGCAGGGGGTGGGAGGGAAAGCGGCCCCGCTCTGTTCTTTCTCTAGCGACGAAATCCGACAAAAGCCTCCGGCCAGTGGAGCCAGGTAACAGCGCCGGTCCCCGCAGGGCGACATACGCAGACGGAAAGAGCAGCGGCCACCCCTGGGCTGGGGACACGAGCAATATTTGACACACGGGAGGTCACGCTGAAGTTTCATTTCATTTATTTTCCCCGCCCTGCAAATCACCCCCTGGTAGACCCCGGCCTGTCTGTCCCTAACTAGACGTGAGTTAAGGGGCTGATGTGAGGGTGGCCGAAGCCACCTTTTGAGGAATAAGAACCGTGTGTGTGTGTAGGGGGGGGGGGGGTTCATGACCATGGAAGCAGGTGGCTTCAGCGTGGATGTGGATTTGAGCTATCTGCAGGGTTAATGAGTCACACAGGTAAGATTATGCCGGGCTCTTTCCAACCTGCCTGCCCTGTTTCAGGGATGAATTCCTCTTTCTACCAAAAGGGAGCAATGGATTATTTCGCTGGGCAGTGTTGCCGGGTGTCTGAAATCCTCTACAATGGGGGAAACTATCTCAGTCAGACATGTCATAACTCCTGCGTGCAACTGAAAACCCAAACCCCAAGTAGTCTGTTCCCGTGTTCAGCAGAGCAGAGAACACCTAAGCAATCTGTGAAGAACAGTGCTATAAAGACTCCTCTGGGGCCCGCAGTATTGCCCCAGCGTGAGACTCCTGTGGCTGATGTCACCAACACAGTACTCCCAGTGACTATTTATAGCATTTTCATTGCTGGTTTTTGTTTGTCTTTTGTGTCATGCATGGGTCATAAAACAATAAAAATGAGCACTCGGCCCTTTCTTCTGTCCGCCCTGCTCACCCTTCTCCTTCATTTCTCCTCCTAACGCTTTTGTCTTTTTTACCCTTGCTTTTTCATTCCCTTTTTCAAAAATCCTGTCTGCCTGTGCTCTTCTCAATGCTGTTAGTAAAGGGGAGGGAGGGATCCCTGTAAAGAAACAGAAGCCCTGTTCCATACTTTTTCAGTAACACTTCATCTTGTGGTTTTGCAGCTCTTAAGCTGCAGTTTTCTATTCCAGAAAACAGCAGAAGATTTTATACCTGAAAGGATTTTAAAATGTAGAGTAGATATTTCAAACAAAGAAAAAGGCTTCCAATCCCTCCCAATAAACAAACAAATGATTGCAGCAAATGCTGGGAAACTAGGGCATTTGTAAGTGAGGAGCGGATAAGTTTTAAATAATAGGTGTCTGTGTGAATTACAAACTCATTGATAAGCATGAAGTGTAATCTTTTAGTGACCACAGGGTAATCTGATCAGCTTTTCTGTTCACATATTCTCATTGCAATTTGTGCGTCATATAAGGAACAACACAACAGAGAGGAGTGTAGTTGCATGAGATACATGCATATATTCCGTGGTACGAGGCTGAAGGAAGGCCCTTGTACCGGAGATGGGAATATGTAGTAATATTATATCCTCTTCCCTTGGATGAGCTCAAAGCATTTTCCGAATGCCAAGTTAAGCTTTTCAACACCCCTGTGAGGTAGAGGTTAAGTGACTTGTCCAAGGTCACTCAGGAAAAGCTGGGAAAAGAGCAAGATCTTCTGATTCTCAGTCTTGTGTTTTAACCACGAGACCATCTTTTCCCTCCTAATGCACTGCCCCTCCCTTTGAAGTTGTGTTTGTGGGATGTGTAATATGTCTGAGGAAGAGTGAAATGTAGGGGTTTTATTGCAAAATGTTTTCTATCCACTCAGTGTAGAAGTACTTTCCCTTAATTAGTAAAACTACAGACTCTCTTCCCCTTTCCCCCTCAACCCTGTTTCATTTCCAGCAAACACACTGGAAGCTTGAGTCCACCACGCAGGAACATAAAATATGTAGCAGCATTTAGGAAATGGTGCGGTTTGAAACAAGCCAGGCTGACTCAGTGGGCAGCTAGGCTGACTCAGTAGGGAGAGAGACCCTTAGAAGTCACGGTGGTTCTGGGAGATGCCTTCTTCCGAAATGCCAGGGAGAAATAAGAATCACTTTTGAAACTCTCTGATCACTGGTCAGAAAACAGTTTAATTTTGTTTTCAGTAACATTAACATTGCTGCCTAACCCCAGGTATGTGAAATGGATCATCCTGTTGATTGTTGGAGGGGTTTTTTTCCTGGAAGCTGTAGCTGGCTTTGGTAGGCAGGCTGTCCTAAAGCCTCAGTCTGTATTTTGAACTGTGTTAAAAATCATCTGACTGTAGTGTGAAGACATAAACACGAAGAGCCATAAGAGAGACCGAAGAGCCATAAGAGAGACCGTTCTTAACCTTTCTCCCTGTCATCCTTGTTTACCATTCAAGGGGGTGGCATGAAGAGAGGGGGCACTGGGGAAAGTGTGGCTAATTGGGGTCTGACCCAGGGAGTTATGATGAGATTGAGGCATGAGTCAGACTCTTGTCAGCTAATCACAGTGCCCTGCACAATTCTATAGGGAATTGCTTTTAGTACTGAGTAGCGTCATGCCTGTTTGGGTGGGTTTTTTGTAAGCCTCCCTTACTTGTTTAGCTCTAGGAGATCAATGTGTCAGATCTTCCATGTGTGGAGGAGCAGTTTCTCTGGGTGGGGGGGAGGGGTCATGGAAGGGTAAAACAATAAATCACTTACCACTGGGTAGTGGTACTAGCTTCATATAACAAGAATTATGTTAATGATTGATGAAAATAGAGATGTGTACTGTGCTTCAATGTGATGAGCAATGTAGTATTTGCAGAAATGACCTCAAGGAAGTTAGGTTTGGGGAGGGGGGGGAGAGGATGACTCATTTTAAGAATGGTCTGCAAATATCTTGATCCCCAAGGCTTGCAATTAACCATTTGCCGGCTGCACCCACAATCTGCCCAAGAGAAATCTGTGTCTCTGTTGAAAACATATCTAGATTTCTCTTGGGCGGATTTCTATGCTTATTCAAGAGGAAAAACAACAATATGGGTCATAAATAGATATAATGGTTAAATATATAAATAACATAGATTCTTCCTACGCAAGGCCATCAGGAAGACTGATCAAAACCTCGCTGGTGTTTGGGTTGTTTTGAGAGGCAGGGGTTTTGAGAGGCAATTTCAAGGCATGGTTGTGGGTGAGTTTGAGGTTACTTACCTAAAGAGCCAACACTATTTGCCCTGGATATTGTTTTATTAGCCCCTTTAAAGCCCTGTATTTTATTTATTAATTTGCCTCCTGACCTAGTGACTTTCACTGCATGCTCACTGGCAAAGGGTTGCACTGTCTTGCAGTAGGTGGAAAGGTATACTTCTGAATTATGAATGGATGGGATTACTATCCTTCTAGGGCCTGATCTAAAGCCCATTGAAGAAAATAGAAAAAATATTGCACCTCCAGCACCCGTGTTATTAAGAGCAACATGAATTTCAGCATATGTCCTTTTTATTAGACATCTGAGACACAGGTTAAAATGTCAGCATGACTGTACCATGCGAATACATCCAGATTACTTATGCAGTCATTCAAAACTTTAGCACTTCTGTTGTTCTTGAGGAATTCCATTAATGTGGTACCCTGCACTGACATCGTGTATAGTAGTAATAAACGGTTGCAAGTCAGCTAAGCATATCTTGCATTTATTTGGTCTGGGGGCCTTATTTACTTAAGGGCCACACTCCTGAGGATTATTAAATTTACTGTTAAGACTTATTCTTCCTTTTTTCTTTTACTGGAAACTCACTAAATGGTGCAATTAATAAAGTACAAAAAATGGCTTTTAAATGATTTCTGTTCCAACTGTTCACATTCACGCTTGAAAGTGATGTGCAGAATATTCACGGTGGTGAAATAGATGTCAGTTTAGCTAATGACAAACTTTGAGTTACAATGTAATAATAGGATTAATTCCTTTTCATTAGCAACGCAATGAATATAACACTGTACTTAAACGGTGCAGAATAGCTCATATGGGGCTATCCAGTTGTCAAAGGCTATCACAGGATTTCATTAAGTTTTATGGCTGTTATTTAATGGATCGATTTCATTCAAAACATCTTCATTAACTTTCAATCCCTTGTGATTGTGTAATTAATCATCACAGTGCAAACACCTCCTATATGTTTATACTCATATAAAAATGCAAATATATGGAATTCATTTATGTTATTTATTTATGTTGTCACAATGCATAGAGTAATAATTGATATTCAGAGGATGAAAACTGTGGCTAGCAATCTCCTTTTCTGTCTCAAGTGCTAAAAATTCTGATAATTTATAAAATACATTAAATGGTTAGTCCTCATGAAGTTAATATTTTGCCAGATTCAACAGATTTACATTCACAAACGGTTTTAATCTGTATCCATCAGCTTTTTAGCAAGTTAATAATTGTTAGCTATAGTGCAGTTTTTTCTTTGAGAGCACAAAGCCTTTTTAAACAAACACTTTGACTGAATGGAACTTTCTTTGTTATTGAACACCCCATGGGAGTGGTCATTTATTATGCAGTATTCTGATTTATTGGAAGCTTAACTTCTGAGCCAGCTTAATTAACTAAATTTTCAGAAACCTGAAAATTCATATTTCTCTCTCTGTTTTTTCCTAGGGGGATATGAAACCTTTTACTCTCAATATCCTGAGTGCTGTGTAGATGTAAAACCCATTTCCCCAGAGAGAAATGAAATGGAGAGAAACCTCAACAGCCACTGTGAGAAGCAGAGCACCAACCACAAACCGGCTTATGATCAGGTGTGTTTAGGGGAAGCTGTAAATAATTCTCCCTGTCCCCTCCCCCACCTAGACATTTTCCAGGGCTTCCTGTTATAATTGACTATTCACTCTGTTATTTTCATCTGGTGCTTCAATTAAGCTGTCAAAGAATGGGTCTGTGGTTTTTCCTGTTTTCCTGGGGTCTTAAGTGCTGAGGGCTTGAGACCAGGACTGGAGCCAGCAAATACCATTTAACAGAGCAAACACATTCAAAATGATCTGACAAATGCTGTAGGGGAAGGGAAACGGATAAGGAGAACGTAGCATTTGCTGCACTTCTGAGGTTCAGATTAGTTGTAGGTTATTTCTTACGGGCTTAAAGGGAAAGGCATTAGGGAATCCTCTGTCCTCTTTTTGCAACACCTCCAAATTATGCAAAAAAAAAAAAAAAGTTGGAAAAAATTTACAATTTAGTTACCTTAGAATCTAACTATTTATGATATCAAATATATATATATGTGTGTGATACGTAATATTTTCACAGAGCCAGCTTCTGCTCCCATTAACTTCTGTGGTACAGGATTAAGCCCACAGAGAGAGCTTTCACTTATCCCAAGAAATGGGGAAAAAAAGCAAAATACCATCTGTCTTACTTTTAAAAAATCCATAATTGCAGATGTGCAAGATAGTCTTTGTGGTATCTTGGGACAATAATATTTGTAAATACCTGATTTTCCCCCCCCCCCCCGCCCCCCGCCGCACTGAGAAATAACCAAATCTTGATCTGAGAAACTTTGGCCACTCCTCTGGAGGTACTGCCAGCCAAAGGAATCATGATGCCTCTTGAATTCAAGCCCCTAAGTAGATCACAAGTGATAGCTGCATCTGTTATCGATCTACCTTGTGAAATATCTGCATACCTCTACTGATGCAAACAGACCTGGGTGCTAGTAAAAAAGCCATTGTAGTGTGAATCGGCAATCCACATGTCGAGTAAAGAGCTGTTCCAAATACTGCTCAGTAGTACCTTGCACTAGTGTTTTCAAAACAAGGAAAACCACAAACCAACACAGCTAGCGCATAGATTATATTTTGTTGACTTTCTCATTACACTGGCAAGTACGTCACAGTCAGCAAAAGGAGACTTTCCTTTTCAAAATCCTTAAGCAACAAATGTCACTCTAGGGGACTTAAATCTTAAAGCAGGGACAGGAAAAGAACCGCCACATGTATTATCAGCCATTAAGGACTTATGCATCTATCTACCTTTGATCTCCAATGCTTTTCAGTCCCCTGTATCAGTGGTTCTCAACCAGGGGTACACATACCCTGGCGGGTACACCGGGGTCTTCCAGGGGGTACATCGATTCATCTAGATATTTGCCTAGTTTTAGAACAGGCTACATAAAAAGCACTTGTGAAGTCAGTACAAACTAAAATTTCATACAGACAATGATTTGTTTATACTGCTCTGAAATGTAAGTACGATATTTATATTCCAGTTGATTAATTTTGTAAATCTATGGTAAAAATGAGAAAGTAAGCAACTTTTCAGTAATAGTGCGCTGTGACACTTTTGTATTTTTATGTGTGATTTTATAAGCAAGTAGTTTTTAAGGTGAAACTTGGGGGTACACAAGACAAATCAGACTCCTGAAAGGGGTAGAGTAGCCTGGAAAGGTTGAGAGTTACTGCCCTATATGACATGCGAGGAACCACTCCTGCAATCCGCAACAGATGCAGATTCATTTTAACAGGAACAAGATTCCAAAGGGACCTGTGGGTGCCCTGCACCTTGTTGGATTGGGACCTCTAGTAGCCCAGTTGAAATTACTGGGGCTATTCATATGCCAGAAGCTGGAAATGGGCGACAGGGGATGGATCACTTGATGATTACCTGTTCTGTTCATTCCCTCTGGGGGCACTTGGCATTGGCCACTGTCGGAAGACAAGATACTGGGCTAGATGGACCTTTGGTCTGATGCACTATGGCTGTTCGTAAGAGTGAGAGTGGGAGGACTAGGTTCTGTGAACTATATTGTTTAGAAGATCAATTTCTCTGTGGTACTTCCTCTTTGTGGGATTTCCACTGGGGAAATCCTCACACAGACAAACACACCCAGGGGAACACTTCTGATTACAGCTCTCAGTCTGGGGTCTAGACGATTTGTTCAGTGGTGTTCTGTTTCTTGAACCTGGAGGCCGGTTTTGTCCTGAGCAGGCTGAGAATGTTCATTCCTTTTGACCGCTGAACAAAACATTGACTAAAAGGCACTCTTTTGGGGGGTGTCTTGAGGTGACCTGCAAAGGGAAAGCACTCACATTCCAGCCGCTTTCCCAGCATGTGCTGAATAACGGCATTAATAGCCAGACTAAGGCAGGTATTCAGCATACTGCGAATGAAGGCAGTGCCGCTCAGCCTAGGTGCTGTGCAGTGAGCGCACCATGGGAAAGTTACCTGCCAAGTCTTTGAAATGCTTCTCTGTTAGGCTGTGTTTTGGGTTTTGTTCCCTTTCTTCTCCCCTTCCCCCGCATCTAGTATTTACTTCCTTTCGTGGAAGAAGGAACAGAGATTACATCTCTGGTGGCAGAAAGCTGTGGGTGGCCGAGAGCAGCAGCAGTGAGTGTGTGGTGCATATGACGTGGCAGAGTTCTGTGCCTCCATGTTACTGCTTTTAGGCGTGCAGGAAATGGAGGCAGCTAAGCTAAGCTTTGTCACTGAGGTCAGGGGAGGCTCTGCAAACAGACACCAGCTGTCACTGTGCAAGTCTCTCTTAGGTGTGGGTGAAAAAGGTGCTTTACTCTTCAATCCATTTATGTTTTCAGGTTTGCTTTCAAAGCAGCCATACAATAAACACACACACACACACACACACACACATCTAGGCATTTGGAAGTCTAGTGTGTGGGGGGAGGGGGATTGTTTGTTTTTTGGGTTTTTTTGTTGGTTACAAATTGGGTACTGTGAGGTTTCTTGTTAACATACTTGGTGTGCGTGGGTTCCAAGCCCTGCACTGATCGCACGAACTGGTTTTCTGTGCACACCTTTGTGCACTGCTTTGAAATGGCACCTTCTTGTCTCCGCAAACTCTCCAGGGAAATTAGCTTCACATATGAAAGCACTTTGGGTGGGTTCTAAGGGGAAGCACTTTAAAGAAAGCAGGAAACATCATGTGTGTGAGTGGGCTGGAACTGGTTTCGGACCTTACAGCTGTGGATGGACAAGAAAATGAAAGCCTTTTTCTGTGTGGGCTCTGCCATTACAATGATTCACTGGCCAGGATCTAAAACCACCAGACAGGGAGTCAGCACCCACGCTGGCTCAGCCCAATTTCTCTGTTCAATGATTCTGCCATAACTTAAGACAAAGCTCACTTTGGGGGGGTGGGAAAAAGCAAAATAACATATTTTTCTCTTTAACTTCTAGGGTGGTCCAGTTGAAATCCTGCCTTTCCTTTACCTTGGCAGTGCCTACCATGCTTCCAAGTGTGAGTTCCTAGCCAATCTGCACATCACAGCCTTGCTCAATGTCTCCAGGAAAGGTTCAGAGTCCTTTAAAGAGCAATATTGTTATAAATGGATCCCAGTGGAGGACAGTCACATGGCAGACATCAGCTCTCACTTCCAGGAAGCCATAGATTTCATTGGTAGGTATAGCTATTCTACTGTATCTTTAAAAAATATTTAAAAGAGTCACTGAATTTTAAAAAATCTCAAATACTCTATACTTCTATAGCATCTTTCAGCCAAGGAACTCAAAGCGCTTTTCAAATCATGAGAGGCCCATGATGCGGTCAAGTATTATACTGATTTCACTTAAGGGCAAATTGACATATGGAATGGTTAAGGATTTTGTTTAAGGTTTCATGATAAATCAGTGGTAAAGTTAGGAATAAAACCCAGCAATCTGATCGCCTTCTCTTGTCCTAACCACTAGACAACACACCTAAAAACTAGATCTATATCTGTGTCTGAATATGAAAATTGCTGTTTAAATACTAAATCTAGATCTATGTGCAAAATCCATATGGAATTGGCGTGCAAAATCCATATGGAATTGGCGTGCAAAATCCATATGGAATTGGCGTACAAATTAACTTTTGAAAGGGAAAACTGCATTTAACCGTTCTTTCTTGTAAATGAGATTCATTTTAAAAAAATCTCTTCTAGCTAAATGCAGCAACTAATTTACACACATTCCTAGAAAAGGGAAAGCACAGATTATTTTCACGCATTCCTAGATGTCATTGCAAATGCCCAAGCTTATTTTAATCATGTATAAAATTAGACTGATATTTTTTTCTCATCATCAGATGAATTAAAAGCAGGCAAATAAGGAAAATGTGGACTGGGAGCATAGTTTCTTTCCAGGTCTCTCTTCCAGATTTGAGTAGAGAGCAGAATTTGAGGATAAATATGATTTACATTTGGCTTTGTAGGAGGAAGACGGGACAAAGCAACTCAGTGGTATCAAGTTGCACAGACCACGGGCATGCATAGGGCAGGGGCAATGGGATGGTGCTGGAGATAATTATATGAGGTTTCTTTCGGTGTCCGTAAGACTGTAGCAAACACACATGTAATTTCAGCCCAATAAAGGAATGTTTCCAAAGACGATGGTCTTCCTTCTAGCTTTCGTATGGGGGTGCCTTCTGCACATCGGGCCTTGTCCAAAGCCTATTGATGTTAATGGAAAGACTCCCACTGACTTCCTTGGCCTTTGGATAAAGCCCATGATTCCTAGTGAATGCAGGGTTAGCTTATTTATTTATTTGTTTGTATTGCAGTAGTGCCTAGGAGTCCCAGTCATGGACCAGAACCCCATTGTGGCAGGTGCTGTACAAACACAGCACGTCCACATTATTGCAGAGCCATTTTGGCCTTGCTTCTCCTTTAAATCATTCTGATTACTAAAGCCTAGTCTACATGAGAAAATGAGGTCTATCAACTATCTCAGTCAGGAGGGTGAGAAATCCACACCACTGAGAGGTGGCATTAAGCCGACCTAAGTCCCGGTGCAGATAACACTAGGTCGACTGAAGAATTCTTCCATTGACCTAGCTACTGCCTTTCGGGGAGGTGGATTGCCCACGCCAATGGGAGAACCCTTTCCATCAGAGTAGGCAGCGTCTACACTGATGTGCTACGGTGGCACAGCTGCATTGACGCACTGGTGCCGCTAGAGCATTTTACATGTAGACAAGTGCTTAGTAACTTAGGGTATGTCTACACAGGGAGAAAAGATCCGTGTCCCACATGTGGTGGGCCTGGCTCAGCTGGCTTGGGCTCACCGGGCATGGACGGCATGGGGGAAAATTACTGTGTTGACTTTTGGGCGTGGGCCGGGGCCTGAGCTCTGGGACCCTGGGCGGGGGGAGCATCTAAACAGCATTTTTTCAGCGTTGACTGTGAGCCCAAGTCAGCTGACCAAGGCCAGCTAAGGGTTTTTTGTCCCTCTGTAGACACACCCTTTAACTTTTGCTTTTAAATAACCCTGTCTTGCATCAAATTGGGAGGCCTTCTGAAAGATCCAGTCCTCCCCTCTCACCCCCAGGATATTGGACAGACCTAGATAGGGTTAATGGCATGGCAATTAACTGTGTGGAGCACTACAGAAGGAAGCCACAATGTAAAACACAGAGTCGATGGGGGTAGACTTGTGGGTGGAGACTTGTGCTATCAATAACATTTGAAAGGAAAACAGAGAGGAATTACAAAGTTAATTATGAAGTCTCTTTTTTTTTCTGCCTGTCTGTTGCTGGTGGTTTAGTTGGGTCATTCAGATTCAGCGGACTCTTAAAAAGAGAGGGGTAGCTTGTAGGTTGTAACATACATTTCTAGCCTCTAATTGATTTCTGGTGCTGATGACTTATGGGGCTTTTTACATTTTTAAGGGGAAACTCCAGTGCACTACAATCAGTAGGGATTTTTTATTATGATTTTCCCCCTCTTCTGGTAGAAGTTGAGTCACTTAGAACTCTCCAAACACTTTGAGGTTGGCTTAACTTTTGGTTTTCCTTTTTATTTCTAACGTAGTGGGAACTGTAGATTTCTGTAGCGGTTCACACACACAGATTATTTTGTACAACAACTAAATTTAACCAACTGCCGAGGATTTGGTCCTTCGTCAGATGACAAAAGGGGAAAGGAAAACGATAACATGTTCAGCTTTTTATGTTGTTTCAGGGTTATGTATAGAGCACACACTCATGTTCCATTTCTCAGTAAACTCGGGAACATATTTCTCAAGCCAGCCTGACCAGAGAATTTCTATTTTCAAACTAGATTTTTATGGAAGGAGCTTATTTTAAGCATTTTTCTTTAATCTAATAACAATAATTGTGTTGTGTGAGTAACCTCCATGCCTCCTGATGTGGAAAACGGTAGTTTGCACAAGCCATTTATAGCCTGACTTAAGTCCAAGTATCCTTTAACTGGGCTATAATTAGAGACTTTATACTATTTATTATGCACTTTGTGGTGCTTGATTCCTGCGGCTTCCTTGGCATCCCCATACAACTATAAGTGTGTGTGTGTGGGGAGAGGGGGCGGCGTACCAAAAGGATCCGGGGCAGGGCACAGAGATGGTATTTCACGTTGGCTAAGAGCCTATCTCAACAGTGCTGAGAGACCTTGCTATAATGTAGCAGTGACCCAGCCATGTTATACAGCAGTTCTGCCCTGCCAGCAAACGGATGCATGCTCTGTTATGGTGCTGTAGTTCTCCTCTCGTTTGGTGTTATAACAGTCATTTTTGCTATGTAGATGAACCCTCAATTCTGTATCTTCACACACTGCGGTCGACAGCTCCCTGAGAGACTTTCGAAGATGGGTTGAGATACTTGCCCAGTGCAAACCCAATAACTTTCTATTTTCCAGTTTGGGACCATTTAACGTGGGTTTGTAGGTTGGTGTTTTGGGGGTATTTTTGCAACACAGCTGTCAAATGAGGGCAAATACTTGTAATGTTGTCTCTCAGAACCAAAGTGAGGTTCAGGTTCATTGTTTCTGAAAACACTAGTTGCCCAGGTGAACTTACCCAATCAGACTCAATTCTGCAGTCCTATCCCAAGTGAAATTCCTGCTGAGCATGACGGCAGCTTTGTCCGGGTTAGGACAGCAGAACTGGGCCCGTGCATTGATGACTTTGAGCACTAACAAAGAAAATGTTACGTTAGCTGCAAGGGCAGCATCATCCAAATGCCTGTTGGGTACCAAACTCTGTCCCACAAAGCTGAACGAATACAGCATTCTGATTGCTGTGGAATTGCTGATACTTTCCACCTTTTCTTTGTAGGAAAAGATAATTTAATTTTTTGTGTGGAAGAGAAGGGGAAAAGACTTCTTAAAATTAGAGCTTGGGCCAAAGGGACAGCTCTTAAGCAGATCCCAATCTGTATTTTGACTCAGACCCATCTCTGCTTGTTGTTTTAATCTCTGCTTGATCAGAGAATTGTTTGTGTATCAAATAAGAGGGGGACTCGCCCTCCTCCTGGATGACTGGACATGTGGCTTCTTCTAGATGATGCATTTTGTTTTCAATGTCCCTTGAAATGAGAACTGCAGCATCCTTCCTGTCCGTAATGAGAACTAATGTCTGTAATGAATTATTTCTTTCCAGACTGTGTGAGGCGAGCTGGAGGCAAAATCCTGGTGCACTGTGAAGCCGGAATTTCACGCTCCCCCACCATCTGCATGGCTTATCTCATGAAAACGAAAAAGTTCCGCCTGGAGGAGGCATTTGATTACATCAAACAACGTAGGAGTCTGATCTCACCAAATTTTGGTTTCATGGGCCAATTACTACAGTATGAGTCAGAGATCCTGTCTTCCACTCCTAGTCCCCCTGTTGCCTCATGCAAAAGAGAAGCTGTGTCTTTTTTTGCAGAAGAACTGACTTTAAGCAAAAACTTCGAAGGCTCATGTTACACATTTCCTACCTCAGTCTTGAGTTCTGTGCCCATTCGTTCTCCTGTCCATCAGCTAAAACTTAGTCCTATTACTGCATCTTCATCATGCTAAACCCTATTGGAAATTAGAAATAATATGTTCCTTTGTTACCAACTGTGATTCCAATAAGAACATTTCATGAATGTGCAATACAGAAGCCCTCACTGATTTATTCCAAAACAGAATAGTCATAGTGGGTGAAAACTTGTGTATATGGACACTGACTACCAACAAAAGTGATGTACACAGGGCTGGCTTTCTAAAGATTTAATGTCCTCTTTAAAAACAAACAAAACAACACTGCTTTTCTAAGTTTTTAATAGAGTGCAACCACTACTGTACTTCCAGACCCCTAGGGAACAATGGAACCCCTTCCACGTAAACGGGTCAGACCCATACAACTGTCTCTCAGTTCCTGTCTCTTTGAAAAATTGTAACAGCCTTGTTTAAAGGGTAAGCAATAAACAACTGTATCAGGAAAGATCAAGTCAAATGAAAAGCACAATCCTTGAAATGACAGGGAAGGCAAGCACTCTAATATTCGTTTTGCCTTTTTCCTTGTTGTTTGTTTTCATGCGTCAGGGATTAAGCTGATCTGAAGCTGGGGTTAGGAAGAAATTTCCCTTTGTGATTTTATTATTGCAGAATCAGGGGCATTAGAGGGGGTTTTCACCTTTCTCAGAAGCATCAGGCATTGGGCCACTCTCTGTGACAAGATATTTAATTACATGGACCATTGATCTATTTAGGTGTGGCGTTTCCCGTGTTTCTGCATTTGCCTTTGTACTGTATGTGCTTTTACCTATCACAGAGAACCAGGGACTTTAAATGAAGCGATCAGGCTATCCTGCTGAGCTACTATATCTCATCTGTTATTTAAGAACTGCCCTATAATACTTGAACATCTGTCTAACCCTCCTCAAAGTTACTCTTCCATCCATTGAAACTGTAATTGATGGAATTTAGACTAAAAGTCTCAGCCCCATCCTCTGACCCCTTCAAAGTGTTACTGGTTCGTACTATGTGGAGAAAAGTGGTCTTGTTCAGTGTTACATGGCTTGCTGTCATATGTATGGTCACTCCCACCTAATGTTTCTTCTGATAAAATTGTCTCTCACAAGGGGACCGACTGTCTTTTGTGTTGAGTTTCTGTGTCTGCAGGGAGTTCGGTATGTGCTGCTGCTTTGTCCGTTGACCTTTGTTTTTTTTATATGGGAAATAGCAATAATTCCCTGAAGATCTTGTGAATGTGAAAGAAAAACTGAAATGTTTTTATGGAGTGTCAAATAAAAGAAAAACTGTTGAAAAAATTCTGCTTGCTTTACTTGCAACAAGTCCATTAGGCTCCTAAACAGCTTGTGCCACAGAGTGTAGTGAAAGCAGTCTTGGGCCATGGGAACCCCGAAGCAGATATATTGAAAGAGGAGAGAGTAAAAGCACCTGGGCTACCTGCAGAAGACCCCAAAAGTGTGTATTTATTTAAGAAGCCTGAAACACGGTGGCTTATTTCCAGGTGGTTTGTGGGAACGCTCTTGTGTGACAGCTGCCATTTTGTTTGTGAGCAGGGACTGAACTGGGGACTCCCAAAGTAAAACCATGAGCCTTTTACATCTTCAACTGAATGACTTAGGTCCTCTCCTTGGGAGATGTAAGAGTTCTGCGAATCAAGCACAAAGGGGTGGGGGCAGGGACATGTAATACACAGCAAACTGTGGGTTTGTGATGTTTGGAACCGGAAATTCATGTGAAATGTCAGAGTCTCTGAGCCATTTCTTGTCCAGGAATCAGCTGCACGTGGCAATTGCCATGAAGCTGCCCTGGTGATGTTTCTGGCTCAGCACTACACCCTGCTCTCTCCAACTTATCAGAATCTAACGTTTTGGCTCCTTTACAGACCCTCCAAACGCTGTGTGGCTCATCCATCTGTAGGAGAGGCTAAACTAAAGGGAAAGGGGATGAAGGACAGGGCGCAGGGGAAGAAGAGGGTCGGACAGACAGGTGTGGAGTGAATCTAAGGTGAAGAGATAGGGAGGGTTGGAACAATCAGCTCAGGGCAGAAAGTCAAGTCAAAGCTCTGAATGTCCAGAGATCCCTGCCTTGGCTGTTTCTGCTCCTTCCAGCTGGAGTCTCTGGCTGGCTCCACGGAGCAGCGGGGAGCCACCACCTGGGTCCTAGTGGTCTAAGAGTGGGGGAGTTCTCTTCCACACAGTTCTGGGTCCAGTGGGGTGCTGGAGAAAGGGGTGACCCCAGCTGGGGCCCATTATACCCTCGCTCCCCTCCTTTGGCTGCTTCTGTCCCGACTGGCTGGAGTCTCTGACTCTGGCCTTAATGTAAGTACTAGTAATAACTCTTTGCCTTTATGGCAACTTTCATCAGAGGCAGTCAGAATGCTTTATGAGAGAGGGCCCAGAACTGTTCCTTCAACCTGAGGAAGCCGAGTCCCAGAGTGTTAGATAATTTGTTGGAGGTCACAGTGTGCGTCAGTAACAAGGCAGGGAATAGAGCCCGTGCCTCCCGCGAAAGCTCTGCAGTATTATCAGTCATTTGTATTTCTCCTAGCTCAAAACTCC
This sequence comes from Chelonia mydas, assembly GCF_015237465.2. Classification (NCBI taxonomy): domain Eukaryota; kingdom Metazoa; phylum Chordata; order Testudines; family Cheloniidae; genus Chelonia; species Chelonia mydas. Next base: position 114,401,608 of record NC_057853.1, on the reverse strand, counting down.
ATATGGCGCGCGTACGTATTCTTTGTGCATCAGGCACTTTGCTAAAGGCCACTTTCCCCTCCCCAACCTCCCCCTCCCCAGTGACTCACATAAAGAAGATGATTTTATGTTCCCCAGTGAAAGCGTGATGTCCAATCTGAGCTACTAATGGCAAATGCATCTACAAGCTGTCAGAAAAAAGCTAAGCCAAGAAATGGTTTGGGACACTATTGTTCTACAGCAGAAGCAAGAACTACAGCACAGCTGTTGTCTTCCTCCGTTTGCCACTCCTCTCCCTCCCCATAATCAATCTGTTGGTTTCCATACTGGTACCTGGTTGACACTTCCACAGCTGCTGTAGACACAGCTTTCTAAACCCCAGAGGTCCCAGACAACTGTCTCACTCTCTGCCTCTGCCCCAAACTCCAACACTTACACTGGCTTCCTATTGTCTCCAAATCCTATTCTCACCCTGCTCACCCACGCTCAGCAACCTCAGGCTTAGGCTGATCCTTCTGACTCTCCACAGTCAAAGGCTACTCTTTCACTGGTGCTGTCCCTTCTGTCTGGAGCTTTTCACCCCTTCTGAGTCTCAGCCTCTCTCCAAAGGGCACTATCAGACTTCCTTTTCCTCTTTAGCACAGCAGGGGTTGTGTGAGGCATTTTTTTGGCCTGGTGGGAGAAGGATCCTTTATAAACAGAAGCTGTTATCTTCTAGAGCCATTAATCCTCACTTCCAGTGTGACGTGGTACCAGCAGCACACATTGCAGCTCAGGAGGTATACGTGTTAATCCCCCTGAGAAGCCGAGATTTAGCCCCTGTTAACAGTGAGCCAAATCAAGTCCTGGTGTAAGCAAGTGCAACACTATGCTTATCCCCACCCTCTTTGAGTTTGGTCTTTGAACCTTGCAAGCAACAGCTATGCTGAAAAGCTTTTGGGAACTGTTGTTTGACTTGCCAATAAGGTGGTTTGTTTGTTTTTTTCAATCCAGGTCACACTCTAGCAACTCCCCTGGCTTTTAAAAGGGTTAGAAATCTGACTATGGAGAGAGGTTGGTGAAAGTTCTTGCACCTCTCGCATTGATGTTCATTAACTGGTTTTAAGGAAGGTCTCTATTGTTCTGTGGGGATGGCGGTAATAGATTTTTTCCCTATTTATATGATTAAGGGCCTTCTTATTGCAGAAGCTACTCCATTGAGGCTGTTTTCACTGGAAAACAGGTGTATTTTTGCAGTGAGTTAGTTATGTCAGTGTAAAATCCAAGTGGAAATAGATAGGGCATTGTAGTTTTTACCTTGACTAGCTACGTTGAGGTAAACCCCAGGTTAGGGGTCTAGATTTGAACTGGACTAGCTACATCAAAGTTAAAAATGACCTGCACTTGGTTTCCACTGGGATTTTACATCAAATTAGCTATAATTCCACTCTTTTTGCAGAGAAGCCATAGCCTGAGAGTGACCTACTTTAGTTTTTTTTATTTTTTAATTCCTTGCTTTCCCTTGGAGACAATTTTCAGGAGACAAAAACTGAATGAACATGGTTCTCTGCCAATATTGTAATTTGTATGTTAAAGATAACACTCACAGCACTGAAAATTCAAAGGACCAAATTCACGCTAGGCATAACTCAGTGAAAGGCAATAGAGTGCCACCCAGGAGGAATGTGACCCAGTGCCTCCTTTTTTCATGGGGCTGTGCTAATTGGAAGGGAAAGACAAAGTTTCTTCTCATTCTTTTTGGGGGAAAAGCAAGAATGAATTTATAGAGCCACATAAATGTGGAAGTAAGACTTTTGGCAGTGGAGGTGTTACCACCACCACCGCCCATGACACTTCCCTGACATTTGCTTTATCACATTGCAGGCTTTCTCTGAGACATGAGTAAGGCCTCTAAATAAGGAATATGAAAAATAGCTCATGAGATAGGTTGAGTCATTGAAGTAAATCAAAGGAAGTGCTGGTACTTGAGTTTCAGTGGTGAAGTCCCACTTTATTTCATACTCATATTATAACTTATGGGGCCATTTTGCTCTGATTCCATCTCAACTTCAAAATTGTAAGTGCTCAGCCATTCATGAGGCATTAAGGATTATGAGATAAATTCAGTTTTCCATTACCAGTTATGATGCATTTCTCTGCCCTGGTACAGGTACATGCAATGAATATAAAGGCTACAGAATGAAACAGCCTCTATGCTCATGTCCTAAATGTTCAGCTGTTGTTTCAACTTTGTTCTCATGAGGGTTTGTGTCAGTAAAATATCCCTTTCAGGTGGGGCTTTCAGAAGCACTCAGGATTGGCCTCACAGCTCATATTGAAATCAGTGGGAGGTTTTTTTTATTACTAATTATTTGCATTAAGAGCGCTAATCACGGACCAGGATCTCATTGTGCTAAGTTCTGCATACACAGAAGAAAAAGACGGTCCCTGCCCCAAAGAGCTTTCAATCTACGTATAAGACAAGAAACAGTAGGTGGATACAGACCAGCAAAGGAAGGAGCACATGGAAACAATGAGACAGTATTGCATGATAGGCAGTGGTCTCAGTATACCAGCTGGGCAGCACATTATTAGTTCTTCCAGTGGCTTCAGTGGGAGAAGAGGTAGGCCAATGCTGAGCAAGTGAAAATCCCACCCTTCAAATATACTTCTCTTTCCATTTGCCTCAATTAACTTTTCAGCAAAGTATGTTATGTGGCCATCGTTCCCAACCTTGAAGTCCCTGGGCTACTCGTATTAGAAAAGTTACTCCCGTGGGTGAGTGTTTACAGATCTGGTCCCCGTGTCCCCAAAGCAAAGCTGGATTGTAGTTTTTTTCATGTACCTATTCTTTTTGTTAAATGAATGACTTGTGGTTTATGTCTGTCATCAAGTGATACTCTGTTTCTGAGCTTTCTGTGCAAGGCTGACAGGATTGGCTAACAAGTCAGCAATAGTCCTTAAACTGTACTAGACTGGATTCCACTGATAGGGCCTAACCCAAAACCCATTGTGGGAAGTGGGAATCTTTCCATTGATTTAACTGGGCTCTGGGTAAGGCATATGGCAAAAGAATCTCTTCCCATGCCCAGAATAGCTTTACTTTAAAAGTGGGTCACTGTAACTAGAATTCCAATTTGTGCTGTATTTTTCTATTTATTTCTTTTTATAGAACTCAGACTAGAGAGAACCACACCCAAGAATCAATGTTTTCTGAGTGTCTCCATTAGCACTTGCAATCATGTTAGTTAAGTCAAGCTAATTGGAAAGCAATTCACTGGATTTATAACATAACCAAAAGCTGTCATCTAGGCAAGCCTGGAACTGAGCACTCCAAGGAGTGATTTAATAACAAAAATGGTTGCTTAAGTGTGTAGGTTTCTAACAAGGATGGAGTAAACTTGTGCTCGTTACTTTTAGGGACGCTCTGAATCCTACGAACTGTGGTCTCTTGTGCAATGTTCACAGCGCCCTCAAACAATTGACAAAGAGGGAGGATGTTTATGTGGTTAATGTACAGGGCTAGGAGTCAGGTGAGCTGGGAACGGTTCCGGGTTCTGCCACTGATTCCCTGGGCAAGCTTGGGGATCTCATTCAGACTCGGTGTCTCATCTCATAATAGTGATACTCACCTATTTCTGAGCGGAGCTTTAAAGCTTTATTCATAGATTATAAAGCCAGAAGGAAACACGGTGATAATCGAGTCTGACCTTCTGTCCAGCACAGGTCATAGGACTTCCCTGAATTAATCCTTGTTTGAACAAGAGCCTATCTTTTAGAAAAACGTCAATGTTTGCAAAGCACTTTGAGACAGAAGGTGCTATAGAAGTGTAAAGTACTGTTATTTAGTAAGTTCTGTCCTCCCTGAACCCATACGTTCAATAAGAGATAAGATTGTTAATGTTCAACTGATTTTTCCAGTATATGTTTTACTTCAAATCAAAACCAGCAGGCAGCACTTTATAAAATAGTTTAATAAACTACAGGGCCTGCCAACCACTCCACCAGTAAGTAGACAGTGCAAAGCCCTGGGTGGGTAGTGAAAAGTCTGTGGGCTACAGAGTGCTAAAGCATGGACATGGTTCAGCTTCCTAAATCCAGCTGTGAACAGCAGCTGGTTTTCTGGCTGTCAGCATGACATACGCAGGCGGATATGCTTCAGAGAATTGATCAGGGGGCCACTTGTAGGGGGGAATTAAAATGGGAGAGTGTATTAGTCTGTGAGCTATGAAGCTTGAAGTGGCTTCTCACGGTTCTGATGACTAAACCCAGCTGTGAAGAGTACTTGCTTTTCTGGTGTTTAGCATGACGGCTGGTGAGGATGTGCTACAAAAAATGTGTGAGAGAGAAAGTGTGTGTGGGGGCGGGGAACCTGCAAGGAGGAGAGAAATTGAATGCTTTTGAGTAACCTTGCATTGCATCGCCTGAATGTCTGACTTGCTGGTTTGTGGGGAAGGGTCACCAGGACGAGTGAGAGATGCCTACAGACATTAGTAGAAAGGTGCCAAGTCTTCCACTACAGATATTTTTCCCATCTGGCCTCCCTTCCCACTGCCTTCTTCTTCAGCCCTCTCCTGAGAGAGAACAGAGAATCCCCTTTTGTGGCAATTCCTGCTTTGGGAAGGAGGCTGGGAATTTTGATGGAGGCAGAGAGGAAGGAATGGGAAAAGGGATTCAGAAAATGAGGCAACAACCAATGAATAAAACCAATAAAGTGAGAAGACAAAGCGAGCAATCCCTGACTCCCTGAAATGCTCTAACTCAGCAGAGAGACAATTCCTAGACAAAAACCCGATATTGCAATGCCGGAAGGTATCAATAGCTCCGCGGTAGACTCCAGAGGGGACCCCCACGGAAGTCGGTGTAAAAGAGGGCAGAATTTGGAGGGAACACCTTTTGATTTCTGTAATTTATTACCAAAAACTGCCTTGTCCCAGTTAACTCTGTAAAGCATTTTGAGATGCAATTTGTGTGAGAGTTCTTCTATAAAATAAAGCTGTGTTACCAGTTAGCTATAGAAAAATGTACAAACACATGTGGATTGTGGTAACTCACTTCCTTGCAGAGGTGAAAGAGTGACCAGAAAAAGTAATTTGGATGCCTATGATGAATTGGGTTGAATGAAATTTGTCACTTTCAGCAGTACTAGTAAGACAGGGGCAATGTTCACATGATAAGAGAGGAAGCTGCTCTTTCCATTGCCTTCCATGAGAAGGAGTAGTGAGATAAGAGTGCCAAGTAATGTTGCCATCAGGGCCCAGGGAGAGAGAGGACCAAGCGCTCCTGGGTGTAACACTGTGTGGCAGTTAGCTGCAAGGATCAGACTGCAAGTCATCTTTCAGAGTAACAGCCGTGTTAGTCTGTATTCGCAAAAAGAAAAGGAGTACTTGTGGCACCTTAGAGACTAACCAATTTATTTGAGCATAAGCTTTTGTATGCATCCGATGAAGTGAGCTGTAGCTCACGAAAGCTTATGCTCAAATAAATTGGTTAGTCTCTAAGGTGCCACAAGTCCTCCTTTTCTTTTTGCAAGTCTTCTTTGTTTCCCTTTGATCTTCAAAGGATGAAAATAAATTTCACTCATTTTGAGGGCCACTCAGCTGCCCATAAAGGATGCTGTTGTTTGTGGAAGCCAGTTAGTGCCAATTTTAAAATGACGCCTCTGCCTTGGCATTAAAACGCCTAAAAGAACTTTATCTACCCTTTCATGATGCGGATTTTGGTTCCATCTGTATGTTTGATTTGGAAGCTTGTGATTTTACGGATCTGGGTGTAGTGATCATCACTTGATCAAAAGGGGAGTTAGATCCATGTAGAATAACATGATTCCAGATGTAATGTAGAGGCCAATCTGACATTCTGGTGGATGTAAGAGGGTGACCCAATATTGGGCTTGAAGTTGAAACTCAGAACATAAGAATATCCATACTGGGTCAGACCAATGGTCCATCTAGCCCAGTATCCTGTTTTCCGACAGTGGCCAGTGCCAGATGCTTCAGAGGGAAGGAACAGAATAGGGCCATTATGGAGTGATAAATCCCCTGTTGTCCAGTCTAAGCTTCTAGTAGTCAGAGGTTTAGGGACACCCAGAGCATGGGGGTTGCATCCCTGGCCATCTTGGCTAATATTCATTGATGGAGCTATCCTCCATTAATTTATCTAATTCTTTTTTGAATCCAGTTACAGTTTTGGCCTTCACAACATCCCCTGGCAAGGAGTTCCACAGGTTGACTGTGCATTGGGCGAAGAAGTATTTCCTTACATTTGTTTTAAACCTGCTGCCTATTAATTTCATTGGGTGACCGCTGGTTCTTCTGTTATGTGAAGAGAGAAATAACACTTCCTTATTCATTTTCTCCACACCAGTCATGATGTTATAGACGTCTCTTCCTTCGTAGTTGTCTCTTTTCCAAGCTGAACAGTCCTAGTCTTTTTAATCTCTCCACAGAGGGAAGCTGGTCCATACCCCTAATAAATTTTGTTGCCCTTCTCTGTACTTTTTCCAATTCTCATATATCTTTTCTGAGATGGGGTGCCCAGAACTGTATGCAGTATTCAAGATGTGGGCATACTATGGATTTACATAGTGGTATTATAATATTTTCTGTCTTATTATCTATCCCTTTCCTAATGGTTTCTAACATTCTGTTAGCTTTTTTGGCACTGCTGCACATTGAGCAGGTGTTTTCAGAGGACTATCCATGATGACTCCAGGATTTTCTTCTTGAGTGGCAACAGCTAATTTAGACCCCATCATTTTATATGTATAGTTGAGATGATGTTTTCCAATGCGCATCACTTTGCATTTATCAACATTGAATTTCATCTGCCATTTTGTTGCCCAGTTATCCAGTTTTGTGAGATCCCTTTGTAACTTTTCACAGTCTGCTTTGGACTTAGCTACCTTGAGTAATTTCGTATCGTCTGCAAATTTTGCAATCTCACTGTTTACCCCTTTTTCCAGATTATTTATGAATATGTGGTCCCACCCAGTGCAGATCTTTGGGGAACCCCACTATTTACCTCTCTCCACTGTGAAAACTGACCAGTTATTTCTACCCTTGGTTTCCTATCTTTTAACCAGTTACTGACCCATGAGAGGACCTTCCCTCTTATCCCTGAGTGCTATTTGCTTAAGAGCTTCTGGTGAGGGACCTCAGATTTAACCTTAATACAAAATTCTTCCATTCAAGGGGCCAGTAAGTGGGCACTGGGATGGGAAGAGGGACTTTTCTGTGTTTCTTAGCTTTTTGTGGAAGTCAAATGCCCTGTTAGTGAATCAGTAAGGAATGAGCTGGCATCTGAAGACAAACAAACAATCAAAACTCTGCCCTTTAATTATATGGCACCAGTTGAGCTCATGCACATAAACTTTCCTCCTCCTCCTCCTCCCACAGCTCAGCTTACGACATAGGACTCCTAGGGATTTTCAGACACTTCTCTGTGGCAGCATGCTGGTTTCCTTACAGGGTGAGGTGTCACCGCAGCCCATTGTTAGAAAATATCCCTGTGCAGCCAGGAATGGGGGATAGGGGTTTCAAAATATCTCTTAGGTTAAGCTGCCCACTGGCCGGTGGTTTTTCAGCTGACATCAGCCCAGAGGAGACACCTACAGTACCTTGAAATGTGCCTGTCCTTCCCTCAAATAGTTACTGGATTTCCCACAGGCCTTAGCCCACCGTTCCACAGTCTCTGAAAATGAGTCTTTTCCCAGACGTGGTTTCAGTGCAAGCAGTGATCATGCCTCTGTAATGTTTTCATTCATGTTCACTAGTTCTCTCCTTTATATCAGGAAGACTTGTAATTGCTTGTTCAGCTTGCTGAGCACCTTAGTGTGGGGAAATTCTCTGTAAGTGAAGAAGGCTACTGTTATCATCATTATTATTCTGACAAGGAACAGCTCATCCCCATTCCCAGCCCCCGGGCACTCCCTGAGTACACTCAAGTTAATGGCGGATGTACAAATCCAATCTCCAGAAATATAGGACCTGTCAGTAATGCAGATATTTGCCTGGATGCTGATACACTGCTGAATGCATAAATACATCAGTCTTTTGTGCATGTTGCTCTAGGCGCCTCCTGTCTGCCTTAATAATAGGCCTCCGGGCTGAGCTCAATGCACTGCTGAATGCCTCCCATCTGTGGTAGAGGCACAGATGGGTGAGATGACTTGCCCCAGGACTCACAGCCAAGCTGAGAATACAACCCAGGTCTTCTGAGTTCCAGTCCTGTTCCCTAGCCACTGGACCACACTGCCTCTCCCATGAGCCATACGTCTCGCAAATGGCAGAAGAGGTGGTTGGCGCAGCCCAGGCTCTGTAGTGGGGGGAGACAATGAATGGGAGGAGTGAAGGAAATAGCTCATGCAGATGCAGTCTTTGAGCATGTCTTCACAGCAGCGTTCACTTGAATTAGCTCAAGTGGCCATGCGGTGAAATAACACTAGAGCTGCTGGGTCCACACTGACTGTGACACTAAAACACATGGGCACAACCCGTGGTTCTTAGCTTTCCACTAAGCTGAGACGCTTTATGAATTCTTTCCTAGGGAATTGTGGGAGAGCTTGTCTCTCCGGTCTCGCACATAAGAGGAATTGTGGTAAGGTATTAGCATAGTGTCTCTATACTGAATGGTTGTGCTAGCCACTGATGAGTGGTATCCACTCAGGTTTTAGCCTGTAACCTTCTTGGGCCAGGCAACTTGAGTAAAAAGCACCACCGCACTTGAGCTAAGAGGTTTTAGGTGTGGGTGGGCCTCAAGTTAGGGGCAGCATCTCAGATATAACGCAAGTTAACTCTGCAGGGAAGATAAGTCCTCAGTCCGATCATCTGCTAGAGATGACCAAAAGGGTTGAGAACCACTGTTGTAGGGGCTAATACTATTTGGGTCTGATCCTATGAGGTGCTGAGGAGCTTGTGTATACTCAATGCACTATCATGTCGGGGAAAGTGTGTGTGTGTGTTGGGGGGGGTGGGGGCTTAGTCAGCACTTAGCAGGATCAGGTCCTTCATTTGTTTGGTTTTTTTTTATAGAGCTCTAAGTGGAAAAAAATTTCTCTGGGTCAAAACTTGGAGCAATAGCTTCGCCTTCACCAAAGCTGCAAACTTTTTGTCCATGTTTAATTTACAAGTCTAGAAAAATTATAGAAACGCCTTTGGTTTTTGCCCGCTAACATCAGGTCTTCTAATGTCATTTAAACATCAACTTTGTGCAGGGAATATGCTATAAGATTTCACCTGCGCCACCTGCTGGTAGAAATCCATTACATGTGTTCAGAATTATCTCTGAGCTCTGTATTTAATTTCTTACTGGTGAATGGTTTGCCTCATAAAATTAGGGAAACATGCAATACTTTAATTCATCCACAAGCAATATTTTATTTATAAAGAGGTTGTGTTCAAAGGCAATGCGCAGAAACATTGCTTTCCCCATAATAAACATTCAAAACATTTGGACATTGACAATACAATCAGAGTGGTAGCCGTGTTAGTCTGTATCAGTAAAAAGAACAAGGAGTACTGTGGCACCTTAGAGGTTAACAAATTTATTTGGGCATAACTTTCGTGGGCTAAAACCCACTTCATCAGATGCATCTGATGAAGTGGATTGCATCTGATGAAATGGGTTTTAGCACATGAACGCTTATGCCCAAATAAATTTATTAGTCTCTAAGGTGCCACAAGGACTCCACGTTGTTTTGACAATACAATATATCATTTTTTAAAAGTAACTATTTCCCTAATATGTAATTAATTATTATTTCAACCCCTCCCAAAGTATACTAAATGCTATTGCAAATGTTGTTTAAAAAGCATTAGAAGTAAATACTGGTGTAAGCAGAATTGGAACCCAGGTAATCCCAAACCAGGGGGAATAACTGGGAAGACATTGCTTGCACTTGCCGCAACTCAGAAAACCACATGAGGAAATTCAAATTAAAACCAACCCTGTCTGTTGTGTGGCCCATTGCTATCTACTGGATGGTGTTTTTAAGTCTGCATCGCAATAATCTCCATTTTTTCAAAATACACTTAACTTCCTGATGTAGTCGAGGGCACTAACTTAACTACACATGTGAGCTCATACGTGTGCACCCAGCAGGGGAGAAGGCAAAATAACAGCGATATCACTAATTTTCACAGACACATGAGTTTCTGTGCTGGACGCACTAAACAAATTGCTGTGTGGAGCCCAGTTTCTGAGGTTTTTACTAAGGGAGGCGGCCATAGGAAAGAAGTGGGAAGACTTACCCTGCCATTAAACAGTCAGCTGAAGAAAAATGCCGTGATGGGTTGGGCTAAACCTCATTGAAACTGAGTGGGAGGGTGGGGGCTGGGAGCAACAACCACCTTTCATGTAGGATGAATGTAAGAAACTGTTAAGCTCCTTTATGGAACCCGATAGCTGAAACAAATAGGAGCCTCTACCCAAAACAAAGATACCTTCAAGGCACACACCTGGGTGGAGGGGTAGTGTTAATAGAGGTGTGTATGAGAGAGAGAAACCCTGAGAAACACTATAGAGACAGAGATAAAGAAGGAGTAGAAAGCCAAAGACACAACCTGACCAAGCAGTGGGAGCATGGCCCTGAGAAAATCGGAGAGAGAACTTTTTGGACTAAGTTCTGGCTAAAAGAGATTTGGAATGGTGAGCAAAGAAACTGTCTCTTGTTGTTTGATTCCTCCTGTGTTAAGGGAAACAGGACTATGAACATTTTTTATTGTAAATAAACAAGAGTGCATCAAAGATATCGGTCTCCATCATCAATTTCTCCTCCAAACCAAAACAACCCCCAGCACCCCAAATTTTGGCAAAGTGCTCTGGACAAAAAGGAATAACGGTATACTATATTCTATGAAAAATTAACCGAAAGTATGACTTCCACTGTGGATAGTAAGAAGCAGCTAGAATGAAAATACATCTTTGTACATCAGATTTTTAACATGGTTGGGGAGCATACCAGACTATTGCTTAAGAGCAACCTTAAGGGCAATTTTTGTAAGTATGCTTCATCAACGTGTGCTTCAGTGGTCTGCTTGCCATTTAAGAAGCAGCAGCTCCTGGAGGAAACTTTTTGCTCTTTTTTTTCCATCGGGCATGATAAATGGTCAGCAATGATGCCTCATAACAGTGTAGCATCACTGCCCATGCCCTGTGCTGTCAATCAAGCTTCATTGTGGCAATGTGTTCAGATATTTAACACTCTTCAGCAGGGAGAATTTTCTATAATTATGGAAATTGAATATTTCTGTTTGATCATTTTAATGAGACTAATATTGTGCTCTTAAAATTTTTAATCTATTTTGCTAAGTTTTCTCTGAATAGTGTTGAGCTGCAGATCTTTGCTGGCCAGAGTTGGTGGATTGCGCACTGAGGATCTTAACTCTTTCTGTATCAAGTGCCTACATGGGGTGATGAATTTCTAAAACTAATCTGTTGTTAATGAATAAAGAGAAAGCAAGATTGACTAAAGACTCCCTTAAAAATATGATCGGCTTTAACAAAGTTGAATAATCTAGCCTTAACCCTTTATATTGTTCAGTGACACTATTAAGTTCTGACTTTTAAAATCAATGTTTTAAAATAACTTTTTAATATCTTAGGTGGTTTAAAATGTATGAATAATGAATTTTGATGGCTTTTTATCTAAATACGCACACACACAAAATCCACTGTTTTTATAAGATATTTACTGTGTCTCAAACATTTGACAATAAAAACCAGAACTGGGAAAAAAATAAACACAGGAAAAGAGAAATCCTATTTACATTCTTTTGCACTGAACTTGATTGGTGAAAGGGATAACGCGTGTATGTTTTTCACTTGTGGAATCCGAATGAATTAAATTGTCATGCCTACTTGTTGTCCCCTTTCTAATGCTAATGTTTAGTTCTAGTATATTTATAGAAAACCACCACTTATAAAATAGGACCATGAAAAAAGATGTATGCACCACAGCATGTATTGAAAGAGCTGCATTGATGTGAACTCCACATGTAGTAAGCGCTGATTATATGTTTGCAGGTACTTATTAAAGTGTGCTGTAGTATGAGCTGCCATTTTGCTGTACTCCTACAGCAACAGCAGCGTGACAGAATAAAGAAGTGACACACTATATTTCAATGGGAGTGCGGGGGGAGGGGAGGGTGGGTACATTTCCAGCATGCTTTACAAACAAAATTTAGTCAGAAAAACTTGCGGTTCATCTTAATGGGAGGTGTGTAGCTAAAGCTCCATGCACTGAGCAGAAAAATTGTATTCCCCAGGTGTTTGAAACACCCACCACGCCCTTACTCCAGTTATCACTCATCACGCTCTTTTACAAATAGGGTAATTTTATAGCATGGGATTGTATCTCTGACCATCTTGGCTAATAGCCATTCATGGACCTATCCTCCATGAACTTACCTAATTCTTTTTTTAACCCAGTTTTTGGCCTTCACAAACAAGTTTCACAGGTTGACAGTGCGTTGTGTGACAAAGTATTTCCTTCTGTTTGTTTTAAACCCGCTGCCTATTTCATAGGGTGACACGGGGTTCTTGTGTTATATAAAGAGGTAAATAACACTCCCCTATTCACTTTCTCCATGTCGTTCATGATTTTAAGGACCTCTCATACTCCCCTTCAGTCATCTCTTTTCCAAGATGAACAGTCCCTGTTTTTTAATCTCTCCACATATGGAAGCTGCTCCATACCTCTAATCAGTTTTGCTGCCCTTCTCTCTACCTTTGCCAATTCTAATGTATCTTTTTCGAGATGGGGTGACCAGAAGTGTGGGCATACCATGGATTTATATAATAGCACTGATATTTTCTGTCTTATTATCTAACCCATTCCTAATGCTTCCTAACAATTTGTTAGCTTTTTAGATTGCTCATCCACATTGAGCAGATGTTTTCAGAGAACTATCCACCACGACACCAGGTTCTCTTTCTTGAGTGGTAACAGCTCATTTAGACCCCATCCTTTTGTATGTATAGTTAGGATTATGTTTTCCTATGTGCATTACTTTGCACTTATCAACATTGAATTCATCTGCCATTTTGTTGCCCACTCACCCAGTTTTGTAAGATCCCTTTATAACTCTTCACCAGTCTGCTTTGGACTTAACTATCTTGAGTAATTTTGTATTGTTTGCAACCTTCGCCACCTCCCAACCAGCTCTAGTGTTGTATGATCTGTTTGGTTGATCAGGGGGTTGGGATCCAAGACTCTGGCACTGACCTCGGGCAAAATCCCTTAACCTCTCTGTAGTTCAGTTCACACTTCTGTAAAATAAGGATTAAAAACTACAGTAGCACATACCTCAGAGAGGTTCTGTGAGACTCTTCGAATTTAGTAATGTACCTAAAGCCCTTTGAAATCCAAATGAAAGGTGCTTCCGCAAGTGCAACTTGTACAAAGTTAATTTTTGCTTCTTAGTCCCATTGATTTTAGTAGTAATCTGAGTGTGTTAGGAGCATGCAGTGCAGAGGTGCTGAGTGTGTCATTTTCTAACATCTCTTTCTGTAATTGTTTGTTCTTTGTTTATTGGGTAATGTGTTCTATTTTCTGCAGAAACTGCAATAGACAATTTCTTTTAAAGGAATAGGTAAAATGTACTTCTGATGGATATTCATTAACAAACACTTAATTAAGGGGAAGTTAAGATGGCTAGGTGCACTGGAGATGTTGACATTGATCAGAGGAAGTAATTTACCAAACTATTATTCTAGGAGCGGCAGGAACCAGCCAATTATGTTTTGAACAAATTTTTATTAATGAGAAAGAGGATAGCAATGGGGATTCTGTTATACAGATACTTTAATTTTGATAATAGTTATAATTTTTGAAGGGGCACTGTCAAGTTGCAAATGACATTTCCTTCTGAAAATCCACCCCCCCCCATTGTTACAAGTAACGTCTAAAATTACTGTAATTGAAAGAGATTAGAAGAAAACTATTTTTTCTCTTTCTTCGGTTTGTTTACTTTGTGCATTTGACAACACTTTGTTGAGTGGATCATTTGCTCTTTGGGAGATAAATGAGTGGATATAGACTCAGGCTAGTCTTGCCTGGTCTATTTTTCCCAAGAATATGCATATCATTCCTGTTATTGCCTTGAACAAAGATGGATTAACAGCAAATGCTGCAGCAAAGCCAAGCGTGCTATTCACATGTAGAGCTTCAATTTCAGAACACTGGTAAAAGCAAATATGTTTGAACATCTTCAGTCAACCAATCTGGTTATCCACACTATTGAAGGTCACTGCTTCCAGCTCTGAGTGTCTTAAGCCCCAACACATAAAAAATCCTTTCCCAAGAATGTGCATTTGGACTGTCTTTCAAAACACCTAGGAGTTACCAGATCATATTCTCAGGATTCAGAGTAGCAGCCGTGTTAGTCTGTATCCGCAAAAAGAAAAGGAGTACTTGTGGCACCTTAGAGACTAACAAATTTATCTGAGCATAAGCTTTCGTGAGCTACAGCTCACTTCATTGGATGCATGCAGTGGAAAATATCATATTCTGCATTGCTTCTCAGTGCACAACTGGAGGACCATGAACGTAGAGCTAGCCTAACTTGCTAATGGAAGATCACCCCTGTGTAGGGGATCCTCTAGTGGATGGAGATGGTGCAGCAGCTCCTAAGCCAGCTCTTCTCTGGGATGCTAGCAACGCTTAGTTGCTGTATCGGTTCCTAGGGTTGTGTTATCAGCGTGTGTAGATTACACTGTTCTAATTTATGTCAAGGGAGCTGACCCAACATGCAGCTGCCCAGGATCAAGGAAATGCAAAGGTTAATTTTACAATATCTTTACACGCACACACCTACTGTCGAATTACTGTTCTGAAACTTGCCAGTATAGCTGCAGCCATTGTGTAACTATGACAGGGTATATGGATTGTTAGTGCTCTGGGGAGGAGGTTCCAGTCCTGTTCGTCCCACACCAGTAGTGCTTCTAGCAGGAAATCCCACTGATCCAGACAGCAGTATGTTTTAAGTTTTTGGGGCTGTGTGGAAGGGTAAATCACAGCAGGGGGGTTAAGGGCTTGTCTACACTTGGAGCTGTTCAGGAACAGTTCTTCCTGAATAATTCCATGTGGACACCCTTATTCCGGAATAAAGGTGCCTTGTTCCTGTTTTGCTCAATCTATATGTGTTAAGCGAAACAGGAGCAGGTCACTCTTATTCTGGACTAAGAGTGCCCACACATGGAGTTATTCAGGAAGAGCTGTTCAGTGTCTCAGCTGGGAGTACTTTCTTGAGCTGAATCAATAAGGTGCAGCTGTGACAACTTGGACTCAACCCTTTAAGGCAGTGGAAGAGGAGAGTGGAGCTGGATTGTTTTTGATGTGGGAATTGGGGATTTGTTGGCCTGGAGGGAAAGGGAGCTGTGGAGACCTAACAGGTGTCCGGTATGTGTTGTCTGGTTTTATATTGTTTGTTGGGAATATACAGCCTGTTGAGATGCATGAATATGGTTATAGTGAGACTTTGTTTTGTATTTGGTTTAACAAGAATCCTAGTACTTCAGAAAGTTCTGGGGAAGCTCTGAGCTGCTAATGCTGGTCCTCTTCTGGACTTTCTCTTTAGCCATTCAGATCCTAGCCTTGCCGTAGTAAATATTTTAAAACTTATTACATTAAAAAGGGACTTCTGGTTTTAAGAACCCAGAAAAGCCAAAAGGGCTGTTTTAAAGAGGATCTTATCCTGCTTCTGTCACTTTGGAATAACTTGAGTACCTCACTTAAGACTTGGGGTAAGTAGATGCAATCCCAGAATAGTTAATGCTGTTACAAAGATAGAATTAGCCCAGAGAGTCTGATTTCTTGGTGTTAATGGTAGTATTCTCAAATCAGAAGTTGCAAAACTTCTAAATTTAATGCACTGTTCTCTGAAAATGTATTATTACTTTATTCCTATTGTAGAAGGGAAACTGCTTACAACTACAAGCATTGAAGAACTTAAGAATGGCCATACTGGGTCAGACCAATGGTCCATCTAGCCCAGTATCCTGTCTTATGGTGGTAGCCACTGCCACATGCTTCAGAGGGAATGAATGGAATAGGGCAATTTACTGAGTGATCCATCCCCTGTTGTCCAGTCCCAGCTTCTAGCAGTCAGAGGTTTAGGGACACTCAGAGCATTGGGCTGCATCCCTGACTAGATTGGCTAATAGCCATTGATGGTCCAGTCCTCCATGAATGTATCTAATTCTTTGTTGAACCCAGTTATACTTTTGGCCTTTGCAACATCGTCTGGCAACGAGTTCCACAGGTTGACTGTGCATTGTTTGTTTTAAACGGCTATTAATTTCATTGAGTGACTCCTAGCTCTTGTGTTATGAGAAGTAAATAACTTGTCATTTGCTCCATACCTTTTCATTATTTTAAGGATCTTTATTTTATTCCCCATCAGTCATCTCTTTTCCAAGCTGAACAGTTCCAATCTTTTTATCCTCTCCACACATGGAAGCTGCTCCATACCTCTAATCAGTTTTGCTGTACTTGTCTCAACCTTTTCCAGCTCTAATATATCTTTTTTTGAGATGGGGTGACCAGAACTGCACACAGTAGTCTAGGTGTGGGTGTACCATGGATTCATAAAGTGGCATTATGATATTTTCTGGCTATCTATCCCTTTCCTAATGGTTCCGAAAAATTTATTAGCTTTTTTTTTTTTGATTTGCTGATGCACATTGAACAGATGTTTTCACAGAACTAAGCACGATGACTCCAAGTTCTCTTTCTTGAGTGGTAACATTTAGACCCCAACATTTTGTATATATAGTTGGCATTATATTTTTCCAATGCGCATTACTTCGCACTTATCGACACTGAATTTCATCTGCTATTTTGTTGCCCAGTCACCCCATTTTGTAAGATCCCTTTGTAACTCTTCACAGTCTGCTTTGGACTTCACTATTTTGAGTAATTTTGTATTGTCTTCAAATCTTGCCATCTTACTGGTTACCCCTTTTTCAGGTCATTTATGAATATGTTGTTGTCCCAGTACAGATCCTTGCGGGACCCTGCCATTTACCTGTCTCCACTGTGAAAACTGACCATTTGTTCCTACCCTTTGTTTCCTACTTTTTAACCATTTACCAATCCATGAGAGGACCTTCTCTCTTATCCCATGAGTGCTTACTTTTCTAAAGAGCCTTTGGTGAGGGATCTTGTTAAAGGCTTTCTGAAAATACAACACACTAAATCCATTGGGATCACCCTTGTCCACGTTTGCTGATACTCTCTCAAAAAATTCTAATAGATTTTAGATCTAATAGATTTTTCTCGTTCTTTATAGGTACTGCTGTTAGAAATTCTCAACGTAGTATCCAGTTTCAACTGTATTAGGGTCTGAAATTCAGATAAGCAGTATTTACTACTGGTCAGAGCAAGATATATGCAGTTCTCCTGCGTTCTAGTCCTGAGCCTATTAATGATACACTGTACGAATGTGAGTCATTTAACACCTGTGCCTCTGTTTCTCCAATAGTAATATGGAGATGATGATTATCTTTCAGGGATGTTAGAAGCCTGACGAGTAAATGAGAGAGAGAGAGAGAGAGTGTGTGTGTGTGTGTGTGTGTTTAATAAATGCTTTGAGATCCTTGGATGAAAGCTTCTGTATAAATTCAAAGTATTTTATGCTATTGGTGTAAAATTGTACAGTATTTTCCAACTAGCTACATGGAGAGCATAGGAACAAAGAAGGATACTTACAGATCTACCACTTTCTTCTGTGTTCAGAATCATTTAGTGAAGAATTCTGAACGCTTTGTAGGAGATGGAAAGGCAGTCGTATTTTCCTCTCATTCTTACCTTTTATAAAATAAATGTGAATACACTACAGGCTACATAGTTTCCTACGATACTAAGGTGTTGTCTAAACACTATACCCTATTTGTGTGGTTGAAGTGGTACAGCTGCCTTAGTGTGGATTCAGTTATGCTGGAGCGGCTTATTTCTACATGGCAATATGCTATACTGCTATAAGGCACCTATACACACTAAGGGTTTTACCCATATAATTATTTTGGTAAAAAACATGCCTCTCATCAACAAAGTTATACTGGTACCAAATATTTTGTGTTTATAGCGCGTAAGCCAATGACTCAGTAAAGGTAAAAATTTCTATCAGGATCTCAGAATTTCCATTCAGTTCAGAGCTATCTGGGTGCACAAATAAAGTATGCAAGCTTAGGCTTGGGTCTTTGAGGCATACAACCTCGGTGGAACAATGACAGCTCTGTCAATGTGATGTATTATTGTAATGATCCATGCAGACAGCAGCTCCACCAGTAGGTGGTGCTATATCTTTCTCTTAGTGTTTTGATATCATGATTGTGACCGAGATGGCAATTTCCTGCAATATCCTTGAAAAACCTAATTGAATTACGTTTAAATATCTCTGGGGGTACATTGTATTAAAGGCAAAGTTTATGTATTATTGTGGGCCAGGATAGTATGTAACCTCTTTGCGGGGGAGATGTGATCCAAGGCCTGGAAGTTAAAAGGTCTCACATTTTCAATATAGACAAGGTGGGTGAATCTTTTATTGGACCAACTTCTGCAGAGAGAGAGAGAGAGATGCCTTTGAGCCACACAGCTCTCCTTCAGGTCTGAAAACATGGTTAAAATATTGAAAATATGATAGTCAATAACAGACTTCTGGAATAATACATGGTAAATGGATTTCCTGGGGAATACCTAGGGGGAGGTTAATGCAAATTCCCCACCTCTGGTTATGCAAAAATCCTGCCTGTTGAAGCTACACCAGGAGGAGAAGGTCTTTGCAGATTACTTGTTTCTGGAGACTGGAGATCAATGTAGCTGCTGGTGTCTCAAAGCCTCTCGCCGGGGCAGAGTTCAAGAACTGTGAAGCAGACCAGTCACTAAAAAAGCTAGGCGGTAACTTGACTGAAGCATCTGTAGAAGGCGACAAAAAGAAGCAATTACAATAGCTGCTCTTATGGTATGCATGTGTGTTCTCTAGGAATGATGAAGAATTTGGGAGATATGATCAGGTGCAACATTGGACTGTACTTAAGCCAGAGTGTGTTCCTGTGAGGCAACCCCTCTGTCAGATTCCCCTGGCATATCAGGAAAGAAGCTAAATCACATGCTGCAGGATTGCCTGACTGAACAATAGGAATCACCTTAAACATTCCCAGTTGTAATTGTGAAAAAGCCCAATGGAGACTGGAGGATAGGCATTGAACTGGCTATTAATGAAGTCTCCTGTAGTCAAGATAGGTACCCATCTCCCCATATAGTAGACAGCCTGGATAAAATGTCAGGAGCAAATATTCCAGTATCATTTTGATACCTGGATAACATCAGATGAAAGTAGCAACTGACTATCAAGAAAAAACAGACCCTCTGACACCCTGTGGATTGTTTCAATTCTGAAGCATGCTTTTTAGACGCATGAATGCACTAGGGATGCTTCAGAGGGTAGTAAATGATCTAGCCCAAGTTCAGAGAAATGAAGACATCCTCATGAACTTGGATGACTTCATTTCTTTCCATAAAACACAGGACGAACATCTAGTAGGAGTGGAAAGGATTCTAAAGCCTATTAAAGTGTTTAAACTTGCAGGAAAGAAAGCCCACACCCCCAGCCAGAGCCCTCACCTCCCTACACCTCAACCCCCTGCCCTAAGCCCCCTCCTGCACTATGAACCTCTCCTCCCCAGCCCCACCCCAAAGCCCTCACCCCTGCACCCCAACCCTCTGCCCTAGCCTTGAGCCCCTCCCAAACCCCTCATCCCCAGCCACACCTCAGAGCCCTCACCCTCCTGCAGCCCAATCCACTGCCCCAGCCCTGAGCCGCCTCCTCCACTGTGGAACCCCTCATCCCTGGCCCCATTCTTTGCTTAGGAGTTGGCATTTCTTTCCTTTGTTCTTTATAAGTGGTTCTTAGTCTAGCACCCACAGCAATGCACCCCATCTGACTTGTAGGCCTTGTCTGCACTGGGTTATTTTACACCAACATAGCTGCATTTGTGCAAGCCCCTAGTGTAGAGAATCCATGCCCAGTTAACCATGACTTGTGCTGGCACAGTTTCTCAGTGTGAAACCCCATTGTGGACAAGCCCTTAGTAAGGTGACAACTCCGCTTTATCTAAAAAATTACTTTTATAAAAAGAAAACCTGAAGACCTCCAGAAAAATGTTCCCCCTATTATTCTTTTAAATTCCACTGAAAACACTGGTTTTACAGCAAGGTCAAATTTCCATCAAGTGTTCGCAACCCAAAAGTTACAGAACTGAGAACTTGGAAGCACATTAATTGATTTTCATTGTCCAAGATAAAAGATGCGCAGACTGTGAGAGAGTTATGAATAGGCAAAGAAATACTTGCTTTCAATATATGGCTTTCAGGCTGGCCACGTCCCCAATAACAGAGTTTCGCATTTACCTCCCTGTGCACATTAATGAAAATTTTAGATTCCTTTCATCTTGGTTACTAGTCTGAAATACTTGTATAATAGTTAAAACAACAAATCCAGTTAAATCAGTGTCCATCCCCAGTAGTAATGCTCTGCACCGCCATGTCAATAATCCAGTTCTGCCTGCTCTCCAGCCTGGGAGAGGAAAGGAATCTGAGCCCGCACCCTAACCCTCTGCCCCAGTCCTAAGCCCCCTTCTGCACCGTGAACCCCTCACCCCTGCATCCCAACCCTCTGCCCTACCCTGAGCCTCCTCCCACACGCCAAACCCTGCAGCCTCACCCCATTAATTTTGTATAATAATAATCAATGGATAAATTCTTAATAAAGTTACCCAGAGAAAAAGAACAAAAGCGACGTTATCAAGTGACGGCCTGAGCTCAACACCCAGCTTGCAACCTGAAGTTATACAAAAGAAAGATACAGCAAATCTAAAAGATAAGAAAAGGAGTTTTCATCAGTCTTGGCTATCAAGATTTACGTGGTTGGGGTACAATAACTACTTAGACAGAGCTTTTTGCTTTTGAGGGTTATTGATCTAAGTGCTTGGTTGTTTCCGTATTCAAGAGTATTAATAAAGTTGATATTCTTAGTTAAATAATTTTTTCTTACAATAGTGATATTGTGCAATATAGGAAACTGTTAAATGCTTACTGTTTCCAGTCCATTTTTACATTATATAAAAAAATATATATATCAGCTTACAAGGCGGGCGGGGCGGGACTTGGACCAGTTCTGGGCACCACCAAAAATTATACAAACCTGCCATCACTGACTGGAAGGTTCCTACAAACCTGGTGGAGTTATAGTGGTTTGTAGATATTCCACTGAACACCTCAGCAGATCTATCTTGCATCTTGTTCCCTAGACAAGTTATAGACACTTTACCATGTGTATTTGGAGCCTTCTGTTCAAGCCAAGCACACCTAGTACTTACTCTTCCACTGTATCAAATGTGAGTTGCCTCTGTCCTTCTATAGCCACATGTGACACTTGGGCTCATTTTGTACCCACTGTAATGAAACAAGTGTAGTTTTCAACAGTGGGTACTCATTCATCTTTTTTTATACATTTTCCTGCAGCTGCGTGCAAAGCTTTCATAGCAAAGGAGAAGTGGCAGGGACTCCCTGAAGTTCACTATGGACTTGGCTATTGCTATTGAATTTGCATGGATGGTGCTCAGATATCAGAGACCGGGGCAGCAGTATACAATCCTTAGAGAGCATTTATGCTGAAACTCATTATTTATTTATTTTTTTCCATTCAGTGAAACTTCATTGAAGTTTCATAGACATGACAAGCTGTTACCAACCCATACCATGGGCTTACAGGAACCAATGTTAACACTCTAGTAGTCACATCTGTCAGTTCACTGCTGGTTTCGGTAGTAACTGAGGCAGTCAAGTGCCTTTAATGTGCCCCATTTTTGTCAAACATTCAGTTTACTTCTAACTGGTGCCTGCTTATTATTGCCACCCACACCCCATAGCGCCCCCTGTGAGAGTCCTCCCATACAGCCATCCCCCTACCACCCGATCCCATAGAGCCACCCTTGGTGGGAACCCTCCCATACAGCCACTCCCCTGCCAACCTCCCACCCCATTGTGCCCCCACACAGGAACCCTCCTATACAACCATCCCCCTGTGACCCCATAGCAGCCCTATAGGAACCCTCCCATACAGCCACCCTGTGATCCCATAGTGCCCCCCTATGGGAACCCTTCTATATAGCCATCCCCCTGTCTCCCCATAGCACTCGGTATGCGAACCCTCCCATACAATCACCCTGTGACTCCATAGTGCATCCTGTGGAAACCCTCCCATGCAGCCATCCCCCTGCCAAGCCCCCACCCATTGTGGCCCCCCAATAGGAACCCTCCTATACAGCCATCCCCGTCACCCCAAAGTGCCCCCCTACGGGAACCCTCCTATACAACCATCCCCCTGTCACCCCAAAGTGCCCCCCTACGGGAACCCTCCTATACAACCATCCCCCTGTCACCCCAAAGTGTCCCCCCTACGGGAACCCTCCCATACAGCCACCCTGTGACCCCACAGTACCCCCCATGGGAACCCTCCTATACAGCTATCCCCCTGCCACCCCATAGGCGATGCCCCCATTCAGCCATCCCCTGTCACTCCCACCCCATAGCGCCCCCTGGGGGAACCGTCCCCTACAGCCATCTCCTGCCACCTGCCCGCCCACCCCCTATCTCCATCTCCCTTCTCTCAGCCCCCGGCTCCGCCTGCACTTGCCTTTGGCGCCCAACCCTGACCCCAGCGGACGGCACCACCTGTCGCACCCGGGCGGGGGTGTGAGGAGCGGACCTGAATGTGTCCACTCGCTCGCTTCCCAGCGCTGGGCTGGGACGGGAGCGCCGTCTTGGGGTGTAAGTGAGCGGCGCCCCCGCAACCTTCGCTGCCGTGCCCGTCTCGGCCCTGCCCCTGCCGCCCCTGCTCCACATCCCGAGTGGTCCGCTCCGAGGGGAGGCGGCCATTTTGTTTGTGTGTGGGCTGACGAGCGGGCTCGGGCTGCCGCGCCGCGAGGAGGCGGGGGAGGCAGCGGGGAGGCCGAGCGCGGCGGGGGCAGCCGCCGCCCCCATCCTCCGGAGACATGTACATCAAGCAGGTAAGGCGGCGGGCTCCGCGCGGCCCCCCCTGCCGGGGAGAGGGCCGGGCCTGGGGAGCCGGGGGCGGCGGGGCCCAGGCCCTAGCTGGGGGGAGCGGCTCTGGGGTGAATGCCGGGCCCTGTTGTGGGGGCCTGGAGGGCTGTTGGCAGGGGAGAGCGCCTCCGGGCCCTCCCAGTGTCTTCTGCCGGCTGGGGCCCACCGGGTGCCGAAGCCCGCGTGGGTCGGTTCAGAGCCTGCTCGGCAGGGAGGTGGGGCTGGCGGGAAGAGGGGGGAATTGTACCCGGGCCCGGAGCTCAGCCCTGCCCCATAGCTCCATGTAACTAACGTCTGTGTAAAGGAAGAGAAGTGGGCGGGGCGGGCAGCCGACAAGATGTGCCTTTGAAGGGGTAAGGAGGATGCTAGGTGGCCCAGCTGTGGCCGACTGTGCCCCGTGTAGTGGGGAGACAAGGTGGGTGGGGTAATGTCGTTCATTGCAGGGGTTCTCAACCTTTTTCTGAGGCCCACCCGAAATGTTATAAAAACGCCGTGGCCCACCTGTGCCTGTAAAAGCCAGGGCCGGTGTTAGGGGGTAGCAAGCAGGGCACTTGCCCGGGGCCCGCTACCATGGGGGGGGGTGAAGCTAACCTAAGTTGCTCAGGTTTTGGCTTCTGCCCCAGGTGGTGGGGCCCTGGGCTTCAGCCCTGAACGGTGGTGCTTTGGCTTTCTTCCCTGGGCCCCAGTGGCTCTAATGCTGACCTTGCTTAGAGCACCCCCTGAATCCTGCTCGCAGCCCCCCGGACCCTCGTTGAGAACTGATGATTTATTGGATCAACTTTTGTGGGTGAGAGAGACAAGCTTTTTAGGTTTCAGAGTAACAGCCGTGTTAGTCTGTATTCGTAAAAAGAAAAGGAGTACTTGTGGCACCTTAGAGACTAACCAGTTTATTTGAGCATGAGCTTTCGTGAACTACAGCTCACTTCATCAGCTTTTTAGGGCAGTTTAAAAGAAGGGCACAAAGCTAAGGGTGAAGAGGAGGCAGACATTGAGGAAAGAACATCAGATGTTAGTGGGAGCAAAATCATTCAGGCCCTTGAAAATAGAGATGTGTGAAGACTCAGTGTGAGGCATACAGGTGACAAGTTCTTTTCTGAGCATGACAGTGATTGAAATTTTATGCGACTGGGCAAGAGCTAAAGAATATTTGTGCGTCCCCCATAGTGTCCGTGAAGTCTTGACTGGGGAATTATTCCAGATGGCAAGTAACTTGGTTAGTCTGTTTGATGACCGTGAGTGTTTTCAGATTACTTTATAGATAAAGTAGCTGGATGTCTACATTGGAGTTATTCTTCCAAAATATGATAGACTAAGATAAAAGGTGGATTTTTACAAAATATACTAGCTAATAATTTTAATCATCTTTTAAAAAAAACACAATAACCCTATTCTAGACATACCTCATTGGGAACAAAGTATTGTTTGGAGGTAACAAACAATGTGTTACGTATTTGAGTGTTCACTAGTGTCATTCATTGAGGGTCTGGTGCTGGTTGGGGGATTTGTGGGCCAAGACTTCTCTAAGCACATTAAGAGGTGCTGGAATCATTGCTGATGTTTGTCAAGCTCTCCATTCAGGAGTGCAAAATAAACCCACTTCTTTCAGAAAAAAACTGTTTAGAGGCCTTTTCTCATTAAAACCATCTGTTCAGACTGAGAAATTCTTAAATTGTTGCCGTCTCTGATTTTTTTGGGGAGGGGGGGATTGTTTATTAGGCAAATCCAGCAAAACCTGGAGTCCTTAGTTCTAAAACCAAACTAACTGGGTTAATAAAATTCAAGAGTAAACATGCCCAGTTTTTTAAACTTGTAGGTCTAGTTTTCTAAACCTTTTATCATTTTGGTTGCTTCTCTCTGGACTCTCTCTCCAATTTATCTGCATCTTTTCTAAAGTGTGGTACCCAGAACTGGACACAGTACTCCAGCTGAGGTCTCACCAGTGTCGAGTAGAGCGGGTCTTACATACAACTCTTCTGTTAATACGCTCCAGAATATTAACCTTTTTTGCAACTGCATCACATTAACTCATGTTCAATTTGTGATCCCCTGGAATCCCCGGAGGCTTCACAGTAGTACTGCCACCTAGCCAGCTATCCCCATTTTGTAATTAAGAAGGAAAAATCAGATGCACAAGTGCAATTCTTTGCACTTTAATTCTAATCCTGTCTTGCAAAGTGCTTGCTAGCAATCCTTCCCGGCTTGGTGTCATTTGCAAATTTTATAAGCATACTCTCCAGTCCATTATTCAAGTCATTAATAAAAATATTGGCTTCTAATGGATGCAGGACCGACCACTTTGGGACCCTACTAGATACACTCCCAGTTTGACAGCAAACCATTGATAACTACTCTTTGGATATGGTCTTTCAGTTACAGAATCATAGAACTGGAAGGGACCTTGAGAGGTTGTCTAGTCCAGTCCCCTGCACTTGTGGCAGGACTAATTATTGAGATCATTCCTGATAGGTGTTTGTCTAACCTGCTTTTAAAAATATCCAATGATGGAGATTCCACGACCTCCTGAGGCAACTTATTACAGTGCTTAACCACCCTGACAGTTAGGAAGTTTTTCCTAATGTCCAACCTAAACTGCCCTTGCTGTAATTTAAGCCCATTGCTTCTAGTCCTATCCTCAGAGGCTAAGAAAAACAATTTTTATTCTTCCTCCTTGTAACAACCTTTTACATACTTAAAAACTGTTATCATGTCCCCTCTCAGTCTTCTCTTTTCCAGACTAAATAAACCCAGTTTCTTCAATCTTCCCTCATAGGTCATGTTTTCTAGACCTTTAATCATTTTTGTTGCTCTTCTCTGGACTCTCTCCAATTTGGCCACATCCTTCCTGAAATGTGGTGCCCAGAACTGGACACAATACTCCAGTTGAGGCCTAACCAGAGCGGACAAATTACTTCTCATGTCTTGCTTACAACACTCCTGCTAATAAATCCCAGAATGATGTTTGTTTGTTTGTTTTTTGGAACACTGTTGACTCATATTTAGCTTGTGGTCCACTATGACCCCCAGGTCCCTTTCCGCAGTACTCCTTCCTAGGCAGTCATTTCCCATTTTGTATGTGTGCAACTGATTATTGCTTCCTAAGTGGAGTACTTTGCATTTGTCCTTATTGAATTTCATTCTGTTTACTTCAGACCATTTCTCCAGTTTGTCCAGATCGTTTTGAATTTTAATCCTGTCCTCCAAAGCACTTGAAATCCCTCCCAGCTTGGTATCATATGCAAAGTTTATAAGTGTACTCTGTATGCCATTATCTAAATCATTGGTGAAGATATTGAACAGAACTGATCCCTGCGAGACCCTGCTTGTGCCCTTCCAGCATGACTGTGAACCACTGATAACTACTCTCTGGGAAGGGTTTTCCAACCAGTTTTGCACCCACCTTTTAGTATCTCCATCTAGGTTGCATTTCCGTAGTTTGTTTATGAGAAGGTCATGTGGGACAGTCTCAGAAGCTTTACTAAAATCCACACCCCTTATAGTAATTTCATCAAGACCAGATTTCCTGAGCTTCCTTATGGGAATGTCCTGTGGGGCTGTGTCAAAAAGCCTGACTGAAATCTAGTCCTTTTCCCCTATCCACTTGGCCAGGAACCCTGTAAAAGAATATTTCAGATCTATCCGTTACCTTTGCAACTGTTGTGGTGTTGATTCACTTGTTACCCTAGCACAGGGACGTGTGATGTTTAATGGCTACATTTCTTTCTTTTTGAGATGGGCCAAAGAGTAGTTAGTACTGAGCTATTTCCCATCTTCCCTGAGGGATGTGTTGTGTGAGGGTTTCATTTTGTTACCTCTCCCCTTCCCATTTTGTATGTGGCTGTTAATAAGGAGGTACTGGCTATGGTGTCTTAGTATGTTGGAGAATATTAGTTTGATATTTAAACTTCAGTGACTGGGTCAGATGAGAAAGTGACTTACTCAGTGCTTAACAGTGATTGAAGCCTGAATGTCTGTATCTCTGTATGTTAATCCATAGAAGACTTTATACAGTGGGAGATGTAGCCAGAGGAATGGTCAAGATTGTGTCATTTTTCCTGAATGAAGGGTATAGATGCTGTTTCTCAGGTTTTCAATTTAGTGGTCTGGTATCACCAATTTTTCTGGATATCCAGATAACTAGCTGTAGTTGCCAGTAGTGATGTGTGGTGTTTGTGCTCTGCAGATGAAGAATAAATTTCCTCTGTGAGAGGGCCAACTATCTGATTTCTTGTGAAGTTTTGGTCTTAACCTCTAAGCCCCTATATGTGTTGTGTCCTGTCTGCCTTAGGGATTGCTTCACTTTGTCTGATATCAGTGGAGTTGTAATCTGAAGTATCCAAGCTTACAGCACATGAGTGTAAACAAGAGTTGTTTTCCATGGCGAGTCCTTGATTCATAAACTCAGACTTACCCCTGCTGTTTGACAGAGGCTTTTAAAAAAAAAATAATTAAAGAATGAATTAGGCCATTCTCTTCCCTCCCCCATCTTCCCAATTCTTTGTCTTGTCTATTAAGCCTATAAGCTTTTGGGAGTAGGAGTGTCTTCTATTCTGTTTGTACAGTTCATAGCACAATGGGGTCTTTAGGTGCTACTGGAATACATGAGCTTTGCAGCATTTATTGTATTTTATCAGGATTTTTCAGGGTAGAATTTGAATGGGAGTTTTGTAGTAGAGGGAAAGATTGTTTTGGCAGGTCAAGAGGATTTTTCTAGTCTTTTTAATCTCATGAATTTGTGTGCATTTTTGATGATTGTATGTATGGTACCTAAGTCCCAGAATAGGTGCTTTTTATCAATTTTGAATAAATACGCAGGGATGCTGGGGTCAGAATACTGGAAAAGAAGATGCCAACAAAACTATTCTGCGTAGAAGCAGTTTTGCTTATATAATCTATTTCTTCTTTTCTTCAGTAGTGAGAATATTAGTAGGAAAACAGTATTGGTGTTTAATAGCTCGTCTGTTCCTACTAGGGTGACCAACTTTCTCATTTGTGAAAATCGGACACTGAGCACTGGAACCAGTCCCGCCCCCCGCTCCTCTTCCCCCACCTTTAGTTGATGCTCTCTCCACCTCCCTCCCCCTGCCAGCCGAGAAGAGCTCTGGGGGTGGGGTGACTGGGGCAGGACGGTGGAGGGAGAGCCATGCTACAGGGGTGGAGGGGTAACTGTGGCAGGGTGAGGGAGGGAGAGCCACGCTTGGGGCAGGACGTGGGAGCTTCCAGTACCTCTCTTCCAGAGCCGTTCCTATGTGCTCCTCCAGGCTCCAGCAGCAGCTGCTGCTCTTCCTGCCCTCTGGCAGCAGAAGATGGTTACCGTGCTGACTGGACACTTATCAGGTTCCCTTTTCAACTGGACTGTCCCGTCGAAAATTGGACATCTGGCAGCCCTAGCTCCTACCCATAGTTATAATTACCTATTTGAGACACAATTACAATTTTCAATTGAGGGAATAAGCTAGAGGGAGGAAGATGAAAACAACACCAGTGCTGTTTCTCCTACAAGTATTCTCCCTAAAAACTAGGCTGGAGAAATGTAATTTTTTAAAAGTGGGTTCTATAGTTTTCCCTTATGTCCTCCTTTTTGTCTCTCATTTCACTCAGTCTTGTATTAGGCAGACATGGGGAGAGTTAAAGACATTAGGCTTACTGGGGAGAGTTAAAGGAGTCTCCTGATGGTGTCCCTAGCCTCTGTTTGCCAGAAGCTGAGAATGGGTTACAGGGGATGGATCACTTGATGATTACCTGTTCTGTTCATTCCCTCCGAAGCATCAGGCATTGGCCACTGTTGGAAGACAGGGTACTGGGCTAGATGGGCATTTGGTCTGACCCAGTGTGGCCGTTCTTATGTGCTTTTGTGATTGGAGGGGTTTGCCTGAGATAGACATATACTCCAAAAGCTAGCTGAGTTTTTCTGGTATGTAGAGCCAGTTTTAAGATACAAATATCCTATGCACTATATTTTACTTTAGCTTACCAGACTGAAATCTCTACTACATACAAAGAAAAAAAATGTGGAACTGACAGAGTATCTGAATTTTGCAGTGTTGTTGTAGCTGTGTTGGTCCCAGGATATGAGAGAGACAAGGTGAATGAAGTAATGTCCTTCACCTGTAGAAATTGGTCCAAAAAATTTAAGCTTTTTAGCTACACAGAGCTTTTCTTCAGATTTAGGAAGGGTATTCAGAGGGCTGGTCTACACTGCCGCTTGAGTTGATGTAAATTAAGTCGCTCAGGGGGGTGACAAAATCACCCCCTGAGCTACGTAGCTTACATCGACCTAATGCGTGTCTACACTGCGTTATGTTGGCAGGAGATGCTCTCCTGCCGACCTAGCTTTCGCCTCTCAGGGAGGCGGAGTACTGAAGTTGATGGGGAGTGCTTTCCCATTGACTTATTGTCTTCACCAGACCCGCTAAATCGATACCGCTGCATCGATTGCAGCCGCGCTGTGGCCAGGGTAGACGAGCCCAGAGTGTCACAGCTAAATAGAAGATGGAACAGATTGTTTAGCATAAGTAGTTAACACACAGTCTAAGGGACCATTCATGAAGAAAATCTGCCATCTATAGCCTGGCCCTGAGATACCACAGAATAATCTCCAAGGAGAAAGTCTGCGATACACACTGTAACACAGGGGCGGGCAAACTTTTTGGCCTGAGGGCCACATCGGGTTTCGGAAATTGCATGGAGGGCCGGTTAGGGGAGGCTGTGCCAAGCTGTGCCTCCGCCCCCCCCCCCCCCCCCCCCCCCGCTTCTCACCCCCTGATGCCCCCCCCGTACTCCTGCCCCGTCCAACCCCCCCCTTCCCTGACCGCCCCTAGAGCCCCTGCCCCTGACTGCCCCCCGCTGCCCCATCCAACCCCACCTCCTTCCTGACTCTCTTCCCCCCCCCCCCCCCCCCGGGCCCCTACTCTCATTCAACTCCCCCATTCCCTGCCCTCCAACTGCTCTGACCCCATCCACACCCCCGCCCCCTGACCACCACCCCGAACTCCCCTGCCCTCTATCCACCCCCCCGCTTCCTGCCCCCTTACCACGCAGCAGAGCGCTGGTGGTGCTACAGCTGCGCCGCCCAGAGGGTTGTGCCGGTGTAGTGTAGTAAATCGCTCTCCGTAACTGCTACCAGTAGCACATTCCTACGCGGAGCAGTTTAATACAGGACACTGGCGGTGCAGCACGCTGAGGCTGCAGGTGAGGGGGAGCAGCGGGGGAGGGGCTAGGGCAAGCCTCCCGGGGCAGGATCTCAGGGGCCGGGCAGGAGGGTCCTGCAGGCTGGATGTAGCCCGCAGGCCGTAGATTGCCCACCTCTGCTGTAACATCCTTAAAATATTTTCACCAAACAAAGACGTTCCACCAGAAAAGTAGATCTCATCATGGAATAGGCTATCCAGATACCCCAAGACAACCTGCTTGAATACAGGAGGAAAAAAATCCTCTGTCTCTGAAACACTCCTAGTTGTCACCTATCGCCCCATGCTTGAATCCATACACGTTATCATTAAACAGTTACAACCCATACTTGATGAGGACTGCATCGTGAAATAAGTCGTTCCTGAACTCCCTCTTTTGGCCTTCAGAGAACCCCCCAACCTTGCCCAGCTCATCATCAGAAGCAAGCTCCACACAAACTAGGTCCCATCAACTCAGAGCAGCACAAGACCCTGCCAGAACAACAGATGTAAAACTCACAGACATATCTACATTGCTACAATGATCACTACCCCCCACTCCCATAATACACCTTTCAAGATCCATGCGTCCTACATATGCCTATCATAACATGTGCACTAAATGTCCCAATAAAAAATGTGTGGGTGAAACCAGACAGTCAGTATGCACTTGAATGAACTCACACAGAAATATAAGACAAAAGCACTATGTCACCTGTGGGCAAACACTTTTCACAAAATGATCACACCGTATCTGACCTCTCAGTCCTCATCCTCAAAGGAAACCTGCACATCTTCAAAAGATGAGCTTTGGAACTTAAATTAATAGTTCTCTGGTAGATACTAAAAATCATGGGATTAATAACGACACTGGATTTATGGCTTATTACAATAATCTGTAACCTATTAACTCCCCTTTTTGTCCTATGGCTGCCGGGGTGCTAACAGGCCACTTCTCCTTGAATGGTCCTTTAGAGTATATGTTAAATATTTATGCATAACAGGCTGAGTACCTTTCCCAGACCTGGAGAACCATTCTGTGCAGCGAAAGCTTGTCTCTTCACCAACAGGATTTGGTCCAATAAAAGATATTACTGCTCCCACCTTGTTTCTCTAATAGATCTGAGAGATATTTCTGAATTTACCGATTTGTGTGTCACCTTCAGTTAATCCCTTTCCTGTAGTTTTTGTGTGTATGTACTAAGTGAGCTCATTGGGACAAAGACCTTTTTCTTCCTGGCTGGAAAATACTTGGACTACTAGCACTATGTAAATGCACATTTTCACAAAAAGGTTAACATAAATGGTAGAAAAGGAAGACTCGATTTTATTCCATTTGAAACTGGCAGCCTTCTTAACGTTGAGAGGTTTTGATCTTGCTCACTAGTTTTAGCACCACACGCCGAAAAAGCTTACTGAGCATGTTTGTCTACTTCCTATATAGAAATAGGTCTGTAATCTATAATTTTTACATGCAGCCACTGCTCTGCTTAGAGCTTGCAAGTTGAACTCTTATGCTAAATATGCTAATTGGGGTATTAAATTAATTAATTAAAAAACATTCCTGTCCTGCTAGAACTGAGCCCTTTACTTTTTTTACTCTAACCTGTCATTGTAAGTACATCCTTTCATGTTGCTTTATGCTGTGACAGCAAGGTTGAGTTTATTTGAATATTTCCTTATTTATTATTCTTTGACCTAAATGTGTACAAGTGTACCTTCTGTGATAGAGAAAAGCTACTCATAAACTTATATTGGGGTGAGAAGTGTTTTTTTTTGAAATCTCACCCTTAATTTCTTAAAATGTACTTGGATCTGAACTGCAAGACCGGAGAGAAAAAATGACTAAATGTATTGTGATTTTTAAAAAAAATAGAAACCTATTCATTTGAGTTACAAATTTAAAATCTTGTACCTCTTTAAAAAAAACAAACAAACCTAACTTAGTTTTCTTGATTTTTAAGATTATTTTATTTGTTTATCCATCAGGTGATCATTCAGGGATTTCGAAGCTACAGAGATCAAACAATTGTAGATCCTTTCAGTTCAAAACACAATGTCATTGGTAAGTTCTTATAAACATACTACAGTATGAACTAGCATTACCTCATTTTTTATCAAGGGTCAAGTCAGTGGTCTTTATGATTTTTGAGAGCCCTTCAGATTTCAGAGGCAGTTGTGTACATATTAACTAAATTTGAAACTGTTCTCTCCAGTAATGTCAGATACGTATTACAGGAAGAATTATTATAATTTGCAGATAATTTAATTTTAATTTTGCCATAATGATTGTTCATTGGTTCTAATCTTGCAGTAAGCTTCAGTATAGGATAGGTGGACCCCTCCACCTGTGCAGAGCTCCATTGAAGTCAGTGAGGCTCCACACAGACACAGAGGTTCACCTGCATGGAGCTTGTTGTAGGATCAGGGTTGTGGAATACTTGAACTGTGTCTCGTGAATTACATTCTGGATGTCTGGTAATACCTTCTAAGGTTCAGCTTGATTAAAATACTTTGAGGGGTGTTACATATTCTGCCACTTAAAAACCGACAGACTTGAAAGAAAAATGTCAAAAAATTATTAGTAATATTGTGGTCAAATAATATTTGATGCTTCAAGTGCTAGATTTTGCACTTTGGTATATATTATCAGAAATGAGTTGTTGGTAATTTAATTGTATATTTAAAGGGCTGAGTGAATTCATTCGTGCACATTTAAAAAATTTTGTTAAATGTCACTGTGCCTGCTTATGTCACATGCATCTTGAGTCTCACCTCAATGAGAGTTTAAAAAAAAAATCATCCAGACATTTGTTTTTAAAAGAAAAATGTTGTCTTACCATTATTTCTCTCTTAAAATGTCATATCAATGTGATAGGAATATTCACAGGTGTTGATCTGATTATAGGAAACTATTGTATATGTATTGGTGTAGACCTGTTGGCTTATACCAATAGTTTCGATGCTGGTTAAATATAATTAAAGCTGTACTCTTCTTGTCAGGTGCAAAGAAATGAATGCATCAGCAAATTGAGGACTTAAATATTTGTTGTATGTGTGGATCAGTCTCAGGATCTTGTAAAATATGAGGGATTGAAACTGAAGGATCTAAGAAATGGATCCAGGGCTAAAATTGATGTAATCTGGCCAAAAGTTAGTAGTAAAAATACAGAGAATGATAATTATAATAATCTGGATTGGTTTAATATCATAAATGTTTTGGCTATAAAATGCTCTATCATAGGTTTTGTAGATCACAGTAATGTCTTTGTTGTGGGGCAGGAGGGAACTGGGGCTAGGCGCCATTCTATCTTGTTCAGGTAATGACTCCCTGATCCATCCTGTAAAAGATGCTTTGATTCCTAGAAGGTTGTATTTTGTCTAGATCTACTAAAGTTGGATTCTTAAATTCATTGCTGAATTTTCATGTATTGCCATACCATTTAATTTATTTAAATTCATGAAAACTTCTGAATTTATAACTGTTACCTTTCATGTTTAGTGGGAAGAAATGGATCTGGGAAAAGTAACTTTTTCTATGGTATGTATTACTGTTGCTACATGTAACAACTAAATGACTGAAAAGCTGTAAACTTTTTTTCTTTGTTTTACATTATGCACTTATTTAATATTAAGTTTCCTTTGTGTATTTTTTTTACATTGCAAAAGAGAGGGGAAGGGGTGGGGAAATCTTTAAAAATAAGAAGACAGGAAAATCAGGCAAGTGTAGTACCAGCGACTTTCTTTAATACTTTTAATTGAGTAAATTGTAAGTTGCCTGTGTCATAAAAACAAACACCAGAGTATTTTAGGTGAGATCAGGTAGTTGTTTTGTGAGTCTTCGGCAGTTGTGATGCTTCCCCATTGTGCTTTATCATTTTTGACTATAACTTGTGGGACACGAGCAATATAGTGTAGATTGCTTACTATCACTTATGCTGTCTCAAGGCTACATCTACATGTGGCTTTTTGGGAAATAGTTATCACCTTTTCTAACACCAGTGTTGCTTGACTGATAGCAGCTGCGGTGGTGGTGGTGGTAGTAGTATATACAAAGCTCCAAGTGCCTCCTGCATTTTTAAGTACTGTGTATTCTAAACCTGCTCTGAGCAGGTCTACGTGACATGGTGCAAATCCTGGTGACTGTTTACATTACTGTTATTTCAACAGTTCATTGCTCTGGGGTTGGCAACAATGGAAAATTTTTCAGAGCAACATTTAGCATAGACAAGGCCAAATGACCAAGACCCAAGAACGGTTTATTTTAAAAAGTGAGACACTGTGATTTAATGCTTCTATGTTACTTTTAATATATGAACTAAAGAAGGATACAATTTGGTTATAAAGAAACATACTGAGTACTGCTCTTAAAGAACAGACCTTTTGTACTACTACTCTTTTTTTTTTTTTAAATTACAGCAATTCAGTTTGTCCTCAGTGATGAGTTTAGTCATCTTCGCCCAGAGCAGAGACTGGCTTTGTTGCATGTAAGTGAAGATACTTTAAAACAAAACAAAAAATTATGTAATATGTGTTAAAGTATTTTGTTGTTGTAAAGTAGGCAACTCACTGAAAAGCAAAGACTTAAAAACAGCTCTTGTTGAAAGTGTGTATAGCAGCTTTTCCTCACTGCCTCCTGGCAAAAGTTATTTTGCTATAAATTAACATAATTCTGCCTTTTTGTAACATGGCAAGGGAACCACTGATTTTCTAATTAAGTAGTACAAAATTCTCATATGCATTTCACTGTTTAGTAGGCAATTTGTCTTTTCAGCTTATAGACCTAACTATTCCCTAATACAGTCAGTCAAAAAAGTTGCAGTACTACAAATTACTGATATAATCAGTATTTGATTTTTAAAAAATATTTGAAGTTCCATATCTTCAACCTCCATTAAATGTCTACAACAGTGCAGCAGAAAACTGGATATGATACTCTTTTGGCACATGATTATTATACATCTTACATAATTCCTGCACTGTAGACAGAGGGCAAAATGTACATATGACCTTTTGAGCTGTATGCATTTCAAGTTTATTTTCAGAAATGTAAGTTTGAAAATTGTCAGATAAGTAATGTGTATATAAATTACTTCGGAGTCTTTGAGAAATCAAGAAAAATATACATTTTAAAAATCAATTTAAAGAGGGAGTAATCTAACCAAAATAAATATCTTTTTTTCTTTAGGAAGGCACAGGTCCTCGTGTTATTTCAGCATTTGTGGAAATTATTTTTGACAACTCAGACAACAGGTTACCAGTAAGTTTAAAAATTTTTCTAGAAAACACATCTTCTCATTAGACTGCAGCCTTAGTTATTCGAATCTTCGTTAAAGTAATTACCTTTTGGTTCAGTCTTAGTGGAAAATACTGTAAATACTGTGGATTAATCATAAATGACTATCACTGGCAGTTGAGTTTGTGCTTTTTCTTTTTCTTAAGATTGATAAAGAGGAAGTTTCTCTTCGCAGAGTTATTGGAGCCAAAAAGGACCAGTATTTCTTAGACAAGAAAATGGTGACGTAGGTACTACTTTTCCTCCCCCAAAATGAACTGAATACATAATATTGTAAAGTGTGGTGAAATCATTCAGCATGTGTATTTATTTATTTATACCTTTAGATTGAATTAATTTATAACATATGAGTTCCTTTGTCAGCAATATTTAATACTAATAGAGTCTGCTAATAAAACTTTATTTTTAGTCCTTATATAATATCTGAACTGTGTGAGTGGGCTGAATTTGATACCCATTTAATTTCATAAAAGAAAACTTCTGTGTATTTCCAAAAGTCACCATTCTTTTTAAAAATAACTAAATTGACATTTATTTTGAAATTTAAATAGTTACCATTTGTACAGTTTGAACATGAAGATGCCATTTCCTGCATGACAAGTTAGGGGTCTGATTCTATAAATACTTCTTCAAGAGTAATTCTTACCATTAGGCCTGTTCAATGGGATTAGGCCTAGTAGGAAGTTCACTATTCCTGCTAGTGCTTGTATGTTGAGGCCGAAGGACAGGAAGAGAAGAATTCCACTAGATTCAATGGAAGGAACAATACTTTTCTATTTTTAAATTGGAATCTGTTTTGAAATAACTTTTTTTATATGCCAAGTTGTTTTTTTCTTTAACTGTTTTTTTTATTCCTAGGCACATGGCATTCAGTAGTTTTAAGACTACATATAACTAGCATACCTCAAACTTCCACAAAGTAGTTCCGTCTTCTTTCCATTCCCATCTCCTCAAAGGCAAGGTTCTCTGCTTTAGCACCAAACTGCACTTACTTCTGTTCCACACAACTATCTTGTGAAGTTAGTGGAATTGTACAGGTTGTAAATAGCACAGAATTTCATTCCCAGTCCTCTGATCCCAACCACTTATGCGCTTGAAGCCTTCTCTTATCCTCCTTTGTCACCAGGAATGTACAGCTGCCAAGAGAGAGAGGCATATTTGGTATGATTGGTGGCGATGTGGAGGACCTTGTCTGGTGTTTCCGATTGTGCTCTCAAACTCCTGTACATGATCTGTGTATGAAGAAAATAGTTATTGAAAAAACAAACCTTTATACAGTGACAAGAGTATTTCAAAACAGACTCCAACTTGCATGCAAACAGCAATACTCCTCCCCCTCCTCCTATTGAATCCAGTAGAGAGATTTTATGGGAATGCATGTGTGTATATGCACGTTTTTTTTTTCATGAAACTTTATTTACTCATGGAAGGTTAGATGATAAATCACTTGAGTTTTTTTCCTTTATCTGAATTCAGCTTCCCCCGCATTGGTGTTAGAGATTGAAGGCTGTCAAGTTTAAGGGCCATTCTTATCACCTGTAAACTTTAAAAGTTTCTCTAAAACTTTTTTTACACTTAAAGATGAATTTGAATGCTCATGAAAGTGAGAATTAATATTACTAGCTTGAGGCAGTCATAGCATGGGCACTGTGTATTCTTTCTAAACTTGCTTTACCAGTAGTCCTCAGTTCTCACCAACTATTCCAGGCATCTCTTTCTCATGACTGGACACTTCGAATCTTGCCGCATTAATGGGGCAAGGGATTATGTGAATAAGTAGAGTCTAGAAAAGACTTGACTTTACCAAAATTTGAATCTTAACCTCCAGAGTTGAAAGATTAGTGAGTTAAACCACAGTAATGCATTAGCAATACAAATCCTTTTTAAAACTTGGCTCACAGAAAAGAAAATATAGTATCTTGTTTCTCTTGTTTAAGTTTTATTGTTCAGGCACGAAGACAAAGTTGGCCAACAGAGCCAGAGCTAAGTATATTTTTATTCTTAGTACCTCTTCATGTTTAAATTGCCTGGTAAAACTGGTAGATTCCTCTTTACCAAAATTGAATGAAACTAATTGTAAAATTCTAATATGAGCTATCTTGACATATGACACTTCATTTTAAAATACCTATGTTAAACTAAACTATGGCTTTACAATTTTTCTGACAACTCAGCTCTTCTCAGTATGGCTAATACTTGCTGATGTCTCCACTCGTCCAAATGGTCATACTTCTTTATCAATTCCTTTTGGCGTTTTAGGAGTCATCAGCTGACCTAACTAATTATTGGATAGTGTTAATGTTGTTGCATTAATTATATAATCCTCAGCAACTTGCTTTTAATAACTGAAAATGAGAAGAAAAGAAGCAAAATCTTATGCTAAATTCCAAATTATTTGTGGCATCAGTTTCTCTGTTACGTATACTAGTCTGTTGGTGGTGTGGGGTAGCTTTCTTGGTTGTAATCTCTTCCCAGCCCCATATGTCTTGCTTAGTTTCTTTCTGTTTTTATTTTCTCATTTATTGTTTATCAGTTTAGGTTTTAGTACATGATTAGGTATGATCATATACAGAAACTTATTTGAAGAGATACCGTAAGGGGGAGAGTGCACC
This sequence comes from Chelonia mydas, assembly GCF_015237465.2. NCBI lineage: Eukaryota > Metazoa > Chordata > Testudines > Cheloniidae > Chelonia > Chelonia mydas. The sequence continues at coordinate 114,363,472 of NC_057853.1, read as the reverse complement.
ACGTGCAGTTTTCATATGTGTAGGTTTAGTACTGTTTTGCTGAATTTGTTGAGTGGTCATGTTTGTCATATGTAGTTTTTTAAAAATATACTTACTACTTGAGAAATTATTTACAGGAAAAATGATGTGATGAATCTTCTTGAAAGTGCTGGGTTTTCTCGCAGTAATCCCTACTATATTGTCAAACAAGGAAAGGTAAGATTGGTTATCACAAAGCAAAATTAAATCACTCATTTATAAAGAAAGTTCAGACTTTTTGGAGGACTACAATTTAACTTAATTATTGCAAATGAATAATCAGGCTTTCTTTTTACTTTTAAACAATATAGAAATGACTAATTCTTCCCGTGCACTCTTATTTTGAAAATGATTCCTCAAGGTACGGCTCCTTTATATAGAAATAAAGTAGTTGTAATTATAAAGAAAAGTAATTGTGTTCCTCCATCATTCTGATTAGAAGCCCCTATTTTATAAGTGTTCCCACATATAATGTTGCTGTAATCTACCAGCTTTATTTAAGTACAGAGAAAACTGAATCATAACAGGTGTATCAGTGTAGCTTTCGAAATCCTTGACTTCCAAGAAGAGCCCTGAAAATAATTAGAACCATTTTTTGTTTGTATTTCTATGTTATATTTTCCAGTTCAGAACGTTTTACAGAATTGTCAGTATTGAACTTGTTTGACTTTCACTGTGGGGCAAGACATGTTTAATATCATGTCTAACGGCTGAATCTGCCAATTGTCTATATTCAGAATTTTGACTTCACAATCCTAAACATAGTTCTCTTGACCAATAACTGAAAAACTCATTTTATCTGCAAGTACTTGACTGACAAGAAAAACTGAAAAAATAAGAGCAGTATCGATAATTCCCATTTAGCAACACAGGATATGTTTTTGCTATGCACCGAATTTGCCAAATTGAGGAACAAATAAAAAACTTGAGTTAGAAAGTAACTCTGTGCTAGTGCAGGAGTCAGCCGACGTGGATCCTATCACCGGTTAAAAGTCGAAGTAGATATACTAGTCTTCATGCTCTGTATAAATTGAAAACCTTTATCTACAAGCATACCATAAAGATGGAACAACTAAAATTCTTATGAAGAATGGTTAAAGTTCTAGAGAAGAATAGTGAACCTGGCATGGTATTAATTATTTAAAGCCCATACACAATTTCAGTCATGTTAGAGCGCCAGGTGCTGGTGGTGTGAAGGACGACTGCAGTGTGAGCTGACGGTTGTGTTTTTTTATTTTTGACATGATATGTTGAAGTACGTGGCCTTGTGGAGATAGGGAGAGTAAGAGGTAGTCTTGCTGCAGCAGAATATTAATGCGCATAGTTAAGTTTCTATGAAAATCTGTTAAGCTGATATATTTTCTCCCTTTGAAGTCCAAGAAACACTGACTTACACTGCTAGCATTTGAAAATTAAGAAAAATGAATTACAAGCAGATTCATAAAAGTATACAACTTCCTGTCTCTTAAAAAGTAATTCATGTCTCAAAAGGGGGAAAGTAGGGTAAATGAGAATTTCTAATCTTCCTGAAAAAACCCAGTCCTGAAGAATTGTATCCTTAAGCAAGTATATATTAGAAATTGGCAGGGTGGGTTTTCAGCTGAATGTTTCATACTAGCTTGATTTTAAGCATATGATACCTGACTGGAAAGAGTTATCAGGTCTGTTGGTAAACTAAGTTCTGCTGTAATTAAACAATTATAAGAGACATGCGCCATATTAGATCTCTTATGGGATGTTGATCATTATTACTATATAAGGAACATGATGTTCAAAATGTAATCTTGTAACTTTGTTTTCTTGAATTCTTAGATCAACCAGATGGCAACAGCTCCTGACTCTCAGAGACTGAAGTTGTTAAGAGAAGTAGCTGGTACTAGAGTGTATGATGAGCGTAAAGAAGAAAGTATTTCCTTAATGAAAGAAACGGGTAAAAATAGTTATCTTTATCCCCTGTGTTTCTTTTATATAAGGAATGTCCTAGTTCGTGCCAGCATAGTTCCACTAATTTCAGGGTTTATAACTTGCTTGTTAAAATTAATTCTTTACTTTTATTTGTAAATGTTTGATAAATTTAATATTTTAATTTTTTTCTTTCACTCCAAAGATTCCAAAGGGCTTTACAAACTCTATAGAACATCTACACATGTAACCTACTGCTGGGTTGCAGGTGGCAGTTAACCAGTACACAGAATGCTGCACCAAAGCAGTGGGAGGGGAAATTTTTATCCACTGGCACTGCTAAAATAAATAACGTTTAAAAAAAGCTTGGGTTATGATGCTTACAAACTTAAAAAAGCCAGAAAATTCAGAGTTAGGGCCAGAGTATCATATATTCTTCAGCTATGAAATTTGCTACCGGGTTGTGCTCCATAGTCAATTTTCACTTCTTAAAAGTTACATTTCTAGCCCTTATTTGTGGACATAACTTGTACATGCAAACTGGCATTGATGTCTTCCTGAGGAATCCTGAAACAATAGCTCTAAATTTTGAGAACTTCCCCGTTCATTTCAGTCAGGCACCTGTGGACTCCACAAATGCAGAATTTGACACTTTTTCCCAACATGCCACAGAAATCAAAATTTTTTTTTTTTTTACAATGGAATTCACTCGTGCTATAAACAGACTTCCAGTGTTTGGTTCTATCTTCTTGCCATAGCTCAGTGGCTCTCAGACTTTTTTACCGGTGGCTGCTTTAACATAGCAAGCCTCTGAGTGCGACCCCCCCCCCCCTTATAAATTAAAAACACTTTTTTATATATTTAACACCATTATAAATGCTGAAGGCATTATGCAGGGGGCCAGTGGCTGGGACCCCGGGTGGCGGCGGGGGGCCACACTGGTTGCATAATGAGACCAAATTCCATGACAACCACAGCTAAATCCAGCTACAACATTGATCTATTCTCTCGCCACTCCCCACCACAAATGAACACAACTATGGCTTGTAGCTGAAGTCATCCATTGCTGTAAAAGCAGTCAATCATTTCCGAGGATTTTTTTTTGCATAATGCTCATCAGGCAACCTAGCTCCAGTTCCCAGCCCTTGAATACTCTGATATGGTCCAGGCAGCCAAAAACTCAGAATCCCCCCGCTGCATGTATACCAGTGAAGGGGTCAGCTAGAAGCCAACATGCCAGCCTGCACTGTTCTATGGAGCCAGAATTGGAGCCTAATTTACACTTAAGGAGTGGGGGAACTAGAAGTGCAGGCTGGCATGTTGGACTGTCTGAAAAGCACAACAACAGCAGCTGAGGCCCAGGAGCCAAATCTATGAAAATGGCTTCTAGCTGACCCCTTCTCATTATGCAAGGGAGTACATGGCCCCTGGTTTTAAGGCAACAGTTACACTTTCAATTAACGTTCTGATATCTTTATCTCATTCTCCCTCTCATCTCCCTACCTTACCCGTTTTCTTATACAGGTTGAACCTCTGTAATCCATCACTCCCTGGTCCGGCAACATCTGTGCTCCAGCATAGGCACTGACTCCATGGGTGCTCTGGGCCTGGAGCACCCACGGGGAAAAATTAGTAGGTGTGGAGCATCCAACGGTGCCAACCTCCCCCCTCCCTCCATGCCTCTTGTGCGCTGGTGGCCCTGCACTTACCACCACCGCCACCTCCTCCTCCCTCCCAGCACTTATGCAGCGCTGCGAACAGCTGATTTGCAGCGTTCAGGCTCCGGGAGGGAGGACGAGGACGAGGACCAGGGGCTGGCAGTAGAGCCCCCAGGCAGGGGGCCAGTGGCTGGGACCCTGGGTGGCGGCGGGGGGCCACACTGGTTGCAAAGCCTTGGGGTGCTGTAGCACCCCCTGCACCTCCACTTCCCGCGCCTATGGAGACCCACTGGCACTCTGCATTGACCTCCTGTGGTTCGGCAAATTCTCTGGTTCGGCACAGATCAGGTCCCGAGGGTGCCAGACTAGAGAGGTTCAACCTTTACATCCAAAACACAATCCCCAACAGTTCAGGAATACTCAATGGACAGACAGCTCTATCTCCAAATTGTCTGGCCTTTGTCTTTCATGATCTTCATGTTGACTAAATGTAAATTTTTTTTTTTACTTACAAAAGCCTTTGCTATAAGTAGAATTAGCATTTATTTTTCAGACGAATCAAAAATTGCCATGCATTGAAAATGACCTATGGTATCAATTTGTATTAGAATTTAACATCAAAGTCAATTTAAACACAACAATCCTTACATCATCCAAAATAGTACCTGCCCAATACTTTCGATGTATGTTGCTAATTTGTAGATGACAGGAGTGCCTTTAGAAAGCATCAGTCTGTGCAGTCATACAGTCCAACAGAGACAAAAATACTGATCTAGTTTACTGAAAATTTCTGACTTTTTTTAAAGCTTTTGAAAGTTGATTGGTTCATTTATGTAACTTAGTTGTATTTATACCAGGCTTCAAAAACAGTGTATTAAATAAGACTCTTCAGTGCAGCTTCATGTTCATTCAGGAAAGCCTGTAAAACATTCTGTTTTAATAGTAACATATTGACATGATTATTCAAAGTCCTCATCAACTGCTCAAGAGAACTGTTTGGGAAATTATGGTTATGTATGTAATCAACTTCCCATGAAAATTTTGTTTGCATAGTTAGCATACTCTCTTGCCTCTTTCAGGGGCTGTCACTTTCTGGTAGTGTAAACTAGTTTGCTGAAACCCATTGCCCTCTGTATCTCCAAAATGTTCTTTAGTGTAGTAAATTTTATCTGTATTCTAGCTTCTGTAGAAGTGATTAGATCTTTTTCCTTTGGTGCTGGTGTTTAATGGATCGAGCAGCAAGTTGCACACCAGCTGCCTTTTCTAGACCGATGTTATGCATTCTGTGAACTGCTTTAGCTTCATTGGAATGAATCTTGTATCTTGGGCATTGTATCTCAACTTCATTGTGGCATGCATTAATATTCTAGCACCCACTTTTGTTCTTCTTTTAGAGATCTGTTTAAATGAGTGGTTTTATTTGTTTGCTCTTCACAATGGGAAGTGTAAAAGGCACTGAACCTGTTGACTCTTGGGAGTCTGCTGTCTTTGTTACCTAGAAGACACACCCATTTGCCTTGCAGTGACACACTTCTCCACCGCATTATGGTCCTTCTGCCAGAGTTTGTGAGGAGGTCCCCGGAAGGCAGCCTGTGACTGTATTCTACAGTTTCTGCACTGGTGAAATTGTCCCCCAGCTGGATCCAGGGCTCCTAGAGTCCCTTTATATCCCCTTTACTTTATGGAAGAGAATGTCCATAAAAGGCTGTTGCTGTGGTTTGTGTAGTCTTCTGACTAAACTTGCATTTGCAATTTAATTATCTTTGTTAGATTTCTGGATTGTGAGCTTGTAGAGCACACATTTGAATTGACTTAAGTTACCTTGTACTTGTGAGACATGGAATTTATATTAGACTTAGAGTAGAGACCTAGAGTGCAGTAGCTTTATAAATAGAGCTTTCAATTTTTGATAATTTGATTCCAGAAAATACCCACATATAATATTTTTGGCAAAGTCCAGCGATGGCTTCATTCTGTTACATTTATGCTCGGAACAGTTGCCCATTAACTATTCCCTACTGAGAAACGGAAGTCGAGTTGGAATAGCATGAGCCTTGAAAGATGGGAGTTTTTGGAAAGAGGTGTCCAGACCTAGATCTTCATTTCAGTCAATCTGTTTTTTCAAATCAAAAGCTTTACTTATGAATCAAAGATAAGAGAATGATGTAAAAAGAAAAACAAATATTCTGAATATAATAATAATTTAGTTGCTGTCTTTGTCTTGCTTCTCATTTTCTAAAGAGGGTAAACGAGAGAAAATCAATGAGTTGTTGAAGTACATTGAAGAGCGATTACATACCCTGGAAGAGGAGAAAGAAGAACTAGCTCAGTATCAGAAGTGGGATAAAATGAGGAGAGCATTAGAATACACCATTTATAACCAGGAACTCAATGAAACACGTGCTAAACTTGATGAGGTAAAGCATCTTGTTACCCTTCATTACATATTTCCTTTGTGACGAACACTTAATATTTAAACATACATAGTCTTGTATGGACATTTGCTTACCGTAAATAGAATTAGTTAAATTGTGAAATAGTTAAATTGTGAAATTTTTGTGCTCGTTAATGTACCAAATTAACATTTTCTTTCTGAATCAATGAGTGATTTAAAAAATGGAACTTATTCATTAAGCAATATTATTTCTGTACAGCTTTCTGCCAAACGAGAGACAAGTGGAGAAAAATCAAGGCAGTTGAGAGATGCACAGCAAGATGCTAGAGATAAAATGGAGGTAAAATCTAGAAGCAGTGTACTAACGTGAGCAACTCAAGGTTTTTGCATTGACTATACATAGTCTAATTGCCTTGAAAAGTCTTTTGGGTCACTTTTTGTGTGTGTGAACATTTCAGTCAGATATCTCAAATTTGAGTGAATTTAAACACAGAATTTGGAGTTATTTGATTATTTAATTCCAATCAATGGAAAATGAATCCTGTCAAACCAATTTGATATATATAAAATGAGATCACAGGTTTGATTTATAAAGGTAGTAGTGTTGATCTGGGTCTCAAAATGTAGTTGTAAATGCGGGATCATCATTGAGCGGGTGTGTTTCTAGTGGGGACCCTCAGAGATTGGTATTAGCCTTACATTATTTAACATTTTTATTAGGGACCTTGAAGAAAACATAAAATCATAACTTATAACATTTACAGACAACACAAAGATTGGGGAGTGGTAAATAATGAAGGACGGGTCAGTGATACAGACTGATCTGCATTGCTTGGTAAGCTGGGCCCAGACAAATAATATGCCTAAATGCAAATATATACATGTAGGAGTAAAGAATGTAGGCCATACTTACAGGATGAGGGCCTCTATCTTGGGAATCAGAACCCTGGAAAAGATTTGCAGTTCGTGGTCGTTTATCAGCTGAATGTGAGCATACAGTATGATGCTGTAGTCAAAAGAGCTAATGTGATCCTTGGATGCATGAACAGGGGACTCTCGAGTAGGAGTGGAAAGGTTATTTTAAGTCTGTATTTGGCGCTGTTGCAACCGCTGCTGGAATATTATACTGAATTGTGGAGTCCACAATTCCAGGAGGATAGTGATAAATTGGAGTGGGTTCAGAGAAGAGCCATGAGAATGAATAAAGGATTAGAAAACATGCCTTATAGTGATAGACTCAAAGAATTTAGTCTACCTAGAGACGGTTAAGGTGTGACTTGTTCAATCTTACAGGTATCTACATGGGGAACAAATATTTAATAATGGTCTCTTCAGTTTAGGAGAGAAAGGGATAAACCAATTTAATGGGTGGAAGTTGAAGCTATGCAAATTCAGACTGGAAGTAAGATGTACATTTTTAAAACAGAGTCATTAGTCATTGGAACAGTTTACCATGGGTCATAGTGGATTCCCCATCACGGACCATTTATAAATCAAGGCTGGATAGTTAAAAAGATGTACTCTAATTCAAAAGGAATTATTTTGAGGGAGTTCTATGGCTTGTATTTTACAGGAGGTCAGACTAGATCAGTGGTTCCCAAACTTTTCGGCATCACGCCCCCTTTTTAACTTTTGAGAAACCCTCACACCCCGCACCTCTCCTTTACCATCATCCAACCCCCCTGCTCCTTGTCCCCTGACTGCCCCGACCCCTGTCCACACACCCACCCCCGACAGGACCCCCCCAGACTCCCACGCCTATCCACAGCTCCCCCCACCACCGTCTCCGGACCTCATCCCCAGAACCTTCCATCCCATCCAACCACTCCCTGTCCCCTGACTGCCCCCCCCGGGACCACCTGCCCCTTATCCAACCCCCGCTCTCCCTGCCCCCTTAACAGGCCCCTCAGAGCGGCAGGACAGGCTTATTAGAAAGTCTGGGAGGTGGACGGGCGCAAGCTGTGCTGCCTCCGTGGCAGCATGGCTGTGGGGGAGGTGGATAGGAGGGGAGGGGCCGGGAGCTAGCCTATGCCCCTCTTGGAATTTCTTCACTCACTCCTCCCCCCCCCCCCAAGTTTGGGAACCAATGGACTAGTTGATCACAACAGCCTCCTCTGGCCTAGGAATCTGAGTTATCCTATGGGTGTTCCTAAATTTTAAAGCAAATTAAAGAAGCAACTTATTTTTAAGGTTAATTTTAAAGATTTTTGGACTTCATATTGTGGTGACTATTCTTTTCTTCTCACATTCTCTTTAATCTTAATGGTTAAATAATGAAGCTGTCTTGTGCTAATTCCCTTAATGGGTACTGAAATATGGATTAGATCAAGCTGTGATAGAAGGTTTGTGTGTGTTTAATAACATATATTACATAATTCTGTCTGTGTAGGATATTGAACGACAAGTTCGAGAACTAAAAACAAAGATTTCAGCGATGAAAGAGGAGAAGGAACAACTCAGTGCTGAGCGACAGGAGCAGATTAAGCAGAGGACCAAATTAGAACTTAAAGCTAAGGACTTGCAAGATGAACTAGCTGGCAACAGTGAACAAAGGGTGAGAAGCCGCTGCAAGAATAAAATGTACAAATTCAATATTTTGTATGGATCACATTTTTGGCTATAACTTATACGTGTATTATCAGTACTAAGGTATTATGATACCTACTAATAGAATCCTAGAATATCAGGGTTGGAAGGGACCTCAGGAGGTCATCTAGTCCAACCCCCTGCTCAAAGCAGGACCGATCCCCAATTTTTGCCCCATATCCGTAAATGGCCCCCTCAAGGATTGAACTCACAACCCTGGGTAGATGTAAGATTTAATTACACTGGAAGAACTTCACAACAATACAAGAGTTCTGTGCCCTGAAGTGTGTAGCGTACTTTTGAGTGCTGTAAAACATGATAATAGATCAGTTATTTCTTTCTGCCCCCATATTGTAAAATCAACTAGCTGTAGCTGTTGTCCTCATCTTTTTCAAGCATATGGTAAATACTAAAGGGACGATGTTGTGAAATGTCTGAAAGAAGATTAGTCAGTGTAGCAGCACTGAGTACAACTGTTCGGCCTGTACTGATCTTTGTTACCCTCCTAGTGTAGCTGCACCTTCTCAAATCTTGCTGATTCAAGGTTGCTCCTGAACCTACCTCTGTCATGTGACAAAGCAGTGTAGTGTCAGACAAGCAGTGGAGTGCATCTAGCATTTTTACAGATATTAAAATATGTTCCAGAAATGCCGTACTAAGTTCACTAATTTAATGATTATACAAAGTTGATCTACTAAGTTACTGGTATTAAATATTACTTTGTTTACTTTTAGAAAAGACTGTTAAAGGAGAGACAGAAGCTTCTTGAGAAAATTGAGGAGAAGCAGAAAGAGCTAGCAGAAACAGAACCCAAATTCAACAGTGTAAAAGAAAAAGAAGAGCGAGGAATTGCTAGGTCTGTGGCTCACAGTACAAGGAATTAAACCATTTTAGAAGGAGCAAGAAAAATAATGCCAAAGCAGTATATAACGAAAATTGTACATACATTACAGCTGTTATAAAGTGAGAGAATGCATTTGTCTAAATGGTTTTTTATTTACAAAGAAATACCCCTTTTGCCAACAAATTAAAAAAATAAAATGAAAAGCGCACACGTTCGATGCTTATGTGGCCCTGTGTTATATTTGCTTGTTGCTTGCAGCGGCATTGAGTTTGAAGATAATTGTTGTATCTCAAGAGAGTAAATGAAGAGAGTAAATGAAAATTCAATACAACAGTAAATTGATGCCTCTTAATTGCTTTGCTCATTTTAAAGCTTTCTCTGAGATAATTATACAGCTTGCAAAAAATAATTCAAAGTGTCTTTTGACCACTGTTAACAGTTTAAAATTAATTTGATAGCACTTTGTTCTTGAAGATCTTCTGAATAAAATCTTCAAATGAAATATGTTTGACATATTATAAAGAAACTTATTTTTTCTCTCTCTCTCTCTGATCTAGACTAGCACAAGCTACCCAGGAAAGAACAGATCTTTATGCAAAACAAGGCCGAGGAAGCCAGTTTACTTCCAAAGAAGAGAGGGATAAGTGGATTAAAAAGGAACTCAAGTCTCTAGATCAGGCAATCAATGACAAAAAACGACAGATTGCAGCAATACACAAAGATTTAGAAGATACAGAGGCTAATAAAGAGAAGAATCTGGAGCAATACAGTGTAAGGAGTTCTGAGTTATTACTGCAGAGATATTTTGAGAGGAAAGGCTAAACCACTGGTGAGCAACCTGCAGCCCCTGGGCCGCATGCGGCCCATCAGGGTAATCTGATTGGGGGCTGTGAGACATTTTGCTGATGTTGACCATCCTTAGGCACCACCCCCTGCAGCTCCCAGTGGCCGCAGTTCTCTGTTCCTTGGCCAATGGGAGCTGTGGGAAGCGGCGGCCAGTATGTCCCTGCAGCCCCTTTGCCTGCAGGTGCCGCTTTCCACAGCTTCCATTGGCCAGGAACAGAGAACCATGGCCACTGGGAGTTGAGGGGGGTGGTGCCTGCAGACAGTCAATGTCAGCAAAATGCCTCGCAGCCCACAATCAGATTACCCTGATGGCCGCAGGTTGCCCACCACTGGTCAAAACTCTGTGTTCATAATTGGATTTGTTTCAATGAATGAGTCTTATTTCTATTTAAAATCTAGAGGACAAGAGAGGGTCTTATTGTGTCCTGCACTATTATAAATGTTTGCATGCTAACACTAATTTTAGAGTCCTGTTCTCAAATATTTTTCTTCAACACCATATATTTCTTTTTTCCTGATTTTGGAGGGAGGAAAAAAATTAGCTAGACAGCATTCAGCAACATCCTCTAAGACAGCATGCCCATGTATTACTGTTTCTGCCAGTTAACAACACTCATGGATAATTTGATCCAAAATTTTTCTTAAGTCTTAGAAATATTTCTGTTAATTTTTTATTTAAAACAAAAACACTATTCCTTCAACTGCATCTTGCATGGATTTTGCATTTGGCTTGAGAGTGTGTTCCTTTGAACCCTGTTAGATAATTGTACAAGTCTTAATATAGGCAAAGCACTTTGTATGCAATAGGAATCAGCTCCCATCTGTACAAAAGAGAAGAGGGACTGTCTTGTGTTTTAATGTGTGCCCTTTGTTATTCAGAACATCTGCTTTCAAAATCTTCTGTGTGATGCTTTAGGGAAGGATAAGAATTTGGAGAACACTGAATCGTAATGCCTAAGAGAAATACTGGTGCAGAAGAAGTTTCCTTAAATTCTGTCAGGTACTCTGTGCTGCTGTAGTATTAAAGGAAAAGTTCTCTAGAAAAAAATAAAGAAATTATCACCATCATGGAGTCTGACCATTCACTTCACTAAATCTCTGATGAAAGACATGTGGAGGAGGATCAAACTTAAATACAGCGTGTGGGGTATCTATGCAGTGGATACATTAAGTAACTGTTATCACAGAATCATAGGACTGGAAGGGACCTTGAGGAGTCATCTCGTCCAGTCCCCTGAACTCGTGGCAGGACAAGTATTGCCTAGACCGTTCCTGATAGGTGTTCATCTAACCTTCTCTTAAATCTCCAATGATGGAGATTCCATAACCTGCCTGAGCAGTTTATTCCAGTGCTTAACCACCCTGACAGTTAGGAAGCTTTTCCTAATGTCCAACCTAAACCGTCCTTGCTGCAATTTAAGCCCATTGCTTCTTGTCTGTTCTCAGAGGTTGAGAACAATTTTTCACCCTCCTCCTTGTAACAACCTTTTATGTACTTGAAAACTATTATCATGTCCCGTCTCGGTCTTCTCTTCTCCAGACTAAACAAATCCAATTTTTTCAACCTTCCCTCATAGGTCATGTTTTCTAGACCTTTAATCATTTTTGTTGCTCTTCTCTGGACTTTCTTCATTTGTATGGCTTATGTCAGTAACGAAAGCTTATGCTCAAATAAATTGGTTAGTCTCCAAGGTGCCACAAGTACTCCTTTTCTTTTTTGCGAATACAGACTAACACGGCTGTTACTCTGAAACCATTAATTTCATTGTGTGACCCCTGGTTCTTGTTATGTGATGAGGTAAATAATACTTTTTCTCTATACCATTTGTGATTTTATAGATCTCTATCATATCCCCACGTTATCTCTCTTCTAAAATGAACAGTACCAATCTTTTTAATCTCTTCTCAGATGGTGGTAGTTCCATTCCTCTACTCTTTTTTGTTGCCCTTCTTTGTACTTTTTCCAATTCTAATATATCTTTTTGAAATAGGGTGACCAGAACTGCACACAGTATTCAAGGTTTGGGCATTTATATTGGCTGCCATGCATTTACATAGGGACATTATATTTTGTCTTATCGTATGATCAAAGATCAAATATTTCTTCTTTACCCCAGGCCTATGAGTCCTGTGGCTAAAAGCCACAGCAGAACATATGTTGAGCAGAATATTGGTCTGTCCTGTGTTGCTGTCCAACTGAGATATCGTGCATATTTTCTAAAGGTTCAGCAAGACTGCAGAGTATTAATGAAGGGATAAGGAATGTTCCTGATTCTGGATGGGAGAATTGACATCAGCTTTGATGCACTATGCTGGCTGTTTTGTTGGAGCCTTTAATCAAGGTTGAATGGTGGCCTATTGTAATGGTGTTGATTTTTCCAGACTGTTTAACACCCCCAGTATGTCAGGAGAAGCCATACAAATGAAGAATCAGTTCTAACCAGTTACATGGCCATGCAGGGAGTATGCCCACTGCTAATGCCATATGCTTGATGTGCTGACAGATGCAGCTTTTACAATCTCTATTGCATAATAAATCTCCTGAACTTGGTGATAAATGTGAAACCTGATAAAGTTTATGAACATAGTCACACTGAGGAAGAAAGTGTTCTGCCAGTGTAAACCATATTTTGGAAGAGAGCCATGCTACTCGAGCAGTTCTCTTTAGTTGGTTGAGTGAGGGAAATGGCATACCACTCTGGCTATTTTTACTGGCAGAGTTCCTGCAATAAACCACTCTCAAGCCTCTGTTTCTTCTGGAAGTGAAAAGGATCTTGTCAGTGCTGAAACGTACGTGTGTGTAAAATGACATATACACAAATGCTTCTAACCAAGCTAAAATAATTGGCTGGTTTTTTGTAACATGGAGGTGTTTTGGAGAAATTGGTCTGGAGACTGGAAAAGTGAGCAATAAAAATAAAAGATTTTAAGACTGCAGAAAATAGTAGTACTATTATTAAGAATCCTAAAGTTATTACTTGTAAATTCCTAGTCATTGAGCTGCTGAAATAAATGAAAGCTCTTAATTCCCAGACAATAGGGACAGAGGAATATCCACTGGCAAGTTCTCCAGATATGCTTCATTAGCAGAGTACCTGCAGCTAAGTAATACCGGTACTTGACTTTATTGGGGAACACACTAGAACCTTGATTATAGCAAGAGTAGCATGGAAGGCTAACATGCAATATATTCTTAGTCTCAGAGGCTTATTATTTTTGTGTTGTGAAGGAACAAACTTCCAAGCAGATGGGAGTAATGTGTCTCTTTGATTCCAGTTTATAGTGTAACCTATGATGGTTTTGAGTATTTCTGCCAATTCTCTAATCCTTTTAATTCGAAAGGTGGCTGGAACATCCGAATCAACAAAATAAATCTCGTTTTCTTCTTTGTCCTTCTTGCCTGGCTGTTAGCACCCAGTTTCTTCATAGTCTCCATGCTGCTGCTGCTGACCTCTGAAGATCTGTTTTTTCTTACCACTTGAGTAATTTTAGTGCAAATCATGGAAAAAGTTACAGGAATTAATTCTGAATTGTAATATAGGGATTTAAAGCTAGAATTGGATAATAGAGGGATTTAAAGCTAGAGTTTTACAGTTGAAAGATTTTTTTTTTTTATGTGCATTAGAAATTGGACCAAGATCTTAATGAGGTGAAAGCTCGTGTTGAAGAACTGGACAGAAAGTATTATGAGGTGAAAAACAAAAAAGATGAACTACAGAGTGAAAGAAAGTTAGTAAATTTATTTAAAATTTGTTTTATTATGTGTAAACTGTAAAGAGTGCCAGCTGTATAGTCGTTAACTTGGCATAACTACTTAAGTATTTTTAAATACAGTCATGTTTTGGAAGTTTAAACATCTACATTTCAATTTTTAAAAAATTACTACTCTAGAAGGAAGTTAACCCAGTTTTACTTGCTAAGAATTTTCTGGTAGTCAAAGTGCTTAATAATGTTAACCTGGCTTTTGTCTCATTTTGTAGTTATCTATGGAGAGAGGAGAATGCAGAACAACAAGCTCTTGCTGCAAAACGAGAGGATTTGGAGAAGAAACAGCAACTTCTTAGAGCAGCAACAGGAAAGGTGAGATACTGTGCATTTGTGAAAGTTACTAATTGATTATCTGACATGAGGAAAGGTTTCATATCTTTTAAAGATAATTGCCACATCTTTTAGGGGAAAAAACAGTCTATGGCGGCAGATCACAGTATCAGAACTTTTTCATAAGCCTTATTTTTCAAATACTTATCGCTCTCTGAAAAAGAATGATTTTTGGGCTGAAATATCTCCTATTTATTCTCAGCCTAAAGCCAGTTTTTGGAGGGAGAAATTTTTTGCTGAAATTCAGTTTGAGTTTATCAAAGCATTGAAAAACTGGTGGCTCTCAGACTCTCAAATTACCATGCCTATTGGTTCCTGTATCCAAAGCAGGAGCTTGCTGTCAGTGGCTGGGAGGAAACTTGTGGTGGCCTTAGAGTAGTCAGTGACAGCTCACATGCACCACCCATATGGGTAGCCATGTGTTGTCTGCAGTCCTAACAAGAATTGATCAGTGACTGTGGCCTTCATAAGGCCCAATGGCTGACACTGAGCAGCTGAGAGGCAGATCGTGAATGACCCATGATCTCAATTAGAAATCACTAACAAACTTGAAATCCAAGCAATAAGCTTACAAATATTTTATCAGTTTATATTTTAAACTGGCAAGACAAAGGACAAAAAATTCTAGATTAGCATTATTTGTAGGTCACGTGATCCTCAAAGTCTAGTAATATGAGTTATTCATTATATTTTTTTTTATGACAGGCCATTCTAAATGGTATAGACAGCATAAACAAAGTCTTGGAGCACTTTCGCCGGAAAGGCATAAACCAACATGTTCTAAACGGTTACCATGGAATTGTGATGAATAATTTTGAGTGTGAGCCTGCTTTCTACACTTGTGTTGAAGTTACTGCAGGGAACAGGTAAATTATCCTGTATTGAATTCTTCTTGCGTTTGAAAGGGTAAGAGGAACTCTTCACTGAGTCCTTCCCGTAGTCCATTATGTGAACATCTAGAGGTTATTTGCTCACATAACCTGGTAAATGTCAGGGTATGACAGAAATGGTAGTCTGTAGGATACATAGGTTTCAGAGTAGCAGCCATGTTAGTCTGTATTCGCAAAAAGAAAAGGAGTACTTGTGGCACCTTAGAGACTAACTAACAAATTTATTTGAGCATAAGCTTTCGTGAGCTACAGTTCACTTCATCGGCTGCATTCAGCGGAAAATACAGTGGGGAGATTTTATATACACAGAGAACATGAAACAATGCGTGTTACCATAGACACTGTAAGGAGAGTGATCACTTAAGGTGAGCTATTACCAGCAGGAGGGGGGGCGGGAGAAAAATCTTTTGATAATCAAGGTGGGCCATTTCCAGCAGTTGACAAGAATGTATGAGGAACAGTGGGGGAGGGGGGGAATAAACATAGGGAAATAGCTTACTTTGTGTAATGATCCATCCACTCCCAGTCTCTATTCAAGCCTAAGTTAATTGTATCCAGTTTGCAAATTAATTCCAATTCAGCAGTCTCTCGTTGGAGTCTGTTTTTGCAGTTTTTTTGTTGAAGAATTGCAACTGTTAAGTCTGTAATCGAGGGACCAAAGGGATTGAAGTGGTCTCCAACTGGTTTTTGAATGTTATAATTCTTGACAGGCCCAACAAAGAAAGTAACAGAACGCCACTAGCCGTCACCTTCAACCCCCAACTAAAACCTCTCCAGCTCTTTATCAAGGATCTACAACCTATCCTGAAGGATGATCCCTCATTCTCACAGATCTTGAGAGATAGGCCAGTCTTTGCTTACAGACAGCCCCCCAACCTGAAGCAAATACTCACCAGCAACCACACAACAGAACCACTAACCCAGGAACCTATCCTTGCAACAAAGCCCGTTGCCAACTGTGTCCACATATCTATTTAGGGGACACCATCATAGGGCCGAATCGCATCAGCCACACTATCAGAGGCTCGTTCACCTGCACATCTACCAATGTGATAGGTGCCAGCAATGCCCCTCTGCCATGTACATTGGTCAAACTGGACAGTCTCTATGTAAAAGAATAAATGGACACAAATCAGACGTCAAGAATTGTAACATTCAAAAACCAGTTGGAGAACACTTCAATCTCTTTCGTCACTCGATTTACAGATGTAAAAGTTGCAATTCTTCAACAAAAAAACTTCAAAAACAGACTCCAACGAGAGACTACTGAATTGGAATTAATTTGCAAACTGGATACAATTAACTTAGGCTTGAGTAGAGACTGGGAGTGGATGGGTCATTACACAAAGTAAACTATTTCCCCATGTTTATCCCCCCCCCCCCACTGTTCCTCAGATGTTCTTGTGAACTGCTGGAAATGGCCCATCTTGATTATCACTACAAAAGGTCTTCCCCCCCCCTTCTGCTGGCAATAGCTCACCTTAAGTGATCACTCTCCTTACAGTGTGTATGGTAACACCCATTGTTTCATGTTCTCTGTGTATATAAAATCTCCCCACTGTATTTTCCACTGAATGCCTCCAATGAAGTGAGCTGTAGCTCATGAAAGCTTATGCTCAAATACATTTGTTAGTCTCTATGGTGCCACAAGTACTCCTTTTCTTGTAGGATACATAGGCTCCAAACCATCGGGCTATCGTTCGAATAGTACTTGGAAATTAATTGGAAGCCACTGTTGTCTTTAGAGTAGGAGTTTGAGATATGCTCCCAGAAAGAATACTAAGTAAGCATTTAACCAAGCATTTAACTGCAGTCTGTGGACCAGCTGAAATTTCCAAGTGGTTAATAGCCTCAAGGAGAGTATGTCACAATGATCCAATCTGGAGGTAGCAAAGGCATGAGTATTGGTGGTGAAGTCCACATTTCCTAAGAAGGCTAACAATCTCGTAGCCATACACAATTTGTTCTAGTATTTATTCTTGTAAACTTCCTGATTATTTTCTTTAAGTCCAAACACACACCTTTTAATAAAAATTATTGGCAATGGTGGTTTTTATCATTTTTTTTCTTTTAAAGCGTAGTGCGATGCTGTGTTCGATGTCCTAAACAATAGGAAGAGAGTTAATCTCAGAAGCAGTTAAAATTACACTTTTTGACTCCCTTTGATTAATGGTGATAGCACCCACTGCCACTGGGAAAATGCTTTTTATTACCCTTTCAGCACCTGGCTGAAAGTTGATTGCGTGGAACAGAGCATTTTAATTTTGTCTACCCATGATCCTATCTTGGACAAGGTGTTTCTGTGTAAACTCTTACAGGGAAGAAAGGTGGACTGAATAGGCTTGCTATTGCAGGGGTATGTGACAGGTATGCACAGCTGATGAGAAAAAAGACCTCAGGTCAAACATTTATTGGGCTTTCCTGTGGCCAATGCTAGTAAGTTCTTGGGTGGCTTCATCTGGATGAAACTGAATAAGATGACTATAAAAAAAAAAAAAAGTACAAAAAAAACACCCCTGTCCCAACTACTTAAATGGTGTTTAGGCAGATTTTAGTATTGTGTAAATTATTTTCCTGTTTTAAAAATTTCTGTGACCATTATTTTTTCCATTTGTATTTTCTAAGGTGTGGTAATGCCAAAACCTGTAGAGAGAATAAAACGTGGTTTTGTCTTGTTTAGTGGTTCCTGGAAATTTGAGTTTGGGGTAGAAAATATCAATGATTTTGGCATAATAAAATCTTGGTGTTTTTTTTCTTTGGTCTGCTAAATTAGGTTATTTTATCATATTGTGGATTCCGATGAGGTCAGTACAAAGATCTTAATGGAGTTTAATAAAATGAACCTTCCTGGAGAAGTAACTTTTCTGCCTCTCAACAAGCTGGATGTTAGAGATACTGCTTACCCTGAAACCAATGTGAGTCACTATGTTGATACTGACTTCTGTTTTTTCTCCCAGTAGATTACGTATAAGTCGCATATTTATGTCACATAGATGCTACGTACTCTTGCTGGTGCTACTCTATAATTCATTTTCTTCAGGCTGGCCATGTCCAACTAAATATTTTTTTCAGTATTGCACTTCTTCAAGAATCTCTAACACCTGGCAGATTCAAAAAAGTAATGTTAAACTTCATGTGTTTAAAAAGATACAGAGGTGAGAATGAAAGGAAAAATTTCATTGTTATCATAATAGAAATGGTAATTGTTATAAGAGTTGTCAAATGTACTTTCCTCAAGTTGGAAGGAAGCCTTTTTACAAGACCTGGACAAGAGGATAGTATGACGTAGTATAAGACAGCGAAATTTATTATTTGAAATAAGTTGTGCTTTATTGCCACTATGAAAATTTTGTTAAGACCGTTATATTTCCACTAGTAAATATATATTATACTTACAGTAAATATCTATTTGAAATTGTAGGCTAGTTAAAGAAAATTACTGATTTCCTATGGTGAGATAGGTCAGGTAGACTTTTTACACAGTCTATTTAATTTTGCATAAACAATGAAACATAAATGATACTGATAGGAATAACCTTATTCTTCACACACGTTTACTTTGGAAATACATTTGTTTCTGGTGTCACCCACAATATCTTATTCCTTGTACAGAAAAGGTTAAATTGACAGTTACAGTAATAAAAATCATTTAAACTCACTCAGTTGCTACTTAGCACCTGATCCTGTTCCTGTTGAAATTACTGGCAGACCTGTCATTCCTCCAGTGAGAGCAAGATCAAACCTTAAATCAGTCCCTTCAGATTTTCAGAATTATTTGTGCCTAACTTGCATGTGCAATATTTTTTGGTGTGTCTGGGAAATTGTAATAAGCCTACCCCCTAACTGATTGTGCAGCAGTTTAAAGAACACATGGCCATACACAGAGACAGTAATTTGTGTTCACAATCACAGACACGTATGTAAATTATGATGGCATGTACAGTTCTAAATGGACTTGCTTCATTAATTTTCAGTACATAGGAATGACCTGTTCCTAATGTTTACATTACAAAAGATTACAAAAGTTCTTATTGTAAATTTGAGTGTTTATTTTATTTTGTTCTTTTTGTTGGGTTGCCAAGGGTTCTCTGTAAATTATTTTTCTCTGGCAATTGCACAGTGCACTCAGAGGATGCTTCAGGCTATGTGTGACATATTCGTGCAGCTTATTGTTCTTATTGTTGGTATGTACTGCTTTATTGATGTGAATGCTACTTTTTAGGACGCTATTCCTATGATCAGTAAACTGAGATACAATCCCAGATTTGACAAAGCCTTCAAACATGTTTTTGGAAAGACACTCATTTGTCGTAGCATGGAGGTGTCTACACAGTTGGCCAGAGCTTTCACTATGGATTGTATTACTTTGGAAGGTATGTATCACAATTATATAATGAATTTAATGGAAAAACAGGGTCTTTGGCAGATTGAGGTTCATTGAAACCAGTCTATTACTTTCCTAGTGTTCTTTGCAAAACCTGATGCTATGGTAATTTACCTGGGTAAGCTCGATGAAACAAACTAAATGTTAAGTTCTCTAGGTTTTTTGTGACTTGAGTGGCAAATCAGTAGGAATTTCTCCTCATCCCAGAGACTTACAAAATGGATTAGACTTATATCCAATTTTATCAGGTATTGATGTCCCTGAGGAATTGAGAAGCTTATTCCACTCGGTTTAAAACAACTTCCATGGCATGCTTATGTACCGCTTAATGACTACAAAGTGCAGTTTGCTACTTTGGTATACTAGACACATGTCTGTCTTGACGAGATATCTGCCTGTTTTTTGGAGAGCAATCTTCTGTTTAGTGGCTCCCCATGGGCTACGCTGCTAGGTTCTCTCTCCTTTGAGATGTTCCCCAGATACCCACTCTGAGAGAAAAAGATTATTTAACAATAACTGGTTCTTGTTGTGTTGTGTTCTGCAGATCCACTCTGTCACTTTCCTGTATTTTTCCAGAGTGCTTTAATGAATCTTTCAGTGTGCAAGAACAAACTAAGGGCAGTTGAGGCCACAGTCCATTTTATATCCTGGAGTCCAAATCTTAGGATCCACACATGTTACTTGCATGACCCAAACAGTCATTGCATTATAGAAGATTCTGGGTCCAGCAGCATTGTTGCTGTTTTCATCCAGTGTGCATCTTCAGAGGCAGTTCTTTAAGAATCCCAGTTAGTGACAAGTAACGTTTCTTAGGCAAAACAGTTAACCATAAGATTTGTCAGGCCTAAAGCAGACTAGGGTTTTGATCAACTGGGACGGCAATTTCAGATCGAGTTACGGCAGAAGACTTGGTAAAAAGGATGCAGTGTAACAGCAAATGTTAAGAGAAGGTTGGATCTTGCTCCTTTTTGAGTGGAGTGTTTTAATAGAGCGCACACTAGTTGTTTCAGGTTAGTCCAGTTTGCCTTGGTTGTGTCTGCTTGTTTTGGCCACTTTTCTCAAAAGTGCTCTACCATGATGCATTTTAAAAAACTGGTAGTGATATGGTGTTTGGATGTCCCCATTGTTCGTATAAATTGACTTTCATGTGGATTACATGTTTTCAGAAGTTGTTAAAAGAAATTGAACTGCTTGATGCTGAGAGAAGGCAGTTCATCATGCTAGGAATCTGCTAGTCTTGAGGCATTAAATACACTTTTTAAAAGCTTTACAAAAATAAATGTGATTTTTTTTGCCTTGTTAACATTTGAAAGTGACATTTTGTAAATTAATTGCAAACATTACATGCATGCATGACTCCTCAGAATTGTATAGAATCTCTCTAGGAAATTGACAGTACTTAAAGTACATATTAGCAGAATAATCATTAGCTTCTAGGAACTGCTTTGAACAACATGTCCTATGGGTGTGCAGTACAAAAGTACCATTTAATTCTGTTCTGTTCATAGGTGATCAAGTCAGCCATCGTGGTGCTCTGACTGGAGGTTATTATGACACAAGAAAGTCTCGGCTTGAACTACAAAAAGATGTTAGAAAGGCAGAAGAAGAACTTGGTGAACTTGAAGCAAAACTCAATGAAAACTTGCGCAGAAACATTGAAAATATCCTTTTTGATGTATTTGTGCATGTTGTGTGGAAAAAGTTGCATGGTAATAAGGCCTCGTGAGCTTTCTCTTTTCTCCCACCTTCATTACACAGTGAAAAATTGTTTTAATACTTTATTTTTACAGATTGTCTATTTTCTATGGTATTAATTGTAATGCCTGCCTAGGCAGGCTTTCTTCTATATACTGGTATAGAGGTTCTAATGAGAGTAGAGTCAACATTTAAAAAAAACAAAAAAAAACAGGAAAATTACTATAATAAAAATGCAACAGAGCCCACATAAATGAATCTGTTTATAAATCTGGCATAATATTTATTTTGTTGGAGAATTTAATTTCTAATGTAACATGTCTCTCAATTACACTTGATTAGTTGTACATCTGTAAATAGTGTTTGACATTAGTCAGTGCTCGGGAGATGTTTTAATAAATGATTAAGTGATATAGACACCAACAGGTCAATAGGTTACTTATAACACCTTTACTGATATAGTCATAACCACCTTTAACACATACTGCTCATGTCTGACATGCTTTTGTCCTCTATTATCAATTTATTAACTTTCTATAAACTATACCTGTATTTTTAATATAAAGAGACCAATATCTCTAGGTCTTAAAACATGATTTTATACTATAAAAAAATGTCAGCAAGGTTAATTTATTAGATACTAGCGACTAGATCTTAAAGACAGCTGCATGATGTCCTTTCAGAAAATATTACTATGGCTCTAGCATCCTGAGATTTAAAAGGGGGAAAAATTAGTAAAGTTGATTTTTTTAACAATTGTTATAATCTAGTAGAGATGTTCAGAAAACATCTTGAAACCATAAGCTGTGTGCATAATATTGTAGTCCTAATAAAATATTTTAGTCTAGTTTTGAGAATCCTCAGTATTTTCAGTGCTTGGAGTGAGGTTTTCATAACTCTGCTTCTTATAGCAACATTATAACATTGTAAAGGATACTGCTATAGCAAAGTGCTGTAAAGTAAAAGCAATCCTATTTTGTTACATATATAATATATATATATTATATTTTATTTATTTATTTTATATAGAGGCTCATAGATATTAGAGCTGGGAAGGGTCTGTTAACTCTTGTGATGTATCCCATAGTCACTACTAGGTCGTTCCATATGGAGTTATTTTTAGTGTTAGGGCATTTAGGATTAAACTACACAAAATAACGGGGATTCTACCACATCCCGCTGTTTCATTGTCTGCTAGATGTCATGGTCTGGAAGCTTTTTCTGACAGTTAGTCTTTTCTTAATCTCATGCAATTTCTTCTGTTTCTACCCCATTGTGCTACCCTTAATTATTTCTCTCCTTCGGTGTCTATTGCATTCTTCTAAATAAGCTTTTGAGATAGCTGTCTTTTCTGATTTTAGTATTTATTTAGCCAAGATATATATTCTGTTCACCCATAAGATAAATATAGAATTAGGTCAGTTGTTAACATGGTATGTGTAATATGTGCCTAAAATAATAGTAAGGAAACTAATATGTAGGTGGATAGCAGTAACATGTTTTAAAATACAGAAGAATATCATATGGAAAAGGGGAGAAGTTGAAGTTAGTTTTCTAAATCTCTGTATTTCACTAGCTTTTTGTAAACCTCTTTAGTCATGACAGAACAGCTGTTTCTTTATAAGCAGGTAAATTATAGCTTTCTCAAATTGTTGATTGATATGTAGAATAGAGAGTTATCAAGCTGTCTCAATATATGTCAACTGATGCAGATTACATGACTAACAACGTGGATGCTATTGTAGCTATTGAAGGAGGATTTCAGAAGGAATTAGTGAGACTTTTAAGGCCAGAGTGAATAATTGTGACTTAATTTTTTCATTTGTAAATAACATTTGTATGTCAGTAGCACCTCTGGCAACATTGAAGAAGTTCTTAAAAACTTTTAGTTTCATGGGAAACGCCATAAATAAAGACCTGGAGTAGAATCAAAAGCTTTAGCAAGATTAAACTTCTAATGCTTAGTGTTTCCCACTTCTAATGATGTGTAGACTCCCAGTCTGCCCACACCTGCCTTCAGCATCAGATTCCAGACTAGCACACTACAGTTTATAGAAAAGGGGTTTTTTTGGGGTTTTTTTTTTAAGAGGCGAATTAATACTGGCCCTATTCAAGAGCGCTAAAATTCTCTACTGTATTCCTAATTCCTGACCAGAGTGTTGGACCCCTTCTGGGAGCAAAAAGTCTAGTTATGTTTCCAAGATCTTTTTGTTTTGGGCACCCCCTCCCTCTCTCTCTCTGACTAACAAATGGTAGCATTTGTAATGTGGACACGTAGGTGAAATCTTGGTCCCATTAAAACTGATAAAGCTCCCACTGACTTCAGTAGGGTCAAGATTTCATCCTTGTGATCTAAGGCAGAGGAAGATAGGAATTGCCATACTGGATAAGCCTGTGGTCCATATATTCCAGTCTGTGACCAGTGACAAGCACCGGATGCTTCAGAGGAAGTTGCAAGAAACCTTACAACGGGCAGATGTTGGATAATCTGTCCCCCATCAATGTTTGGCCTAATCCTAATAGCACTTACTAAATCAGGCACACTAATTTTTCTTTGCATTTGTTTCTAGAGCCTATTGATTACAGTGCTATAAAACTGCTACTGATATGTCTGTCTTGGGGGTGCTGTTGAGGCAACATATTTGACATCTGAGAGGAAATGGGATAAAGCACCACAAGAGTCTAAACTGACCTGTTTAATCTCTTCTGGTCAATTGAAGGCTTTTTGTTGATCTCTGAGAGCAGCTGAATGTGACTGGTTCTATATCTATGGAAGTTGTGGTATGATGGGAAGTGAGCAAAAATGAGAAACTGCAGTAATAGTGTGGGTTTAAAGTACCTCTTATATTTAAAACTTGGAATTTTCCTTAGCCCACTGTATGGATTAATAATGAAATTGACCAACTGATGAATCAGATGCAGCAGATTGAGACCCAACAGAGAAAATTCAAAGCTTCCCGGGACAGCATCTTGTCAGAGATGAAAATGCTGAAAGAGAAGAGGCAGCAGTCTGAAAAAACCTTTATGCCAAAGGTATATAGCATATGTAAGAACTTGTTAGTGACTTCTTTGTTAATTGTTATTGTATCATTGTCTGAGTAGACATACTTCCTGTCCCAAAGAATTTATAGTCTGAGTAGACAAATAAAAAATTGGTACACACAATGCACTAGTTAACCATATGTTGGAAAGTATCATGCAGGGCTCAGGAGGGGCAATCAAAGGGGATGATTTTCAATTAAAAATGAAGTTTTCTCCTTTCTATAAACTGTCTTTTAAAAAATTAAAAATTGTTTCTCATTGGAGACTGTAGCATGCATGGTGATAGAAGTGTCATTAAAGAAGAGTTGGTAGTCTGGCATTTCTGACAGGTTACAAGTTGGACTGGTCTGCCTGGACTGTTCATGTTGTCTGTAAAACTACCACATTGAATTTACTCCATACAAGTAGAAAGACAAGTTTAGAGAAGCCTGCAGTTTTATTTGAATGATGATCCAATTTAATACAATAATCTGTTCTGTAGCAACGCAGCTTGCAAAGCTTGGAGGCAAGTTTACATGCCATGGAATCAACTCGAGAATCGTTAAAAGCAGAATTGGGAACGGACTTGCTGTCTCAGCTCAGCCTAGATGATCAGAAACGAGTGGATGCACTTAATGATGAGATTCGACAACTGCAACAAGTAAGGAGAACTAAGAGGAAAGATGTCATGACACTAAACATGGAAAATTTCTTAATGAGAAGACATTCTTTTAATTGAAATCTTTTCTTCTTACGTAGGAAAAGTGAGATGTCATTGATAATCCACAGCTATGTAGTTCTGTGATCTTTGCGCGGTATGAGGGAGATGTTTTGTTTAATTGCTGTCTGTGCTATATATTGTATGTTCTATATTTATGCTTTTTTCAGATACTGTCTAGACTTTTTCTTTAACTTAGGTGTATTTTGCTTTTCAATAAGACCTTTTATTATGCAGTCGTCATGTTTAAAATTGACTCGTTCCCATGCTTTGGTTTTGAAACAAGCAGCATCTCCTTCAGCAAACCCTGCAGGGTGTGGGGAGACAGAACTGTGCTATGAAATAAACAAACCAACTCAGTTTTTGTTTCATCTGGGTCAGTTGAAAGAACATGACGATTTAAGGACATAAAATATTGGAACTGTTTTGGTCTTGGTAAAGAGTTGGACAAGGCTAAAGTTTCAAATAGCCTTCCATGTTTAATAGTGTAAAAGTTGGGTTGTGTTTGCTCTGTTTTGATTCTAGACAGCTGTACAAATATTAAACGTTCTTACATATTAAAATAATTCCACGCATGTAAGGAATTGTGTAATATTTTCATTTTTTGCTATTCTACAAAGTTTTCTTCCCTCAGAGAACAAGAACCTTCACTGGGAGCCTTTGTTTGATGCAATTAAGATTCTCTCCTACTTTCTTTCAGGAAAATAGACAGCTTTTGAATGAGAGGATTAAACTGGAAGGCATCATCACAAGAGTAGAGACGTACCTCAATGAGAATCTCAGAAAACGCTTAGACCAAGTGGAACAAGTAAGATTATTGATTTTCTTAGATCCATTTTGTAAAATATTCTTGCCTTGCACCTTCAGAGATTTGGCAGACTATTCTTCTCTTAAATATGCACCGGATATACTGCTGATAAATATATATAGCTTTTCTACGTCTGTTTATCCATCATGCAACCTGAGCTATGGTTTTTTGGGTTTTTTTAGGATTGAAGCAGAATTTTTTAAGGACGTATTTGAGGTGTGGCTGACAGTGTATCCAAGCTTGCAGAAGTACAGTGTATATTATTAAACACAAGTTCACATTATAACAGAACTGTACAGCACTGGCTGTGGATTTTTTGGGGGTTTAGATTTAATTTAAAACAAAATCTGTTCCTCTATGAAAAGAATTTTAATGGCTATAGTCAGACATATTGACCAGGGTAGTAGAAACTAACCCATGTCATCTGCAGTGTGGGCTTATACTTTGATTTCCTGCTATGGTTGTTCTTACTGTTTTATTTTTTGTCCCATAGGAGTTGAATGAGCTACGAGAGACAGAAGGGGGCACTGTTCTTACTGCCACAACATCAGAACTCGAGGCCATCAACAAACGAGTGAAGGATACCCTGGCACGATCAGATGGTTGGTAATACTGATTCTTGGAATGAAGATACTCTACTCTTTACAATACTTATAAATGTGTTTGTAATGGGTTGGACTCTCCCTCTCTATCCCTCCCCCCCTTTTGAGATGCCCCTTCTGCTCCACTGGCCTGGATTCCCTCTCCCTGTTTTGCTGAATTAGGCTCTCTGGCCTCTTGCAGCAAAATAATACTGTCTTGCGCTGTATAGAAAAATCTGCACAGCGCTACCTCATACAAATTCACCCTCTCCCTCAATGCGAAGAGAGGTATGCACAGCTTGTTGCCACCCCCTCCCCTCACCCCCAGAAATCACACAAACTGGGTCTAATAATAAAACAAATTTATTGAGTATAAAAGGCAGATTTTAAGTGAATATAAGGTATAACAAACAGAACAAAGCAAATTACTAAGCAAATAAAACAAAACAAGCTTGATTCACTAAAGAAACAGGTTACAAAATGCAATTTCTCACCCTAAATGTTGAATTAGGCAGGATGCAGAGTTTCTGTAGCTTAGAGTTCCAGTTACCTTTTCTTACAGACTGGACCCCTGTCTCAGTCTGGACTCATCCCTGTCTTTCCCCTCAGGTACTTTCAGCAGTTTGTCTTCTTGGGTAGGCAATGAAGGACAGTCCAGATCAACCACCTCTCCAGCCCTTAAAAAGGACTTACATAAGGGGAAATCCTCTGTCTGATCCTCATCCCCCTACAGTGGAAAAGTACCAGTAGTGTCCAAGGGGGGGTATTTTTCATCGGGTGACATTATCACCTGACCTTGTTGTGTCAATGCAGCATCCCAGGAAGCACCTCAGGAAAGTGGGAGATTAGGATCTTCAGAGTTCTATTGTCTTTCTTAAATGGGTCATTTAGGATGATTGCTTACTGTCTGGTGGGCATTTTCCCCCAAGTACACACACACACACTTGTAATTGTTACATAGTCAATATTCCTAACAGAATATGATACATGCTTATAGATTGGATAATCACATTCATTAAATCATAACCTTTCCGGTGATATCCTACATGAGCCACTTTGCATAAAGTATATCTTAGTTATGATATGAATATGCCATAACTATATTTCTATGAAGAATATGGGGTGTAACATCACAATGGTATTCATTTTGGTTAAAGAATTGAGCATAACATGAGATTAAGAGGCAACAAATAACATTGAAACAAATTTCAAACTGATAAAAACATTTTTACACAATATATAATTAACCTGGGGAACTCATTTAACAAAATATTACTGAAGCAAATAATTTTGTAGTAATCAATAAAGGATAAAAATGTGTATGATATTTTAATCCTAGTAAGTAATTGTGAAGGAGATATCAGCTGTCAGACTTAAGACAAGTCAGCCACTAACTCCTGGGATTTGGGAAGAAACCTTCCATTTGGGCACATTCTTGCATAATTGTTTATGGAGTGCTGACATGTTCTCCTAAACTATATAATATTAGCCAGTGTTAGACAGGATACTGTACTTAAATGATTCAGGGGTCTAACCTGGGTCCTGACTTAGACTGTGTGCCTCTTTAAGGTTTGTGATCATGACCTCGGTTTCAGGCAAACCTGGTCTGTCTTAGGGTTTTGCATGAAGTCATGTGACAGTCACAGATCTCAGTGGTGCAGAATTCATTGATTTAATCTGCTTTCACCCCAAGATTTTGCGTTTGTTAAACCCCAAAGGCTCAAAATTGAAGATTTTTTCCCCCATAAATCCTTGTGAAGCCAAATAGCCAAGTTTAGCACAGCCTTACACTAGAGTTTCTTTAATGTAAGAAATAGTCCCATAGTGTGTTCATTTTGACTAAGAATTCTGTATACTTTCTTCAATGAGATTTTTAATTATATAAAATACCCATGAAACTTTTTTCTTTTTTCAGCTTTTTAACCTCATGGGTAATTTTATATTCAAAAAACAAACCAACAACAACAAAAAAACATGTTTACTCTGTGGGCTTTCTGATTATTTTTTTTAATAGGTCAGTGGCTGGATAACTGCTAATTTTACACAGGCATATCCCACTTTGCTTTTTCTCATCTCAGATCTGGATAACTCAATTGACAAAACAGAAGCAGGGATTAAAGACCTCCAAAAAAGTATGGAACGCTGGAAGAACATGGAGAAGGAACACATGGATGCAATTAACCATGACACAAAAGAACTTGAAAAGATGACCAATCGGCAAGGCATGCTTCTCAAGAAGAAGGAGGAATGCATGAAGAAAATTAGGGAATTGGGCTCACTTCCACAGGAGGCCTTTGAAAAATATCAGACATTGAGTTTAAAACAGGTAACAAGTGTGATTGGTTTTATTGCAAAAGCATAACATGATCTTGCCTGGGAGTGTAGCGCCACACATATTGAATGTCAAACTGTAACAGAATCCAAAGTCATCTTGATGTGTTTGTTGTTTTTTCCTCAGTTATTCCGTAAGCTGGAGCAGTGCAACACAGAGCTGAAAAAATACAGCCATGTCAATAAAAAAGCTTTAGACCAGTTTGTTAACTTCTCAGAGCAGAAGGAGAAGCTGATAAAAAGACAGGAGGAGCTGGACAGGGGCTACAAATCTATTATGGAGCTGATGAATGTCCTTGAACTCAGAAAATATGAAGCTATCCAACTTACTTTCAAACAGGTAATACTGGAAACCATTAGATAAAGACTATGAAGTCAGAAGAAAATTAGTTTTGCAATGCTGTAACTCTGTAGGATGGAACAGATCAGTGCTTGAGTGGGTTAAGAGCCAGTAAGATTCTCAGAGCACTTTAAAACACCTTTTTTCTTTTTGGTTCGTACTCCTCATTATATATTACGAATAAGAGCCGTCTACAGAGAATCCCCTAGTTTAAATCCTCTACCTTCAGAATTCACCTTAGAACTGGGTAAGATTCTTTTTGGAACTCATCAAAGCTGCTCCTAATATTGGCCAAGGATGTGAGGGCATACTTTGCATACAATGCAAGGTGAACTCTCTCTACAGCATTCCCAGACGCTGTTTAATTTGGGCCTACTCTAAAGCCCATTGACATCCATGAGTTTCCATTGGCTTCACTGGGTTTTGGATCATGCCCTGGGGAAGCCGCAAGTTTATCCTATGGTATTTACTGTCTTACAATATTATGAGTCTTGTCCCTTTCCATAGACCTTCCAAAAAGGATGAAAAACTTTAAAAAGCCAATTTTTCTTGTTGACTGGATTTCTACAGTAAATGCTATAGATTATAGTATTCAAGCATATCTCTGTTCTTTAAGGATAATCTATTGTCATAATATGTAAAAATAGCTGTTCTAATCTGCTTTTCAGATTAGACTGTATCTATTTGCATATAGATGAACCTGAATTGACATTGACTTTTTGTTTTCCAAGGTGTCAAAAAACTTCAGTGAGGTGTTCCAGAAGTTAGTACCTGGTGGCAAAGCCACACTAGTGATGAAGAAAGGAGATGTGGAGGGCAGTCAATCCCAGGATGAGGGTGAAGGCAGTGCTGAAAGTGAGAGGGGATCTGGATCTCAGAGCAGTGTGCCATCTGTAGACCAGTTCACTGGAGTTGGGATTAGGGTAAAGAAAATCTTTGCATTTCAATATTTGTAGTACTCTTTTAGTAGACCAGTAATTATATTTCTAAAAATGAGCTCTAGAAACTGCAGTGATAATGAATAATTAAATTCAAACACCATACAGCAATATTAGATGTCCTAATACGGTAGAGTTAACTCCTTTTATGGCATGTTTTTAGGTGTCATTTACAGGAAAACAGGGTGAAATGAGAGAAATGCAGCAACTTTCAGGTGGACAGAAGTCCTTGGTGGCCCTAGCCCTGATTTTTGCTATCCAGAAATGTGATCCAGCACCTTTTTACCTGTTTGATGAAATTGACCAAGCTCTGGATGCTCAGCACAGAAAGGCTGTTTCAGGTAAAGGTTTTGTTTGTTTGTACCTCAATAAAGAATAATCTGGCTAAAAATAATGTATGTTTGTTTATTTCATATTCAAATAAAATATTTTTTTTTTCATAGTAAAGGGACATATGTTATTGTTTCCATGTACATGACAGCATGCAGTGAATACAGAATATAAATTGTATTTCTTTGGCTGTGTTATCTTCAAAAAGTCACTGCAAAATTAATTTTAGGAAATGTCTATGTATAGCATACAATTTCTAAAAGATCAGCTTAAAAGATTACAATTGGGGAAAAGTTTTACTCTGGTTCTGAAATTGGCAAATTACTTGTAAAAAACAGATTTTTCTGAATCCAACTTTTTGCAGCATGCGTATCTTATGACTGAAATGGGATAAATGCTAAATCAAACTCCCGTGACTCATCATAAAGGGTCAATTCATTGGTACACCAAATGCTATTATTTCTTGTAACACATAATTGATGTTACTATGTAAAATCTAATAAAAATTGGACACTCTTGTTTACCAAGAAAAGAGCAGCTGTTGTTTGTTATTTAGTAAGAATTGTGGCCTGTTTATTGAAAAGATAGCTGGCTTAAGGATGTCCTTATTTTTCAGATATGATTATGGAACTAGCTGAACACGCCCAGTTTATTACAACAACTTTCAGGCCTGAACTGCTTGAGTCAGCGGATAAGTTCTATGGTGTAAAATTCAGAAACAAGGTAAATATTTTTTAAATATGTCTATAAATAAACATAACATATAAAATTATGTTGCTGATATTGAACATTAGGTGAGACTAAGTTAACCCAGTGGGGTGGAAAATTAAATTTTCAGTTTTGTTTAGAGTCACAAGTGGTAGACAGAGACCTCAGGCTACTCATTGTCTAGTGGATCTGTGTCCACATCACATAGCCGCTGCTTGATTTGGGACTATGCAGCATGGTTGGAAGTCTCCACTTCCCACATGACAGAATCATGATTAAAATAGGAAGGATTCATTTGTTGTATGTCTGTAATACATTCACAACAGAGATGCATTTGAGCAGTCGGTGTCTGCGCTTGAAGAGTACCAGTTCTGACTGTTGTCATCAGTCTCTTTTGAAAAGGAGGTAAAACCTGCAGTTCACAGAATTCCAATCTTCAGTGTTCTAGAGCCATTCATCTCAATTGACACTATTATAGTCCCATCACTGGGTCTCATTTGACACTTTCTCAAAGTGAGACCTTCACTATCTAGGAGACATTACTTTTAATATATATATTTTTTTCCCCCCATTAGGTTAGTCATATTGATGTGATCACAGCAGAGATGGCCAAAGACTTTGTGGAAGATGATACTACTCATGGTTAAATGGAAATGTATTGCCAATTTGCTTGGAAAATGTGTATAGTGTGATGCCTACACCGGGGAGCTGTAAATTAAAATCTGAAATATTTAGTCATTGTTAAAATAGTTTTTGAACATACAATTTAACCAAGACCACCGGAAGATTATTAGTTTCAGAGGAGCTTGAGTACCCATTTTGTCTCTGTTGCTGTATTCTTTTATAAGATACCTGTGTTACCTTTATACAATACCTGTAGTTTGAAAACTTTATCCCTACAAATCTTTTTGTAAAGTGTCCTGTTGCTGTTTTAAAGCTTTTTTGAAAAGTGCTAGCTATTCCTTCCTAATTATAATTTTATCATTTATACTGCCTCACATGTTTTTTTAAATAGCTTCAATTAAACAGTTGGTTTTATGGCTGTAATTCAGATGTGCTGTTTGAAGTTGTCTTCTCTTTACAGGATTCCCTTTCCATCAGTCCAGGTAAAGACTGTAGACATGTAGGATCTGGCTGCACATAGGAAATAGGAGGCAAAATAATGTGTCTCATTCTCTTCTGTATACATCTATCTTCCCATTTATTTTCCTTGCATGATGCATGAGTGGATGCCATGCAAATTGCATCTTAGACAAAAGTATCAAATTCTGTAGCCAGATGCCATTTGTGACTCAGCAGAAAAACACTAAATTTGTGTGCGTCCGTTTTCACAGGCTGTCAAATGCTGAACAAAAAACTGGATGAAATAGTAGGAGAAAATACTGGCAAGCCTTATTAGAGGACTCTAAATATTTGTAAATCATCTGTTAAGACAGAGACTTTCCTTTTGACTCTACCGAATTAGGAGATAGTGAAGAAAGGATGCCTCGTGCTCCAGTAAGCAGTACTCTTGAACCTTGGAAACACCCATGCCAAAATAACAATAATCCCTACTGCATCTTTTCAGCTCCAAAAGTCTGCATAAGTAGGGCACATTGTGTCAGCAGCCAAAAAGCCATCTAGGGGACAAAGTCTCTCACAAATACCTGGATCCACTAGACCACAGACGGGGAGGGTACTGGAGAGTTTTCTGATTTGTTTTTCTAAACCCCATCTGTTGTTCATTTCATCTCTGATAGCAAGGGACCTAGACAAACGAAATTATCAAGAAGGAAATTGCACACATGAGCAGTAGAAGCCATTTCATTCACAGAAAAATTCTTCGGACTTTAGTCCATATTGTTCATCCTACAGAAAATAAGAGAAGGAGTAAGAACAACAATACCAGACCTACAGCGACTGAACAAATGTATGGTGAAAGTCACGTTTAGGATGTGTTTCAGAGCGGTGACAGAGTTAGTCTGTATCAGCAAAAACAACAAGGAGTCCTTGTGGCACCTTAGAGACTAACACATGTATTTGGGCATAAGCTTTTGTGGACTAAAACCCACTTCATCAGATGCATGGAGTGGAAAATACAGTAGAGCGGTATAAATATACAGCATATGAAAAGATGGGAGTTGCCTTACCAAGTGGGGGGTCAGTGCTAATGAGCCAGTTCAGTTAAGGTGGAAGTGGGCTATTCTCAAGAGTTGACAAGAAGGGGTGGAAATCACTTTTGTAGTGTTAATGAGGCCAATGTAATCAAGGTGGTCCATTTCAAACCATTAACAAGAAGGTGTGAGTATCAGCAGGGGGAAATTAGTTTTTGTAGTGATCCATCCACTCCCAGTCTTTATTCAGGCCTAATTTGATGGTGTCCAGTTTGCAAATTAATTCCAGTTCTGCAGTTTCTCGTTGGAGTCAGTTTTTGAAGTTTTTTTTGTTGAAGAATTGCCACTTTTAAGTCTGTTATTGAGTGTCCAGGGAGACTGAAGTGTTCTCCTACTGGTTTTTGAATGTTATAATTCTTGATGTCAGATTTGTGTCCATTTATTCTTTTGCCTAGAGACTGTCTGATTTGGCTAATGTACATAGCAGAGGGGCATTGCTGACACATGATGGCATATATCACATTGGTAAATGTGCAGGTGAATGAGCCCCTGCTGGCGTGGCTGATATGGTTAGGTCCTATGATGGTGTCCCTTGAATAGATACACGAACAGAGTTGACAACAAGGTTTGTTGCAGGGTTTGGTTCCTGGGTTAAGTGTTTTTGTTGTGTGGTGTGTGGTTGCTGGTGGGTATTTGCTTCAGGTTGGGGATATTCAGGATGTGATATCTCTAAGACTGTACGTGAATCTAGTGGATGCTAACCTCTACATATCCATAAGGCTATGTCACTGCCTAATATTTGTCCACACAAACTCATTTGCAGTATAAGATGTTCCCATTCAGTTTCTGTCCCGTCCCCCCCCAGCACATAGATTCACAGTCTATCTGATGGAGTGCTCACTCCAGTCAGTTCAGAAACTCTCCCACCTGTGAGTGAACAGAGATCCCATCACAGAAAAGATTCTTAAGAAGTTGCAGATCCTGAGGGTAGAGATCTTGGCAAGACAACAGTCAGTGATACATCTCTGCCTTCAACTTCTGGGACTGCTAGTCTCACATAGATATTGTACCACAGATAAGGCTCCACATGAAACCAAAAGCACCTACTGAGAATCTGGAATGACTCACCAGACATGATGCAGAGGCATGTCGGCATTCTTCAGCACACGTCCCTGTAACTGAAATGATGAACCAAGAAGGAGAGGGTACCCCGCTAAAAGAAACTTGAGTACAGATAGCTGATGCAAGCCTCTTGGCATGGGGAGCGTACGGTGCAACATCTTACAGGTCAGGGGGTTGAGACTCTCAAAAGTAAAGGGTGGGGGAAGGGGAAAATAAATGTTGTTGCTAAGGGCAATGAAGCTGGCAATTAGTTTCAAGCAATGACTTCAGGGTTGACTTCTGCAATCTACTACAATGCTAGTATGGTGCCTGAAAAACCTGAGAGATGGGACCACAAGCTCAAAATTCCACTCTGAAATAATGGGTATACTGTGTATTGGGCAGTCTCATATCTTGTCCATGAAGCCAGTTCCACAAAGGGGATGTTTAAATCAGAAAGAAGACTGCCTGATCAGGCACTTTATTGACTATTCAGAACTATTCCCTAAGTAAAGATGTATTTAATCAGAGAGATACAAGTAACCAAGAAGTTGACAAATTTCCCGCTCAAGCCTGCACTTCTCAAGGGAAATGGATAATCTTTTCCTAAGCACAGATGCCTTCACCCACAAGTGTCCAACCAGGCTACTGTACAACTTTTGAACCCAATGCAGGAGCATTACTTGTTCAGCGCTCAAAGCAGGCATGGCTCTCACCACAATTTTACAACCCTGGTTGAAAGATTTTAACAAAGAAAAAATCTTCACTGCCTCAGCCGTTTCCTGGCAGTGATCATCTCTAGCAAGTTATCTCCAGTGGCTAGATACCATCTGTCTGGTTAACCCCTGAATGGAATTTCTCAATATGTGCCTCCAGAAATTCCTTCTGGGGACATGGAACCACTTCCTAGTAGAGATTTGCTTATGAATGAAGCATGAATGTTTCTTTATATCCCTTCCAAAATCAGGGAGTAACCAGAGGTCAGAGCTTCTCTGGCAATAAAAATGAATTTTTTTCCCAAGACAGTTCACATAAAGGATCCGGAAAAAGAGGAAATCAGAGAGCTGAAGTCTTCCTCCTAGTCAGCTGCTGGCCCAGAAGGCACTTCAGACTTGATAGACAGCCAACGAACCTCCACTGCAACTGCAGAAAACATGAGACCTCTTGAAGCAGGGACTTTTGCCTTTGGAACTGGACAACAGTCTGGGTCTCAGAAGTGTAGATCAGTCTAGTTTCTCCATTAATTTCACTGATACTTTTTGGTACCCAGACAGACCTCAACCAGGACATTTTATTCATTGATCTGGTCAAATTATATTTCTAATGTGAGTGGAAATAGAAAGCTCTCTGGGGCAGGGACTGCCTCTTTATTTGAATAGTGCTTGCACAGTGGGAGCCTGGCCTATAGATGGCAGCATAATATAAATAAATAATAATCATAAAATTCTGGTGATCTCAGCTACAGATGGATTACTGGAGTTCTACAGCCAAGCACCTAGAAAAGTGAATATTAGCTTTTCTCACATAGCTCTGATAAAGGTTGCTGGGCACTCACATGGTTGCTGTGGTGGAGTCCATTACATTTAAACCTGTGTGCTCTTGAGTTTTCCTGCATCTCAGTAGACTTCAGCACTGTCTCTTTCCTTGGCTTTTGGCCTTGCTTGGTCTCTGTCTGTTATCCCTTCACAGATATGGGACCGTGTGGATTGGTTGCCTTAGGTGGACCTGTGCTTTCTCTCACATACCTTGCCCAGTCTCTCCTGTAGTTTAAGTACACCCACTCCCTGAAGTTCCACCATGTGAGCACTTTGGCTTCACAGTTCACCTTTTCAGGGGTATGTCATAGGTGAAATGCTCAGACACAGGTGAGCTTTGAAGAGGATTCTAAACACCATTACTTTATATAAAGGCAAAAATAATAAATCAAAATAGGGTAAGTCAAAATAAATAAAATCCTACAGGTAAGTCAAAAACATGGGAGAAGGGTTGGAATTTGGGGGGAGCATGGGCTGTTTTAGCAGGGATAAGGGAGAGACAAGACAGAACTGGTGGGAGGTGGCTGGGAATCAAATCTGTATCTTAATGTCTATACTAATGCAAGAAGTATGGGAAATAAGCAGGAAGAACTTGAAATGCTAGTAAATAAACACAACTATGACATAGTTGGCATCCACCAAGACCTGGTGGGTTAATATGCATGACTGGAATATTGGTATAGAAGGATACAGCTTGCTCAGGAAGGACAGTCAGAGCCCTCTTGGATGTCCTGGATCCTCCTGCAGCTCATAGCTTCTCTGAATCATTGCTCAATTTTTCTCTGCTCTGTCTCGCTTCCTTTGACCTTTGGCTGGTACTACAGTTAAATAGGACCCCTCTCCTACAAAAGCATAATCCTCTGATCCCGTCTCCTGCTCACTTGCTTTGTGAGTTCTTTGAATTTGTAAGTCCCACTACCAACACCTGGTTCCTTTTGTTCTGTTTCTGGGCACTTTACGCTCTCCACGGTCAGACCCTTGCAGAGAAGTTACTGGGGAAAAATGGATTTTTCCCTAGGATACAGTTACTCTTGTTCGCCACAGGTAAGATCTATTCAGGTGTTTGATAGTCTTTAACAATTAGCCTGTTCACAGATAAGGAGAAGTGCTGCCAACAACACGTCTTGGTGCAAGGTGCACAAGTAAGAGTCATAAAATGAGGATACAAAAGCCTATAAAATCAAATTGAAATTCATAAGCTGTACATAGACAGATTCCCCAAATTGTGTCTCAGCGCTAGTGACATTCTTTAGGAAGGCACATCAGAATGTAGGCCATACTTACAGAATGGGGAACTCTGTCCTGGGAAGCAGTGACTCTCTGAAAAAGATTTGGGAGTCATGAGCTCAGGCTGGTGCTATGGCCTACAGAATGTGATCCTGGGATACCCCTGTTTATGTATCTCAAGTAAGAGTACGGAGGTTATTTTATCTCTATATTTGGCACTGGTGCGACTGCTGCTGGAATACTGTGCCCAATTCTTGTGTCCGCAGTTCAAGAATGAAGTTGATAAATTGGAGGGGATTCAGAAAAGAGCCATGAGAATGATTAAAGGATCAGAAAAATGCCTTAGAGTGATAAATTCAAGGAGCTCACTCTGTTTAGCTTAATAAAGAGAAGGTAAAGGGGTGACTTTATTAGTCTTTAAGTATCATCATGGGGAACAAATATTTATAATGGGCATGTCAATCCTACCAGAGATAGGTGTAACATGATCCAGTGGGTGGAAGTTGAAGCTAGACAAATTCAGATTGGAAATAAGGCGCACATTTTTAACAGTGGGAGTAATTAACCACTGGAACAATTTACCCAGGGTTGTGGTGGATTCTCCATCACTGACAAATGTTAAATCAAGATTGGATGATTTTTCTAAAATTTGCTTTAGGAATGATTTGGGGGATGTTCTATGGTCTGTGTTGTACAGGAGTTCTGACTAGCTGATCACCATAATTTGTTCCGCTTTTGGAATATGTCAGATTAGACTAGACTTGGGCTGGCCTTTCTAGTTGTCATTACCTTGAAAAGATAAGGTTTGGACTTAGTTCCTCTGTCCATACAAGAACAACACTGCTGCTTTGAGAGGAAAAGGCTGTTCCTCCA
This sequence comes from Chelonia mydas, assembly GCF_015237465.2. Lineage (NCBI taxonomy): Eukaryota > Metazoa > Chordata > Testudines > Cheloniidae > Chelonia > Chelonia mydas. Next base: position 114,325,552 of record NC_057853.1, on the reverse strand, counting down.
GCTTCAGAAACATCTGTTCAAGGTAAGTAATTTCCACAATTCCTGGGAAATAGTTCTCCCATCGTTTTAAACCCGCATTTTAATGAATGTTCCAAAATGCAGTTTGTGGCTTTGACCAGCAGATGGAGTTGAACTCTCATTTGTGGGTATGGGGAAAAGCAGAGGTTTTTTTTCTTACAAAGTGTGCTAGTGCCAGTGTGGCTTGGTGCAGGTTGGGGGCCCCTAGTAGGTAGAATAATACAAATAGGAAATAGTAGTTATATTGACCAGTGGGGAGTAAAATATCTGGAAACATATCACTTCCTTGATTAAAAATTATATCCCCTACAAAATTCCAAGATTTAGCCACCTAGCTAAATGTCTCTGCATTCTTGAGGGATAGGATCACTCTATTTAAAAGGAACCTCTCACCCAAGAGCTGCAAAAGCAAAATGCAGCAGTACAGCTAAAGAAAGCATGCAAGAGACTATGGAGAATATCAGGAACAGTGTAGAATAAAAATCTTAATGCTTTAAATGAGATGAATGAATTATTTTTCAGGTGAACTTCTTGAGTGTGTGTGTGAGAGAGAGAGAAAATTTATGTAACACTGTCACTTACCTATTCCACTCTGGGGCAGGGATGTGCAGGAAGAGGGCACTTTTTATTGTAATTCTGCCACCAAACGGATGAGAGGATTCTCTAACTCCCCTGGATACTGCTCTCCTGTCTCCAAGGCAGATTATTATTCTCTGAGCACACACAAACTTTTAAGAGCAACTATTTTGCTTTTGAAATTCTCCAGGTTGTACTAAATATGAGATCCTCACTTGGGATAAATGGTCATAGCTACCCCGGCATTAATGAAGCGATGACCATTTGCAGAAGCTGAGGCTGTGGCCTCCAATATGTTTTCAAAATATTCTTCTAGGGAAGGAAAACCACCGATGCTGTACAAGGTCTTCATTTCTAGCCTCTGCCTCCATGCCAGATTAAACACTATGAACTCCATGCTTTGCTATTACTATAATACTCAGGATTGTCTTTCTAGAAACAAAATCTAACCCGTTCCACAAATGCTTTTAGCATAAGTTTGTTTGCCTAGAATGCTGCCTCATTTCTTGTTTAGGTTTATAAGAAAGCATTTTTGTTTAAATAGGATATCAAATGAAAGCGACTCACCCGTCCCCAGCCTGCCTTTCTGTGAGTACAAGTACCTGTGGGATGTGGCTCTCATCACACATGGATACATTTTCATGGGAGCTTCTTCTTAAAATATGGGCACCATGTTATTGGCCTGAAGTCTCTCTCCTCCTCATAGCAGTAGGCTCATATATACAGAAAGACTAGTTTGGCTGATATCCTTGGATTTCCGCTCATTCTGCCTTGCCATCTCCTGCACTGTAATCCTGCTGCGATAGCTGATCTGCTTCTGCTGCACACTGGTAATCACGAGGAGGAGAACTCAACACACCGTGTTCTATTCTCTCCTTCTGCCTTGGCCTCCGCACGTCTTTTTCCCCCTGCTTTTTTTTTTTTCTCTCCCAGGCCATTTTTATTAGTGCAGTAACAGTAAGACGTGGTAAGATCAAAGTGTGATCACCTTCAGATTCCTCTATTGCTGAAGTTTATGAGCTAAGTGTTAACTGCATGCTTCAAGTGAAATAAACTGCATGCTTTTTGTCTGCCCGTTTATAAGCGCGCTGGGCTAGCATCAGTTTTCAGTCTGACTGGAAGCCTGCAACAGCTGTTTCATGTTATATTTCACTTGCATTAGAATTAGTTACTTTTTCCAGACTCCCAGACTGGTTCCCCAGTATTATTTCTTGTCAAAATTCTTAATTAACAACAATACCAACACTGATCTTGGAATAACAGTGGAAGCAGAAAGGGTCAGATTGAGAAGTGACACATACACACACACCTGAGACTGGCACTTTGGACAGCGCTTGGCATTCTAGAACTATATTATAACTTTAAACCCCATGGGATCGGAATTTAGGATCCAGTCCTGCAAACGTTCATGCATTAGGTGATGTATCTGTAAATTGAGTGTGAACTCCAGGAAGCTCAATGCCATTGTGCTGTCTGATGCATTCTCTATGCTTTAGAGGAATTATTATAATATACATGTTGCAGGCACACAGCACAATATTATATACGTTATGGGAGAGCCTGAATATGTAAACGAAACAGATTCCGGTTTCCAGAACAGGGTCTGAACAATTGCTGTGGTGTGCACTAATGCTTGTCTCCGTAGTTTCCGAACAACTAGTGTCTAAAGTTTAAACTGTTGCTTTCTTAGCTACCTTGAGAATGAAGGGTGTTTGGGAGGGGGTGTACACACCACACAAGGCCTGAAGAGGTCAAGGTAGCTAGGTAGGCCAAGTAACTGTCGAGGCTGCACCTGGAGGAGGAGCCAGGGAGCAGGGATTAATTTGTTGAGACTCAGCTGAGTGGGAACAGGAAGGGCCTGTATAAAGCCCAGGAGCTGGGGATGTGGGATGCTGTAGGGAAGGATTCTGTTACCACTCCCTGGGAGAAGGGAGCTGTGTTTAGGACTATAGAGAGTAGTCCAAAGTTACTCCCTGGGAGGACTGTATTTGGGCTGGCAAACCCAGTAAAGAGAGAGAGTCGGAAAGGTGGGAAGGGCTCTGGGGAAAAGCAGCACGGATAGGATAGGGAAGACCTTGGCTGCTGATGAGACGGGCCCTGAGTTGGAACTTGCAGAAGAGGACAGGGCTGGGTTCTCCTACCAGCCACTGGGGAAGTGGCACAGACCAGGCAGTGGAGAGTGGATTGCATGGGACAGTTTGGGCTGGATGGAAGACTTTTTGATACCCCGGAATGGGGGAAGCACACATAGTGACCTGGCCGGAGGGCCAGGTCATGAAGAATGAGTCCCTGGACATGGAGAGGATGATGGGTGGAGAGACCACCAGAAGAGGACGCAACACCTGGAAGGAGCTAATCCCTACAGCTGCTAGGAGGAGGTACCCTAGTGGTGAGTGCTCCCCATGACAGTGCTATATAAACCAAAATTCTGGTTTGAGTATTACAGAGCTCTGTCCATCTCTCCTGTGGTTTAACCTTTCCCTGTGGTGCCTGCCCAGCAGCCAGAAGAGCAAATGCTTTTCGTGATGCGAGTTCAATCCCAGTTTTATCTTTTTAGGTGCTGCTGAACTGGATATTTTCTGAGGATCAGGATGCAGCTGCACCTTGGTTGTCCAGCAAAGAGGAAAAGCAATGGGGTGTCTGTGAGGTATTTAGATGTTGGCATTTATTGAATCACAGTTGATTTCCAGAAATAAACTGTAGAGCACTAGAGAGGGGCTTGAAACAAAACACCACACCCAAGCACACCTGGACTTTAGATAAATTCAGAACCTGATCCATAGACTTAGGGTGACCAGATAGCAACTGTGAAAAAATGGGATAGGGGATGGGGGGTAATAGGCGCCTATATAAGAAAAAGTCCCAAAAAACAGGACTGTCCCTTTAAAAACAGGACATCTGGTCACCCTACATACACTTATTGGGCCCATCAGAGGTGAATAGATGTTCTCTCAGGGCAGGCTTATCTTTGTGTCTAATCCTCTATGCTGTTTGTCAAGTAGTTGGTGAAGTGTTCCTTGTTTGGATGGGAATCTGAATGGGGTATTCGGTACAGTACATCCCCGCTCTTTGTCTACTTTCCTTCCTTCCCTTTTTTTTTTCTTTTGAGCTGCTGTATTAGGTGACTCTGGAATGTGCATGGAGATGAGGGGGAAGCATAGCTGGTTCCAGCTGGCATGATAAAACTGGAGAGAAAGTTCCCAGGTTATCCAGACTTTCGAGCGCATTGTGTTTAGATAGAGTTTATAAAAAGAACCAGACTGAGAGGAATGGCTTGCACAGGGGTTGGTGATGGCGTTGGAGATACCCTTAGGAAATGCTGTTTTACGTGTCTGAAATATCATCAGCTGCAGCAGAAGGACACAGAATCCTGAACCAGGGACTTGGCAGGCAAAGAAAAAGAAACGGATTCTCAAATATGTTTGCTTTAAAATACATGTATTGGCTCATAAGTGATTCCCTCCCCTTTCCTGCCTTTCCAGACACACCACCTCACCCTGCAAAGTGAATGGTTGCACAGTGAGTAGGGCCTACCAGTGATTTACAATTTCAACTGAATTGCATGAGGGGTTCACGCTACGTTTTCTTTGTAAGGGGGCCTTACGTAATCTCAGAATGAAGCCCCAGAATGCAAGTGTATGGTTTATACACCGAGTGATTGCACAGAGATACCTTACTAGCTCCTTAGAGTCTGATGACTTACAAAAGGATGGCTACAGATTAAAAGCATGGGCTGTGTTCTAACTTTGTCACAGACTTGCCAGGTGACCTTGGCCAAGTCACATCATCTCTGTGGCCTCAGTTTTCGGCACTGTCATGCAGTCAGCCAAGGTCAAGGTCCCAAACCTTCAGAACTGAGCCATTATTTTCACAACAGAAAGTGAAGTTCTTATTGTAATTTCTTAGCACATTACACACCCTTAGATCTGACCTGTCGCTCAGAAAAGGGAATGTCCTTAATTTCCAATAACAATAATAATGAGGTAGTATATAGATAACCTTGCTTCACACATGCAATCAATATTTAAAGGGGCATATCATTTAGACCTAAAATTTGGGAGTGGGGAAGTCTTTCAAAACAGAACATGAATATAACTTTATTTATTCTCATGGAAAATGACAGGGGACACAATTTAAATGTTGCTAACGCAGACATGAGAAAAGTGAGCTAATGCGTGCGAACATGAAAGCAAGAGGCATGCAGAGAATGGGTACGGCGTGAGAACCTAAATGGAATAGAACTGGAAATTAAAGTGAAACTGACCACTCTAGCCTTACTTTCCCTGTTTTCTGAAATGAAAACAGTAAACCACCAGCATAAGCGATGGCAGCCAAATTAGATTTGTAAATTTCTCTGTTTATATAAACCAGAGCAATAGTAGTACCTTAGGGCCTGATCCAAAGCTCACTGAAGCTAATGGAGTCTTTCCTTTGATTTCATTGGGCTTTGGATCAGGTTCCCAGGTAAGAAAACTAGAGATGGGGGAGAACATACATGAAGACCAAGTACCTGAAGGTGCTTGAGGAGTCTTTGGGAAAACTCTTACCTAAAGTGCTAGGTAGTGAGGATAATCCACTGACACTGGGAGAATTAGTGAGAGCCATTTCTATGGCACCCATCACAATAGTAAATGAGTGCCTATTGAGTCCCACAGAGAAGGTAGTTTAGCAGTGCTGCCAACCCTAAGTGTTCAAAAATTATGAGTCAGACATCAAAAATAAATCAGATGTCCTTAATTTTTTTTAAAGTGTTGGATTCTTTTTGTCTGTTTTCTGCTTTAGATCCTTTAGGGTACATTTGGGTCCCGGTTTCAAGCTTTTCTGTGCAATCGTGAGGGCTAGAAACTTTCTTCTTTAAAATGAAAGCTGAGATTCTTGTGTAATGATGTGATTCCAGGAATTGGGGTTTTAAGGCAGCAACAGCTCCCAATAAAATAATTAGAGTTGGCAACACTGAAAGGTGATGGAAGGACTATGATATATGTTGGAGCTGACAATGATAAGACAGGAAGAGTATTGAAGGCATTGAGGAAGAAGGGTGGAGCAATCCTTATTTTTCCCAGATCCCAGCACCTTGACATAGAGCAGAGGATAATAAATGGTGCATAGTATAATATTTGGAGAAGCTTATGTATTTTGTGACACTAGATTAGTATCAACTCTGCTGGAAAAAAATGCAAGAAGTTAGTGTTAGATATGTACTTTGGCACTATGTTGTTTAGCCCAGAAACTAATGGGTTAATTTAGTTTTCATTTCTTGGGCTAAGCTGCATATCTGTCTTATGTATGCATTGGTGGCCGGGGCCTGGGAACACGCAAAGGTTCAACACCATCCAATTACATCTGGAAACAGAGTAGCTTGAGAGTTGACAAAAAGATGGTGGCTTCTCAGCCTCTTGGAAGGTTCTGCTTTGATCTCCATCAACTCCCAAAAACAGAACCACACCTAAACACTGGCAGCCTAATCTGAGCTCCCTGCCTGGCTTCTAACCAGCATCTCCGTTCTCTTTTCTGAGAGGAGACCAATCTCTCAAAGGTTCTGAGCCTAACTAGAGTCACCTGCACCCAGTTACTTTCCAGATGAGAGTGCCTCCTGTGGAAGTATAACATTGTGTAAGTATAACGTTGTATAAGGGGACATGCTGGATACATTGTATATGAGAGGGCATGCCAAAACATGTTACAAAGTATCTGAGGGAGCACACATAGGGACAGTTAGCTTTTGAATGGAGAAGCAATTAAGATAGAGCCAGCACGTCTAAGAAGCAGGCATCAGAATGGAAGGTGTGAAGGGCAATTAGTTAAGTTAACTGGAAGCTGTTAAAGGAGATTGTTAAGGGTGGCAGGTAATTGAAGATACGTGACTGGTCTCAGGGATCTCGAAGGGTGGTGACTAAAATCTTTTTCTTCTTTTGTCTGTAACTTCTCTGTAACTTGTTCTCCAAAAAACTGTATAAATTAAGAGACACAAGCCCCACTTGGGGGGCTCACTTCTAAATGTATTAGCAGAGCAGCTTTGCTAATAAAACAGAGTGGTCTGATAAATTGTGAGTCTGAGTCAAACTTTGACACTCCCTAAGCTCCCTCTAAAATTCCCTGCTGCAATTTAACTCCAAAAGTTCGAGCCTCTGTTTGCCAGAAGCTGGGAAAGGACGACAGGGGATGGATCACTCAATGATCATCTGTTCTGTTCATTCCCTCTGAAGCACCTGGCACTGGCTGCTGTCAGAACACAGGATACTGGTCTAGATGAACCACTGATCTGACCCAGTATGGCCGTCTTTATGATGGGCCTTCTTCTCAGAGGCACCACAGGGGTAGGTTGTGTTGTAGCTGCCTGGGGCTCCCTGCAGAGGCCACTGAAAGACTGGCACATAGAGATGATCAAACAAAAGAGAGAAATTGCTAAAGTTTCATTGATTTAAACATTTTATTGGAACTTTGGAATTAGAAAGCTTTTGGCTTCCTCTACGTGAGTGCCCTGTCACATGGTGGTCTGAGAAATGTCAATACCAGAGACTGATCTGGGAGTTAATCAGAAAAGGAAAGGCCCTCTCATCATCATTATAATGGTCCCTTTTGGCCTTAAAATCCATGAAAGACTGAAACAGTAAATGGACTAGCCATATTACAAAAGAAAAGTTGGGAACCACAAAATTCTCATTACTTTGAGACTTCTGTCCCTCTGCCATAACCCACTGGAGAATGCTTGAAAGGGGGCTTATTTAAATTTTGAAATTCCTTGGGAAATGTTATGTGATGATTGTAGCATCAACAAATGACTGTTCTTATGTCACCTTACTGCAGCTGATGGCTGGACTTTTTGGTATGTGAGGATTAGAGAGTGTCAACTGATCAGTTGCTGGTTAGAAGCCGGGCAGGGAGCTCAATAGTGATCACCAATATTCCACATGAGGATGGACTACAAGCTGTCAAGAACAGTATCCCTGATGAGGCCACGGCACACCTGGTGGCTGAGCTGTGTAACTTTGTCCTCACCCACAACCATTTCAGATTTGGGGACAACTTGTACCTTCAAGTCAGTGGCACTGCTATGGGTACCTGCATGGCCCCACAGTATGCCAACATTTTTATGGCTGACTTAGAACAACACCAATCCAACACCAGCCCAAAGTGACCATTTGGGCAAGCGATCCCATCATGCGGAGCACCTAGGCAGAGTGGGTGTGCCCATGCAAATGAGATCAGCTCCTGAAGTCCCCTTCCACGGCTCATCATTAGATGTCAGGGGAGAGCTCATTCAGACTCTGCTTACATTAGGATGGCGTCTAACGCCCCAACCATTCCAGGGCCCCACTGTGCTAGGTGTTGCACAAACATATAATAAAACCATCCCTACCCCAAAAATCTCACAATCCTGCTATCAGCTCCATGTGAGTGGACTCCTGTGTTCACGGGAAGCCACGCTGATCTCCCTGCAGGATGACTGGCGGTGCAAGAGGTGGGTGAAACAAACATGAAGGTTTGGGTAGCAGAAATACAAACTCATTATACATAAACCACCTCTGAGATTTTGCATGGCTCCTAGAATCACTCTTATGACAGCATCTATTCTCCCTCCCATTGAGTTATCAGTTGTGGTGGTGGTTTTTCTTTATACCTGCCTGAAAATGTCTTAGAGCCAGTCAATCTGTGGTACACTTCTCATTCTTTTCTTTGGCTGGTGTCTTGGAATCCTTAGTTATAGTTTTCTAGTCTGGGTCCAAATTAGTGCAAGGACTTTAATACAATTGTATTCTCTGTATGAATTTTTTTTACCTTTTTGTAATTTCAGTTAAGCTATTGCTAATCCCTGAAACATGATCAAATATGAACCATTATGGTTAAAAAATAATAATAATAAAATAATCTCCGCACACTCTTTATGAAGCAGGTCAGTAGCACCTCCTGTAGAGATGGAGAAATGGATACAAAGAGGTGAAGTGACCTGGGTAAAATTTTCTGAAGTGCCACTGTGAAATAGAAGCCTACATCTCACTGACATTCAATGGAACTTAGATGCTTTTGCAAACTTTACTCTTTGGTGAAGGCCTGAAAGAAAGTCAGGGCAAGAGGAAGAGATAATTGTAATTATAAAGATGTATAGTAGATGTTTGTGGGCTTTCCTTCTTGTTTCTGCTTCTGTCTGGTTTACCAGCCCGGCACCCACCTGTGTTTTGAGTGGCTCACCACTCAACTGTTGGATGTCTTGAAAGATTTTTGGAAAGCAGACGGACACATAATATGTTTCTAATCAAACAGCAAGACTTGATGGACAGTGTATTTCTGAAGGATTATCAGAGGCCCGGGGCATGTTGTGAGACGCGAGGCTGAAGGCCAAGAGCTTTCAACCCCTGCAAGTGCAGTAATCTGTCAGAAATGCTCTGTCTTAAACAGTCTAATTGTGCACTTTGCGCAGAAAATGATTAAGAAAGGAAAAGAACAAACAAGTTTTTCTGGCATGTTTAGTGGGGATTGTCAATATTTGACTTGAAATCCTGTCTTGTTCCTGAAATTCCTTCGATATTTCATAATTTAAATCAACAATTTTTTGTCGGATGAGACTTTCAGGGCTCGACAGCACTCTGTTATAAAACTTTTACAAGCGACGTGATCCACAAATCATGCAGATGGATGGGACTCTTACAAAGCACGTATTTCAGCTGGCTTGCTTTTTCACCTTCCATTCTCTCCAAAAACCACCTGAACTGATTCTTTTGCAGCAGCACTGGAAGCTGGGCCTTAGGCTATGACAAATAAGTGCGCCTCTTGGTGATGCCCCAAAATATCCCCAAATAGTTTTCAGACTCATCATTTACTGTCTCCTTAGCTCGTTGAAGTCAGTGGCCATTTATACCAGCAGAGCATCTGCCCCTAGACTCTTTCCTGTATTATAACTCTTCCTGCTTCTTCCCCACTAGGCAGAGCTGGGATCATCACAGAAGGAAAAACTGCTGGCTTCCTGTGCCTCCTTAGGATGGAGCCAGCTTGGCATGATGGGAAGCAGACTCACTGGAAGGAAACCTGAGGTGGGGAGGAAACAGCTGAGCCACCTCAGGAGAGGTGTCCCAGGGATCAGAGCCATTGGGGATGCTGTCAGAGGGGGGGAAATGTTCCAAAGGGCCTGTTAGAGAAGCTAGAAAGTAGGGTGACCAGATGTCCCGTTTTTATACGGACAGTCCCAAGATTTGGGGCTTTGTCTTATGTAGGTGCCAATTACCGCCCCCGCCACCCCATCCCGATTTTTCACCCTTGCTATCTAGTCACCCTACTAGAACGGTTCCACTGGGGCACAGCATTGGCAGTGGGATGGCTTTCATTTGGGGTTCCACTGAGGAGCAGACCCAGCAAGGAAGAGTCTGAGCTGTTAGGGAATCTGTTTACAGGGAGGAGAAGGGTATATTGGAGTTATAGAGGGCAGGGAAAGCAGCAGTCTGACACTAGCTGGACCGCATGGACGCAGTGGACTTGTAGGGAATGCCCATACCAATGAAGAGCCAAATTATCCCTGGCCCGTGTGTAGTGGAGGGACCTTCAGGACTTTGTCTAATGTAAGGATCTCCACTGAGCCTCTTAGTGGGGTATTCACTGAAGATACTGAAGTAGCGGCATCCTCCGAGTGTATTATTCAATCTGGATATGACAGTAGGCAGGGCACAAACCGTCTGCTCAGTTGGAATGATTTTTTGTGTTAACCTTCCAACAGGGATTTATCTGTGTCTGCTGGGAATTATGATATGAAATACTCCAGTGTGGAAATTGTGTGTGGGGATTATCGGACTCATGTTTGGTTAACCCATAGCCGTCCATGAGCAATCCAGAGCTCCCATTGCAAAGGTTCTAAAGCATTAGCACTTTGTGACAGACAATCCCAAATCTTTGTGCCAAGGAAGGAAAACAAGGAACATTTCTCCGTCCTGTCTCCCTATGGCGTGCCAGTGTCTGGCTAAGAAATTTTCAGCGTTTTCTTTCTTCCCCCTAGCCTTTTTTTTAAACGTTCCCTGGCTCATCTGAAAGATGCAGGAATTGACTTTCCAGCTTTGGACTATGTGCATGATTTCCTGATGGGTCAAACCAAAACCTGGGATGCAAACGCTTCCAAACATTGGGGAGGTTTGGATCCAGATCTGGACTTGGCACCTTTTCTTGACCGATTAAAATACAGAACAATTGAATTTCATATATAGATTCCCCAGTTATCACAAAGCACTGAACAAAGAATCATAGAATCATAGAATATCAGGGTTGGAAGGGACCTCAGGAGGTCATCTAGTCCAACCCCCTGCTCAAAGCAGGACCAATCCCCAATTAAATCATCCCATCCAGGGCTTTGTCAAGCCTGACCTTAAAAACTTTTAAGGAAGGAGATTCTACCACCTCCCTAGGTAACGCATTCCAGTGTTTCAGCACCCTCCTAGTGAAAAAGTTTTTCCTAATATCCAACCTAAATCTCCCCCACTGCAACTTGAGACCATTACTCCTTGTCCTATCCTCTTCTACCACTGAGAATAGTCTAGAACCATCCTCTTTGGAACCCCCTTTTAGATAGCTGAAAGCAGCTATTAAATCCCCCCTCATTCTTCTCTTCTGCAGACTAAACAATCCCAGTTCCCTCAGCCTCTCCTCATAAGTCATGTGTTCCAGACCCCTAATCATTTTTGTTGCCCTTCGCTGGACTCTCTCTCCAATTTATCCACATTCTTCTTGTAGTGCGGGGCCCAAAACTGGACACAGTACTCCAGATGAGGCCTCACCAATGTCGAATAGAGGGGAATGATCACGTCCCTCGATCTGCTGGCTATGCCCCTACTTATACATCCCAAAATGCCATTAGCCTTCTTGGCAACAAGGGCACACTGTTGACTCATATCCAGCTTCTCGTCCACTGTCACCCCTAGGTCCTTTTCCGCAGAACTGCTGCCTAGCCATTCGGTCCCTAGTCTGTAGCGGTGCATTGGGTTCTTCCGTCCTAAGTGCAGGACTCTGCACTTATCCTTGTTGAACCTCATCAGATTTCTTTTGGCCCAATTCTCCAATTTGTCTAGGTCCCTCTGTATGCTATCCCTGCCCTCCAGCGTATCTACCGCTCCTCCTAGTTTAGTATCATCCGCAAATTTGCTGAGGGTGCAATCCACACCATCCTCCAGATCATTTATGAAGATATTGAACAAAACCAGCCCCAGGACCGACCCTTGGGGCACTCCACTTGATACCGGCTGCCAACTAGACATGGAGCCATTGATCACTACCCATTGAGCCCGACAATCTAGCCAACTTTCTACCCACCTTATAGTGCATTCATCCAGCCCATACTTCTTTAACTTGCTGACAAGAATACTGTGGGAGACCGTGTCAAAAGCTTTGCTAAAGTCAAGAAACAATACATCCACTGCTTTCCCCTCATCCACAGAACCAGTAATCTCATCATAGAAGGCGATTAGATTAGTCAGGCATGACCTTCCCTTGGTGAATTCATGCTGACTGTTCCTGATCACTTTCCTCTCGTGTAAGTGCTTCAGGATTGATTCTTTGAGGACCTGCTCCATGATTTTTCTGGGGACTGAGGTGAGGCTGACTGGCCTGTAGTTCCCAGGATCCTCCTTCTTCCCTTTTTTAAAGATTGGCACTACATTAGCCTTTTTCCAGTCATCCGGGACTTCCCCCATTCACCACGAATTTTCAAAGATAATGGCCAATGGCTCTGCAATCACAGCTGCCAATTCCTTTAGCACTCTCGGATGCAACGCGTCCGGCCCCATGGACTTGTGCACGTCCAGCTTTTCTAAATAGTCCCTAACCACCTCTTTCTCCACAGAGGGTTGGCCACCTACTCCCCATGTTGCGATGCCCAACGCAGCAGTCTGGGAGCTGATCTTGTTCGTGAAGACAGAGGCAAAAAGAAGCACTCATTCTTGAGCTGGTCACGGACGGTTAACTGAATATGCAGCTTTGAGGCTACCATTGCAAAGCTTCTGCAAGGAGAATAAATGCATCAATTAATCTCTTGAAATAGGTGAGCAGTTAAGCGCTTATAACTGTTGACTTGGCATGGACTACCTGTCTGCTTCTGGGTGCAGTTCATCGTATTGAGCCCAGCTATCTGAGATAATGCATCAGACCCTATGTTGTATCATGACTGTTACAATTCTCTAGGGCCCACTTGTCAGCGGGTGAACTCTCCAGGTCCAGTTATCAGGGCTTTCTCAGTGGAGGGCCCACGTCTGCTCCATCCACTGGTCCACTAGAAACACGTGTTTGGCTAGTTTCAGTGTGCAGTATGATGCATCTATTTGGTCAAGAGTTTAAGTGTATTATTTTAGGTGCAGGTTCTACACAGAGTAAAGACGGCTATGTTTTGTGAATTCTGTATTTAAACTATCTTAAGTTGCCTAAGTGCTGAAGTGATGGGAGCTTTTTAGGAACCCATCAATGTATTGCTGTCACCTTCTGAAGAGCTCTCTAATGGCCTGATCCTGTGTGGTGCTCATTACCCTCAAAAACTATCTGTAACGATGAGATGGAGCTACAAAATTGTGGAATAGTTTCCCAGTGGAAGTGGTGGAAGCTCCATTGCTTGAGTCACTTTAAATTCAATGAAGAAATGAAAAATATTGTCGAGCAGTGGCAGGTAGCCTTTTCATACTATAGTTGCTACCAGAGACCATGATAATGCCTTATTTTATCTCCCCCCCCGCCGCCCCACTATAACTTTTTTGCTTGAAAAATTTGGCCTGATAATTGCCAGGTATACTCTGAAAGCCAAAGAGAATGGTTTTTGAAAAAGTCATTCACCTTTCTGGCTCATTTTCCTCACCTGTAAAATGCTGATAATACTTGAAAGCACTATATAAATGCTAAGAATTATTATGTTATGAACTAATGACATTCCATTACTGGGCAATGTAGACCTAGTAGTTTGTTGAGATTAGTGTAAGCCCTAGTTACGTCCACTCATTCAGTCCTTCTCTCCTGATGTGCCCAGTCACCATGTAATAAAATAATCAGTCACGCTTTGTGTTAAAGGTTACATTTATAAATAGTTAATTGGTTAGATGTTTAATTAAACAGTTAATCAATTGTTATAGATTCCAACAGGTCAATAGATTGGTTCTAACTATCTCTAACACCTTCTAGTAATGTGCGTATAAACCAGGCTGGTCTGAGAACATTCTTTCTGTACTCTTTTATTTCTGTACAGTTACAATGCCAACCTTATTGGAACTTTTTTCTTTCTGCATGCAATCATAACATTCTATTTCCGTTGCTAACCCTGCAGTTTTGGATCCCTGAACTTTTGACTTTGAAAGCTGCATTTTGATTTGGATGTAAAGCACCTGCTATTTAGAGTGACACTTAAATCCATAATGAAAATTCAGTCCTAATCATCAAAGGAAAGTGAGAGTTAAGTTAGTGCATGTCCTGTGTATCCTGTTTCCCTGCTGCTCATCCACAGAAAATAAATCACAGTGGATGTCATTGCACCTCCTATTTTTTGTTTAAATGGTTAGTGTGGGCAGTGAGTCAGTCAGTGATTTTGGAAATCCCATGTGAATACTAAAAAACATATATTTTTTTTATAGTCAATTAAAATGTTTTGATGAATACAACCTCCCCTCCCCCCACACTTTTAAAAAAGTCATAAGAAATCTATGGGTCTGATTTCACCACTGTGGCATTCCAGTTCTCTGCTCATGTGACTCCATTGAAATCACTGGAATTATATGTATGTAAGAGTGCAGGAACTCAACAGGCCATTGAAATCAATGAAGTGACACAAGACTGAAGCTGGAGTAACACAGTGAGGAGCCAGACTCAATGTGCACAACTGTAAGCTTTTCACAGTAAAAGGCAATGCAAAGGAGACTGTTAGGATGTAGATATTCAGGCCTGTCTGTAAAGGCCTATACTCCAAGAATGTAGGTATATGTTTATCATTTAGCTAGTAATAGAGGTATACAAGAAAGAATCTGTGTAAGGGCCTTCTCTCACTGTGACAGTCTGTTCTTAGGCCAATGCCTTTGGCAAAGCAGCAGAGGCAGCCATAAGCTGGGAAGCGAACGGTCACATCCTCGCATTCCAAACTAGCCAATATGGGGCTGTGACGAAGGTGATCCGATCTATCACCTCCAGAGAAAGGGAAGAGCCTAGAAGATGTAAAAGGAAAGTTTTCTGTCTGGTAAGAACTCACTTACCAATAGACACAGTTGGGAAACCCTTATGTCTTTATAGATGTAGTTGTGAAATCCTCACTTCTGTATTGTTTTATCATTATAGTTCCCACTTTGCTATTGTTTATTGGCATGGTCTCTGTCTGGTTCTGTGATTGATTGTTTCTGTCTGCTGTATAATTAATTTTGCTGGGTGTAAACTAATTAAGGTGGTGGGATATAATTGGTTAGCTAATCATGTTACAATATGTTAGGATTGGTTAGTTAAATTTCAGTAGAATGATTGGTGAAGGTATAGCTAAGAATATTACTATATAAATTAGGGGCAAACCGGAAGTAAGTTGGGATTCGAAAATAAGGAAAAAGGAACTTGGATTTAAGCTTTCTGGAAGTTCACGCCAATAAACATCGAATTGTTTGCACCTTCGGACTTCGGGTATTGTTGCTCTCTGTTCATGTGAGAAGGACCAGGGAAGTGGGAGAGTGAAGGAATAAGCTCTCTAACAGAGACAATGCAATACACACTGTGTTGCTACTCAAAGTGAAACAACACAATCCAAAACGTCCATGGAGCACTCAAAGGTCCAGAAGCAAGTATGCTGTCCAGAAAGTCATTGGTCTTGGATTTCTTCAGACAGGAGATCGATAAGTGGATCCCAGATTTTCTGCATACCACCTGAAAGTTGCCCTTGAAATGAGCAATATAAAATGTCCAAAGACATGAGTGGAAGTCCACAGCTCAAGTAAAAACACCCAGTTTTGTCCACTTTAACAAGACAGCTTTTCAAAGGCCACCTCACCTTACAAGTTCTGAGTACCTTCAGCCCTCACTGATCCTCAAGTGATGCTCAGCACCCTAGAGTTGTTTTCCCAGTACATCTCCAAAAAGACATAACACAGATCTGATCCACAGAAAAGCGGTAAAAGTGATTTTACAAACGTGGGACGGAGGGCTGCTGTGATGCCACAAGGAAAAATTAATGGGAAGATTTTAAAAGGCACAAAGATTTTAAAAGGCACAAATAGGAATTAGGCATCCAGGACCCCTTGAGTTTGAATCACTGTTGGGCACCTAACTGCCCTTTATATCTTTGAAAAATCTCCCCCTAAAAGCCTAAGCTATTTAAATTGGAAAGGAAAAGAGGGAAGGGAAAGCTCATAAAGGTCTATAAGATAATGACTGGTATAGAGAAGCATGATCTCATGGTTCAGGCACTGCCTGGGAACTCGGAAACGTAACCCAAAGTCATTTGAAATCAATGGGAAGACTTCCATTGACTTAAATGGGCCATGGATCAGTGCCCAGGAAATCTCTATTCAGTTCCCAGCTCTACCAGACTCGAATCAATCTATAAGATAAAATACGTCCTTTCTTCCACCCTTTGTCAGTCTTATCTATTGACATTACAAGCTCTTGCAGTCAGAGATTTTTCATGTAGCACAATGTATGGATATTTAGTACCAATTCAGGAAAGAATTTAAGTATGTGCTTGAGTGCTGTCCAGAATATTTGCCTGAATCTTAGATTCATAGAGTTTAAGGTCAGAAGGAACCATTAGATCATCTAGTCCAACCTCCTGCGTATCACAGGCCATTGCATTTCACCCAGTTACCCCTGTATTGACCCCATAACTTGTGTTTGGCTAAAGTATAACTTCCTGACAGGCATCTGGTGTTGAGTTGAAGGCCTCAAGATACAGAGAATCCACCACTTTGCTTGGTAGCTTGTTCCAATTGTTAATCTCACACTCTGTTTTTTTTTAAAAAAAAAAATTGTGCCTAATTTCTAATCTGAATTTGTCTGGCTTCGGCTCCCAGCCCTTGGTTCTTCTTGTGCCTATGTCCACTACAGTCATTATGCTCTTCTCAGCTGGATTAAACAGGGCTAGTACCACTATTTTCTGCCCAGGAAAGTACTTATACCAGTGGCTCTCAAACTTTAGCAACCCGAGCACTCCCATTTTGATTTAAATTTTTTGGGGACCCCCCCAAACCCTCCTGCTCACCCTTTGCGTGCCCCCCTTGCCCGCCCCTTCCCCCGATGCCATGTCCCTACCCTGCCCCTTCTCTGTGGCCCTGCCCCTGTTCACTCCATCCCCCCTCCTTCCATCGCTCGCTCTCCCCCAACCCTCCCTTACTTTCACCAGACTGGGGCAGGGCTCTGGGAGGGAGTTTGGGTGTGGGGTGCAGGCTCTGGGCTGGGGCAGGGGGTTGCGGTGCGGGCTCTGGGAGGGAGTTTGGGTGTGGGGTGCAGGCTCTGGGCTGGGGCAGGGGGTTGCGGTGCTGGAGGGGGTGAGGGGTGTGGGCTCTGGGAGGGAGTTTGGGTGTGGGGTACAGGCTCTGGGCTGGGGCAGGGGGTTGCGGTGCGGGCTCTGGGAGGGAGTTTGGGTGTGGGGTGCAGGCTCTGGGCTGGGGCAGGGGGTTGCGGTGCGGGCTCTGGGAGGGAGTTTGGGTGTGGGGTGCAGGCTCTGGGCTGGGGCAGGGGGTTGCGGTGCTGGAGGGGGTGAGGGGTGTGGGCTCTGGGAGGGAGTTTGGGTGTGGGGTGCAGGCTCTGGGCTGGGGCAGGGGGTTGCGGTGCGGGCTCTGGGAGGGAGTTTGGGTGTGGGGTGCAGGCTCTGGGCTGGGGCAGGGGGTTGCGGTGTGGGAGGGGGTGAGGGGTGTGGGCTCTGGCTGGGCAGCACTTACCTCGGGCGGCTCCTGAAAGTGACTGGCACATCCCTCTGGCAGCAGCTCCTAGATATGGGGGCGGGGGCAGGGGCCAGGGGATCTCTATGTGCTGCCCCTGCCTGCAGGCATCACCCTTGCAGCTCCCATTGGCTGCAGTTCCCAGCCAATGGGAGTTGCGGAGTCGGTGCTTGGGAGGGGGCAGTGCACGGAGCACAGGCGCTGACTTTCCTAAGTGCTGGGGGGTGCTCGAGCTCTGCCCCAGGTCCCGCCTCCACTTGACCCCTTCCCCCAAGGCCCTGCCCCTGCCCTGCCTCTTCCCGCCCCCACTGCACCCCCCGACCCCTCCTCTTCCCATCCAGTTCCGCCCCCTCCCCTGAGCACTGCATCCTTGCTTCTCCCCCACAAGCCTCCTGCATGCCATGAAACAGCTGATTGCGGTGGGCGGGAGGCACGGGGAGGGAGAGGGAGGTACTGATCCACAGGGCCCGCTGGCGGGTGGGAGGTGCTGGGGTGGGAGGAGGGGAACTGATGGGGGGCTGCTGGGGGGTGCTCAGCATCCACCATTTTTTCCCTGTGGGTGCTCCAGTCCCGGAACACCCACAGAGTCAGTGTCTATGGCGCAGAGAGCTACTGGCCCACCCCCCCAGGGGCCACAGGGACATGCTGGCTGCTTCTGGGAGCAGCACAGAGCCAGGGCAGGTAGCAAGCCTGTTCCACGGCATGCAGGAGGCTCCTGGAGGGAGAGGGAAGGAGGAGAGGTCTGCAGACCCCAGTTTCAGAAATGCTGACTTAAACACTTTAATCAAGTGACCTCTCACTCTTCTTTTTGATAAACTAACAGATTGAGTCTCAGTTGGGGCGTCTAAGTGCTACTGCAATGCAAATAAAGTAGTAGCATGATTTGTTAGGTGTCTAGTGTGTGCTTAGTGGTACTATATGTAGAAAAAGATTGTCCCTGTCCAAACTGGTTTATAATCTAAACAGAAAATCCTTGTTTGTAAAGTAGTTTGCAATATGTACAGTGCTATGTAAGTGTTTAAGTTTGATCAGATAGTCAGTTGGGAGCAGACTCTGTTTCCTGTTTCTGATGAATGAGGGAGTATTTGGTCAAATAAAAGACAACCCCTATAAACCATCTACAAGATTTTACAGAGGGTAAACTGCACAGGGAATGAATTTTCACAGTGCCTCGCAAACGGGGCTGTGATCGTGTTTGGGGTCACTGGTCGTTAACATACTACCCATCACTTTTATTTAACCTGTGGTGCGCTCTGCCGTAGAATGTTAGAGAATTTAATAAGATTTTAAAAGCAAGGATTAGACACAATATTATGAGTACAGTATCTGCTGCAACACTGGCTGTGATAAAATTTCAAGGGCCATCAGTCCTCATGTTTCAAAGCATAAATTTATCATCAGCTGGAGTAACGGAGCAGATTCCTCAGTGGAATAACAAGTTACTGCTGAATGCTCTGTCACTCAGCCATACCTTCTCCTGGTGATGACTCTAGAAAGAAATCACCTGTCTTTTTCCCAGGGCAGTAGCTCAAACCCTCTTTATAATGCATCCAGTTAGCTCGCAGATGGGACTATGTCCTTAAGCTGGCTGAGACCCGCATTGAGCATTACCCCAAAAAAACTCATGTTGCTTTCTGTCTCAGCCTGGTCTCAGTCTAGGGATACCTCTTTGTGGGGTCCCTTCCAGGGGGCATCAAGTGACTGCCCCAGCCTCTCTTCTGGTCCTGTTCCCTAGTAGGGTTGCCAACTGTCTAATCAAACAAACCCAAACACCCTTGCCCTGCCCTCTTCCCCTGAGGCCCTGCCACTTCTCCGAGGCCCCGCCCCACTCACTCCATCCCCGCTCCCTCTGTCTCGCGCTCTCCCCCACCCTCACTCACTCTCACCAGGCTGGGGTAGGGAGTTGGGTTGTGGGAGGGGGTGTGGGCTCTGGGCTGGGGCCGAAGGGTTTGGAGTGTGGGAGGGGGCTCCAGGCTGAGTCTGGGACAGGGGGTTGGGGTTCAGGAGGGGGGTGTGGGGTGCAAGCTCTGGGAGGGAGTTTGGGTGCAGCAGGGGGCTCCGGGCTGGGGCAGGGAATTGGGGTGTTGGAGGGAGGGAGTGAGGGGTGTGGGCTCTGGGAGGGAGTTTGGGTGTGGGAGGGGGCTCTGTGCTGAGGTGGGGGGGTGCGGGTTCTAGAAGGGGGTTGGGGTGCAGGAGGGGGTGCGGGTTCTGGGAGGGAGTTTGGGTATGGGAGGGAGCTTGGGCTGGGGCAGGGGGTAGGGGTGCAGGAGGGGGTTTGGGGTGCTGGCTCCAGGAGGGGGGCTCAGGGCTGGGGCATTGAGGCAGGAGGGGGTGAGGGGTGTAGTCTCCAGCCAGGTGGCGCATACCTAGGGTGGCTCCCGGGCAGTGGTGCAGCAGGGCTAAGGCAGGCATCTTGCCTGCCCTGGCCTTGTACTGCTCCTGGAAGTGGCTGGCACATCTCTGCAACCCCTGGGGAGGTTCTGGGTGCTGCCCCTGCCTGCAGGCACCGCCCTCGCTTCTGGGAGTGGTGTGGGGCCTTTAGCGGCCTAAAATCTCCCGGATTGGCTTCAGTAGCCTCCGGAAGATAGATCCCGATTCTGGGAGACTCCTGGCGAACCTGGGAGGGTTGGCAACCCTACTCCCTTGCTCCACTCCTGACTCCTCGCCCAGCCTCTGTTCCACAGACCCTTTTTCAGCTGACTTGCTTGGCTCCTCCTTAGTGTGGCTCATTGACCCTGACTCTAAACTGATGTGACACTGGTATGGACTGCTGCTTCTGGCCTTGTCCCTCAGGACTGAACTCAGACCAGATTCTCAAACCCTCTCCATTCCAGGCCGCAACCTCGACCCATGCCACTTTAGCCAGTGTCCTGAGACTTATGGTGAATCCCCCTTGTAGAGTGTTTCATTAGGACAGGGCACTTTTAAGCCTCATCTCAAGTTCTGCCCCATGGTTGCGTCAGAGTTCCTGTAAACCAGTTTATTCATCTCCCAATATTTCTTCTCCAAGCCTCACTCAACCTTGGGGGAAGAAGTCAGACTTCACGCACTTGATGTGGCAAGGGCATTGTCCATTTACCCTGACATAACAAAAAACACGCAGGGACGTACCTAGGTTGTTTGTGTTCTTTGCAGAGTGGATTAAGGGTCAGGCGATATCTACTCAGAGGTTATTTAAGTGGGTCTCCCACTGTATAAGAACATGTTTTGAGTTAGGATTAGATCTATCTAGACACATTCTACTAGAGCTCAGACAGTCTCCACTGCCTGTATGAAGAATATCCCTATTTTTGAAATCTGTAGAACAGCTACATGGAGCTCAGTCCATGCTTGTACAAGACACTATTCTTTAGTAGTACAAGACACTGAATGCCCATTTTGGTAGGGCTCTTCTGCAATTGGTGCTTAAGTAGGACTCTGGCTACCCACTCCAAGCGAACAGATAACTGCGTGTTAGTCACCCAGAGTGGAATCCATGTGGACTCTCATTCAAAGAAGACAGAATGGTTATTTACCTTACATCAACTATGGTTCTTCATGATGTGTTGTCCACATGGATTTTACAACCCACAATCCTTCCCTACCAGTACAGAGTCCAACTCCTCTGGGATTCTGTATTGGGGAAAGAATTGAGGGATAGTTGGGCCTTTATGCCCTTGAGTGGGCAGTGGTCTGAGGACATCTAGAGCACTATCCAAAAGAATCTGATCTCTCATGAATGGGGCACATGCACACCATAAATGGAATCCATGTGGACAACGCATTTTGAAGAACCACAGTTACTATATTGTAAGTAACCGTTCTTTCCTGAATTGAAAGCAAAGCCTTTTACAGACTCCTTATCAATGTAGCCATTTCTTAAGTTCCATGCAGCAACATTAAACCTTTCCTAAAGTCTCTTGTAAATAAAATGCATTCTCCTCAACGTGAAGGCGGGAGGAGGGAAGGGGGAATTTGGGCTTGGAGAATGAAATTACCTGAGCTGAAATTTGGCCAGGACATCTTCGATAAAGTGAATGTTTTCTCATCTAAATCTAAATAAGAATGTGGCTGTAGAAGCCCCTGAAATCTCTGTGCCCAGCTGTCAGATGTGGTCACTTAAACTGATTACTTTTAAAAAACTGGTCCCATTGTGTAAAGATCTAAGAGGCCTGCTTTACCAGCTGTGTTTTGCTCAACCTGTCCGAGAGTGTCAATAATATTAGCTTCTTTAACAGCTCTTAGCTGTTTCACAAAAATCAGCATTTTCCCATGTGGAAATAAATCAGTGAGGACTGAACAGTGCCCTCCGTTATGCATGCATTAATAACAGTTGTGGAAATCAATCTGAAGGTAGAATTTGGCCCTAAATGAACAATATTGCCATCTATTATGTAAAATGTAAAAATTTACAAACTTACTATTACAACAAAAATCATACATATAAAATTTAATTATAGTTAAATTCACATAAAAATGAAAGGGACACAGTCAGACCCCAAATTTAGGTTGTATATAAAGCAACAATATCAAAAATCTAAATCTGACTATAAATAGAAATGCTTATTACATGAACATAAAAAAATAAGATTTTAAAGATTCTCAAGTTCTGTAGTAGTGTTTGATGAGAACCAGAAGAGAAAATAATTAAAAACAGACTAGCTTAGATAAGCTATTGTCTAAATTGAGTGAAATGTAAACTGAACAATGATAATCAGTTTTGTTTGTATTGTTATTAGTAATACACAAAAGGAAAACTTTTTAAATGGTTTTTATTTGTCCCTTTTATAGTCATCCTGAATCTGGTTTTACAATGTCCTGCTCTGCTTTACTTTGTTCTTTTACATTTTTTCTTTAAGCGATAGATTAATATAGCTAAGATGATGAACACTTGGCATTTCTGAAACAGGAAAGGAGGATGACATAAGCCATTAATGACATAACTCAGTATTCTGGGATCAAACAGCATGCGTAAATGTGAGATATGATCAGTGGCACACTCCAATCTTTTTGAAATGTACAGTATAGTATGTGGACAGAGGATTATGCTGCCTCTGGTGTGGGGTGGAAGTAGGATATTATAATTTCACAATAAATGCAAAAAATTAAGTTAGTGAACACTGTTCTACAACAGGACAAGATCTTTACAATATTTGCCTTTCATCAGCTGACTCAGTCTCCAGTGTATTGGAAAGTTTCAACTATCACATACTGCTGGTAACCTGGACAGATGAGGAATCTGTGGCTGAGTGCTTGAAAGCGTTGACTTCGCACAACTTTTTACATCCTGGTAATTCTTGATCTGCTAGAATCTTGATGGCACTTGTCCACAACATTTGGGTTTCAGTCCAGCTCTGAGTTTTCTCTTTCTCCTTCTGTTAATTTGGAAGAATGTCCTTTTTCTCAAAGCGTCATTTGGGAGCGTCATTCTCTGCCTGTATATGGAGTTAATGTTCTGCTTCCAACTTTAAATTGCTGAGTCTTGCACTTTTAAAGTGATGTGATTTGCCTGTAACACCTACAGCTAGGTAGACCAGTACCTTTTCAAGCAAGGGTTCTGCCCTGTATTTTCCTTTCAGTTTCTTCAGGAAACTTTCTCTTTGTGCTTTGGATTTAAGAGAGATCTCCGTTTAGGTATGTAATCTGAACTCCTGCTCATCCAGTTAGCCACGTACCTGCTGCTGTATGTTTAGGTATGACCAGGTAGAATGTATCAGGTGTGTCCTAACATTGCGGAATTCCATTGGAATGTTAAGGGACAACAGGTGCAATGCAGCAGGGGTTCTCAACCTTTCTCTTTCTGAGCCCCTCCCTCTCCCCCCCCCCCAACACGCTATAAAAACTCCACGGCCCACCTGGGCCACAATAGCTGGTTTTCTACATGTAAAAGCCAGGGCCAGCATTAGGGGGTAGCAAGCAGGGCAACTGCATGGGACCCCAAGCTACTGAGGCCCCCCCATGGAGTTGCATTGCTCAGGCTTTGGCTTCAGCCCTGGGTGGTGGGGCTCAGGGCCCTGGGCTTCGGCCCTGTGCAGTGGGGCTTTGGCTTTCTGCCCTGGGCCCCAGCGAGTCTAATGCTGGCCCTGCTAGGCAGCCCCCCCTGAAAGCTGCTCATGGAACCCCCTGGTTGAGAACCACTGCAATGGAGGGCCATCAGCAGAAAGGTTTAGTGAGGTCACTCTTGCATGTAGCAGATGTGGCCACCTGGTTCCACTTACATCCAGTAGAAACATCTATTTAAAAGGATCAGGTGAAAAGCTATGCTGGTTCAGGTTATTCTCAGGAAAATCTGAAAGTGTATGAAATATGGAGAGTTTTCCAGTGGTAGACTTTCTCTTACCCATGCATCACAGGCTTCTGCTTTAGGCCTTAGCTTCTCCATCCAGATATCACTGGAACAACAGACAGAACCCAGGAACAATGCAACTGTTTAGATACTTGGAGGAAAGGAAGAGAGGGGAAGAAAAGGCTGCAAAAGAGTGGATGTGGATGTTGTGAGTTTAAAGAAAAACGATGGTGCACATTCATGGAGGGTTTCAAAAATCAGAAGATGAGTCTGAAAACACACTCGCATATATATATTTTGGGGAGAAACATCAATATGGTATTATACTGAGTACAATTTATTTGCACCAATAAAATCCATGCTCTTTGCCTTATCCACTTTCACAAGTGATGTAAATAGAATTGTGTGTGTGTATTAAATGTAACATGCTCATATTTTTATGCACAAACCTCAATACTATATACTAATCTACAGGCAGACATTTATTTGTGCCAGCAATGCCCCTTTGCCATGTACATTGGTCAAACTGGACAGTCTCTACGTAAAAGAATAAATGGACACAAATCAGATGTCAAGAATTATAACATTCATAAACCAGTTGGAGATCACTTCAATCTCTCTGGTCACGTGATTACAGACATGAAAGTTGCAATATTACAACAGAAAAACTTCAAAACCAGACTCCAGCAAGAGACTGCTGAATTGGAATTCATTTGCAAATTGGATACAATTAACTTAGGCTTGAATAGAGACCGGGAGTGGCTAAGTCATTATGCAAGGTAACCTATTTCCCCTTGTTTTTTCCTACTCCCCGCACCCCCCCTTCCTCAGACGTTCTTGTTAAACCATGGATTTGTGCTGGAAATGGCCCACCTTGATTATCATACACATTGTAAGGAGAGTGATCACTTTAGATAAGCTATTACCAGCAGGAGAGTGGGGTGGGGGGAGAGAAAACCTTTTGTAGTGATAAACACCCATTTTTTCATGGTTTGTGTGTATAAAAACATCTTCTGTATTTTCCACAGTATGTATCCGATGAAGTGAGCTGTAGCTCACGAAAGCTTATGCTCAAATAAATTGGTTAGTCTCTAAGGTGCCACAGGTACTCCTTTTCTTTTTGCGAATACAGACTAACACGGCTGTTACTCTGAAACCATTTATTTCACAGTTATTCTCTTATTCCTTTCAGAAGGCAATCAATCACCTCGTATTCCTTTCACTTCCCTGATTAACTATAGGCATCAGAGTGTCTCTCTGTATAAAGAATGACAGTCACAGGAGCTTTCTCCGCTGTAATAACATCGAAGAATTCCATGCAGAGCCACTTTTTCCAAATGAGAAAGTGGTGGAAGCTTGAGACTTTTAATACTAAACTGAATAAAGCGCTAGAGAATGCAGTGCAAGGAACGATTCTTCATTGGCAGGGAAAAGGATGTGATGCACAGGTTGCTTTTCATTCTCGAAAGTCTCTTTAGTGTTATGCTGCTATTAAAGGGATTGTACACATTGAAATATATGCTGCTGGTGTAATTCATTCTCCATGACTTTGCATCTGGTTTAGATATTTACACCTGTGCAAAGTAAGTACAAAATGCAAGCAAATCAGAATTTTCCACTCACAGTGGTAGTATTATGCAAACTTTTTCAGAAAGCAACCCTTGAAAGAGTCCCTAACTAGTACCTCTTTTCTGTTTCTCTGTAATATATGTGGTATTTATCAGAAAGCATGAAGATGGGGGTATGTTAAAGGTTTTAATAGCACTCATTTGGGATAAGCAGCATAATTCATGCATCGCTTTTCCACTCATCAATAATGTGTCTATCCAAACTTTATGCAGATTAAACCTATATCTCATATCACACTAGCATGCTTTAACTCTTTCTCTAACAGTTATTCCTGCAGTAAAGCAGAGGTGGGTAAAGTTATTGCTATATTGGGCCTGATCCTGCAAACACTTACACATGTGCTTAAGTGTTTGCAAGGTTGGGGGCCATAACTTCTTATACAATCACTCAGTAAAAATACACTCTTTGGGTGATCCCTAATGTGAGTTTCTTTTAGGGATGACTCCATAACTCGTGACTGGCATAAGAGAGTGGTGACATTGCTGGCTGGTGCATAATCATCCTCTCCTATTTTATAAACAAATGACATGGGCCACATGCAACAGATTATTATTTCCAGGTGTACAATGGACACATTATTGGTAAAGGGTAAAATGATATTAACACTTCCTTCCTTCCCAGAGGTGTTATGAAATTTAATGTTTGTAAAGCACTTTTAGATCCTTGGTGGAAAGGATTATGGAAGTGCTGGTATGTTATATAAAATATTAAGCTGGGTTTCCTTTCTCATACTCCATCACAAAAAAAAGAGAGGACTATGAAACTCACTATACTTTGGGCACAAGGAACAGTGGTATGCCAGCAGCAGAAACCTCCCTCCCTCCATACCCAACCACAACTAAGGCACCAGTAATAAAGGTGAGGGGAGAGATAGATGTGATTGTGGTCAATTAGGCTTCAAGAACACAGCGCCCTTCAAACTTGTAAGGATTAGGAAATAGAATCTTTGCTCAGAGCTCCAATAGTGTCCAAGAAAGGACCCAGAGAGCAACTAATTTGCAATGCAAAACCTTACAATTTCATTGGAATGCTTTGTATGATTATTGTAGAAATATGGGTCAAATTGCTTCTTTGGGCCAATGATTCCCTTTGTATAGACATATAGGTACAACTTCCAGAACAGTTAGGTGCTACTGTAATAAAGATGAAAAATATATATTTAATTTGCTACAGGTCATCAGGACCCTAAATAGGAGGCAGACAGAGATACCACTGAGGCCCAGAGACACAATCAGTTCTCCTGCAGAAGCCACCAGTGGGTGTCCTCCTGCACCTGTGAGGACGGAGAACAAAGCAGAGAAAAGGTAGTGGGCTGCAGGCTCTGTGGGGCTGTGCTGTGGGAGAGGGAGGATGGTGAGCTGCAAGGAGCTCCAGCTGTTGCTGAGGCAGAGCACAGGGCAACATCTCCTCTAAGAGATGGGGAGGAAGCTCAGGGCTCCGGACAGCACCTCCCCTGGGGTGCAGCATTGCTCCCCCTGCCCCTGTTCCAGGGGGATGATGGGGAGGGGAGTGAGGGGACAACTGGAAGAATAGAGCAGGGTTGGACCTGACTCACTGTCCCCAAAGGATTTGAGAGTTGGAGGGCTAGTAGGGAGGAAGACAGGGGTTCTGGAACTGGGGTGTGGGAACACCCCCTGGCTTGAAGGTAGTAATAACGAAATATATGCAAAAAGAAAAGGAGTACTAGTGGCACCTTAGAGACTAACCAATTTATTTGCGTATAAGCTGTCCTGAGTTACAGCTCACTTCATCGAAAGCTTATGCTGAAATAAATTGGTTCGTCTCTAACGTGCCACAAGTCCTCCTTTTCTTTTTGCGAATACAGACTAACACGGCTGCTACTCTGAAACGAAATATATGGTTTCCATTTCCAGCACCCCCTCTATAACAATTGTTCCAGCACCCCTGGAGGGAGGAGTGGGTGCGGTGCACAGGCCGGGAGGGGGACGGAAAGGGGGGTGCCCTGGTTCACTGCAGGCCCCCAGGCTGGAAAGGCGGGGGTACCGGCTCCCTGCGCCCCCCAAGCCAGGAGAGGGACGGGATGGGGGCGGGGTCCCAGCTCCCTGCGCCCCCCCGGGCCAGGAGAGGGACGGGATGGGGGCGTCCCGGCTCAGTGCGCCCCCCGGGCCGGGAAGAGGATGGAAGGAGGGGGGTCCCGGGTCCCTGGCCCCCCAGCAGTAGGGGACTCCCAGGTGCTGGGGGGGGGGACTCCTCCCATTGGCTCCTTTGCACCAGGCATCGTCATAAATGCTGGTCCCCAGGCGCCACCGGCCGCCCCCTTAGGGCCGCCGCCAGCCTCCTCGCCGGCCGGGGGGTGGGTGGCTCCGGTGGGCCGGGCCGTCCAGCCCCCAGGCTCTGCTCCCTCCCTCCCCGGGCTGGCTCCGCGGCGCGCTCCGCGGGGCCCCATCGCTGCAGGGGGGGTGGGGGAAGCCTCCGGCTGAATGGTCCCCGCTGCCACCATGAACCAGGCCCCGGCCCCCAGCGGCTCCGAACAGCCCGGCCGCGATGCCCGCCCCGCGGCCGCCAGCCAGCCGGCCTCCGGCAGAGGGATGCCGCCGCCGCCGCCGCCCCGTCTGCCCCAGCTCATCCACAAGTAAGAGGCGCGCCGGGGACTCCCCGGCTGGGCGCCGGAGCGGGGTCAAACTTGGCTCTGCGCTGCCGCTGCCCTTCCCCTTCCCTCTCCGCGCCCTGCCGGCGGCTCGCACTGACAGCGAAGCGCCCTGGGGGGGTCGGTGTGCGACCTCTCCCTCCCCGGCTGACTGCTCTTTCTAGCCCGGTTGCTTGGGCAGGTCTGGCGCCTGCAAATCCTTAAGGGTCCCTGTAGCTAAACGGCGATCGCTGTTTTCCACTCTCCTGATTTAGGTACCGGCAGGAAGCAAATGCCACCCTCTGGGCCGTAGGCAAAGCCCCAGGACAAGCCATAGTCAATTCTGTTCCTGTGGCTGACATGCCGTCATCCCTCCAAAGATCAGCACCGCTCCCGTTTAACAGCCAGGTTAAGTTTTACTCCTGGTGCTCGGCTGAGCTTCCTTTCAAACAGGGGCTCCAACGCCCACATATGTTCAGCGTTTGGGGTCCGTTATAATCCATTTCACTTCGTGCTAGATTTTCGGACTGTATGTGGACGCTTCTGAAATGTTTTTGCTTTTGTGGCTGCTGTTGTTTGTCGTTGCGTTCAGCACAATTCATAAAGGAAAAAGTTGTTTTCGCATGAGTTGTAAAAGGGATAGTCACCAGGCCTACAATGAGCGGAGTCAGTATAGTGCCGGTAGACAAGAAATACGAATAGTTAGGAAAATTTACCAATCCCATGCATAAAAGACTCTCCCTCGCCCTTATGGGTGTAATGATGGTAATAAAAAAACCCCTATCGATATTTTACTTTTTTACTCTCCCACCCAAAAGGGGAAGAAATACCCCTGACACATACAGTTGCTTAAGAGTGATACCTGTTTTCTGTTAGTCTTTAACTCTCTGGTTTAACCCAACTAAATGCACTGTAATTAGTACATGAAGTACGAATACTGTATAAAAATGGATACTGTATTGATATAAGGTAATTGCATGTTCTGTATCTAATTTTTGGTTTTTTGCTCTGGTCATAGCTTTATGTTAAAAAAAAAAATCCGGACTTGTATTTTGGCAGTAAAAAAATACACTAGTAAATATCGATTTGGGAAGTGTTAGACTAGTACCCTCTTGTTTTAAGATCTGCTGTTTGCTTTGTTGATTAGAAAAGAGGTTGAGGGTTAAGCAATTTTGACATAATGGTTCAGGCCACAACAAGTATTAAGTTCTTGTGTTCAGTTGTCAAGTAAATCTCTGGTGTGATCAAACAAAGCCTGAGTCACTGTAAAGTAATACTAGCCTACTAGTTAAACTTGGTAATTGTAGAACTTTATCAGTAAGTGAACATATTTCCTTTAAGTTATCAATTTTCTTTAAATATTACTATATGGCCAAGATTAAGTCTACAGAGCAAACGCTCTCAACCTCCTTCCCCAACATATTCAACAGAACAATGTTTATTATAAACAGACATATGGAACATTATTTTAAGATGAACATCTGTGTATTTAATTGAATTTTAAAATGTGTACGAAAGCAGACTCTCCAAGATGTCTCTTTAGTTTGTGGTACTAAAAGTCCACCGTGTTTTTCGAAGCAGGCTGCATAATTTTATATATGAAACTTTCCCATATTTGGTATATGTGTTCAGGCCAATTATTCTTATAGAAACTGAACTTCAGTTTGAAATATTAGTGTGTATAATATACAGAAATATAGTATTTATATAATATTAGTATCATATAGTTCAGCTGGGTAACGGAAGAGCTACTATATACATAAATTGTAATCCTGCCACAAACCACTTTTTTGTTCCTAAACCATCACAAAGTCTGTCTGAACTTTTAAATGATAGTCTCTAAAGATGGCCCTGATATCTTATTGTTTATCAAGATTTTATATGGCACATAACACAAAAGTTAGTGAGGTGAAGACGTCAAGGTGTTTCATGACTATCCTTCTGGTTTTTGTTTAATACTAGGAAGTACGTGATGGTACAATGCCATCACATTTTTGATAATCGCTTCTGACGGCAAATTCTGGGTAAAAATTGAAATGTGAGTCTCCCTTCAAGTCTATCTTTAAGAAGACAATTTAAAGAACGCGGTGTGCGTCAACTGTTCTGTATCAAGGCAACATGGCGTAAAATGGCAAATGTCGAACATCTCTCTAAGGCACTGCAACTTGATCGCATTATTTTGTAACTGTGCTCCATAATTTAATCTGTGCTTCCATCTTTACATTTTAGTTGGTGCACTCCCACACGAAGTATATTAAGTAGGAAATAATGGCAAATTGTATTTTGTTCCATGAGGAATATTTGGAAATTAATTTTATAACCCGAATATTTGATTCACATGTTGGTTATTTAAGATAATAAATATAATGGTACATCTTAAAAATGCTGTATCAAATTAGCTTTTTAATGTAAATGAAATGAAATGTAAATTAGGACAGATATTATGATCCTCAAAACAAGATGCCTTAAAACAAGAAAATGGTCATTTGTTATTCTTTGCAGGAAAGAGACTTGCTGATTCATAACTAGAAAAGTTCACAGCTTATAGGAATTTTTCTTTTCCTCAAACAAGTTCTGCATTTCTTTGTTGCCTTTTTAAAACACTTGCTTAGCTTTTCTTTTTATTTTCCAAACCACAGTAAAAAAACTAGCAGCTAATCTAGAAAGCCAACTTTCTAGTTAGCCTAATGCAGAATATATTTATTTTTATTACTGTTTTAGGGGGTCTGTTTCCATTTTGTTACTTTTATTTATTAGATTTATTTTTAAGTGCTCTGGCTCCCCTGGTCCCCATAAAAGTGTTAGAAGCTATTGCAGTCTTTAGTGAAGTAAAGATGGGATTATTGAAAATATTTTAAAATAACACTTTACAGGAGTAACTTGGTAACCATTTATTATAAACAGTCTGTTCGGCAATTTTGAGTAAAATTAATGGAAGTGGAAATTTGATACTTTGACACGAAGTATCTTTGTTAAACTCTTGCAATGTGAACATAATAAACTTTCTTATTTCCAAGGATTTTTAAAAATGGTTCTCCATCCTAAATTCATAATATTTTTATAAAATGTAATTAAGGTATTTCAGGTTCCTTGCTGATACTAGACTGACTAATGAAATAAGATACATAGTACTATAGAGTTTGCTGTCTACACTTGGTTGTATAATTCTAGGTCCTGAAAACATCATTGGTCTTGACTAATAAAGCACCTGAAAAGAGATTTATAGAAAGCTTAAAATTGCAAACATAAGCGTGATTTAGTTAGTTGCATTGGGAAACGACTTTTTATTCCATGGAAATAAAATATGGCTTTGAGGTCAACGCCATCGGATTATGAGATCAGTGTTGTGGGGGGAATGTATGGTGAACTGATATTATTTGGAAGATTAATTTTAAAAATGCAGATATTTGTATATAAAATAAATATGATAGCTAAGGAAAGGAAACAAGGAACATTCTAATATTACTAGCAATTATTAACGATGATTATTTTATTGTATTCTGTTTCTACTGAGATAGTGCCTCAGGACCACAAACAGAGATTAATGGCCTATTATACAAGGGAGTGTACAAACAAATAAATATTAGAAGTCTGTAAAATACCTAAAATAGCTATTCTGTACATAATAATGTTAAGTAGCTGTTTGAACTTTTTTTCTTTTTTGCTAGAAAAGTTCACTTTAACAAAACACGTTTTATATTTTAGATGTTGCACCACACAATTCAAAAGCAATTTTAGCCCCTGGTTCAGTGTTGTACTCTATCACCTGCTCTTAGGTTGTATGGGAATGCTTAAGAATCAAGAAGAAGCAAAAACTTGTACTGGTAAATCTTTGGCTTCCAAGATGCATGGTTCACTGCTGTGTAATAGAACAACTAGCTAGAAATAACTTTGAGAAAAGACTGATTAGCATTATTACCTTAAATATAAGGAGACGTCATGAAATGCGGGTTGAATTCTGTATTAAAAATCATAGTTAAAAAAAGCTGTGAGTAAATACACAGTTGTGGGCATTAATTGTAACTGAATGCATTGAAAATTTTAAATGATTAGTTGCACACTTGCAGTTTTAATAATTTGTCATGGATATAATAATATCTAGCAAAAATGGCGCGGTTTTGTAGCCTCCGGTAGATACTGTTGACATAGGCTCATTGCATCTGTTTTGCAATCTAAGACATCTAAAATAATGAGACAAAAACAAAGCAAATATTTTTTTCTAAGGGAAAATGTTACCTCACTGTCATGTTTTGAACTTTTTGGAAGGAAGATGAAATTTCCAACATCTGTGCCTAAGTACTCATCAATTTAGACCAGTTTTAGGGATACACATGTTGGTGTTGAACATTTTCAGAATTCCTTCCTTTACTCCCTACATCTTAAATAAGGAATCTAGTTGGGAGAAAAACAAGCACTGAAGGAAAACATACTGTGAGACGAATTAGTATGTTCAAAGATCTAAGAAAGGCTTCCTTGCCTTATATCCTAAAATAGCTCTTGTTCCCAAATTAGGAAAAGGATAAATCTAACTAATCTGTTTTTAGTTGTTATTTTAAAAAATTAAACGTTAGCATCAAGTTTTCATATTGCTTACTGGGGTTTGGTTTTTTTGCTGATAAGTGTAACTTTTTTCAACTATAGGACTCTTTGGACTAGCTTGAGAGAGAAAATATTAAACATACGTCATTATATCCATTAGTCATGGCAAATAGCTTTTTACATATAGTGCATGCTTAGCTGCTATTTAACAATGGTACTTTAGGGGAAAAACTGTTTTTATTGTCTTTGTTCTTATAGATCTAGACTTTCCATATTTATATGCAGATTTAAATGACAGTTTCAAAAAAAGGAATTAATTTGATTATTTACATTTCTCTTTCCCCCATCCAACAAAACCATCACAATGTAGTTAATGCCAATTATAACAATGTGATAGTCTTTGCTTTTTCCCTTAGTCCCAAATGAAAAAAAATTACCGTAGCCTTCTTCACCAAGAAATATTAACACAAAACTGGAAAGGGAATATAAAAACTAGATCAAGCAAAACTGGCATTGTGGTGTTAAGCAGAGCTTTACTAAACTACATCATCTTAGTCCTTCCATCTGCTGTTTGTACGTTGTGTTTTTACATTCTGCAGGACCGGTAACTTGTATTTATCTGTGAAGTTTCTAGTGCATTACTGGTACTATATAAACAACGAGTCCCTTCTCAGACAATGCCTAGTATTCAATTCAGGACTCAAAATGTGGGTCACAAATAAAGCGCAAAATGAAAACTATTTCAAGAGTCACTTCAATTTGAAATCTGATTTTTTAATTTTTTTTTTTTTTTTAACAAAATGAGTTAAAAGTCCTTTCAGGCACTACTGGTGCCCTGGAGTCCACCTGTCAGTGCTTGTGGCTTAGTTATAACTTCCTACTGAAAATATTTTTCTCTCCCCTGTGACTGTGTGGAATACTGTACATGGGAAACAGAGAAACTGACTATGCACCAGGTGCTGCCAAAGGCACAGAGTAAACAAACTGAAAAATAGAGATTTCTTTTTCTCTACTCTAGTCAATTTAAGTTTACTGCCAATAGTAGTTAACATATTTTCAGGCATAATGTGTGGGGGTTTTTTTTAAGTCGATGGCATTATTTTAATAATATAACTGTCTGAAACCAGGATTACAGAATTTTTTTTTTTATCCAGGAATTTTCCTGTGGGCTACATAATAAAACTGAACAGAGTTTTGTCCTGAGATGAGCTCAACAGGTTTTAGGACTTGAGGAGGGAGCATTGAGATGGAGACAGAAGTGGAACACCAAGCAGAACTATGCTTTTTAATAAGCCTGAAAAAATCCCCCTGTGCACAAATATCCCATTGAGCCTAACTTTTATGATTAGTTATGGTCATTATCCAATTTTGGATGACCCTGCAAATATGGAAGTTGTTTGGTAGATTTTAATGCTGCTGAACTGCAGCTGGCCTGGATAGCAGGCAGTGCCCACAGTTACAGTGCTAGAGACTTCAGTGAAAAGTGAAATGAATCCATGTTTTAGGAGCAGGATAAGGAAATAATTAAAATAATTAGTGTTTTATGGAACACAACAAATAGGAGTGGATTCCTTCTTACGGTTACTAAATTGAGTGGATCTAGTTCTTTTTTTATTGGAAATTCAATACTGCTGTTCCCATCAGTGAGGAAGATGGGAAATGTTTGCCTTCGTTAAGCAGTCAGCTCTTGCTACAGGCATTGTGAATGCAAATGCTCAAAGCAGTAGATATGTATAAGCTTGCATATTGACGCTACCACTAAACGACTATACGACATTCTTATCTTTGTTCTTTCCTGTATAAAGAGCCAATGTATGTGGACAAATTCAGCCTTGATTCAGTATTGCAAGAATCCTTTGTAAGGAATTGTCAAAACAATAATTAGAAGTAGTTACTTTAAAGAAAATTAATATTACACTTTGTATGTATACAGGACAACACAGATGTGTTTTGGGAGGGGAATGAATGGAGGCATTATTTGCAACAATCACTATACTGGACTGAAACATTTTATGCACTTTGCAAATATTACCTTGATTTTTTTTTTATCCTAACAAATTCTTTTCATCTCTTTTCCAGCTAGACATTTTATCATGCTCTTCTCCCCCACCCCCTGAGTATATGTCCCCTGCTTTCGTCCACCTCATTCTTTGTAACATTTTGAACTTGATTTAAGGACACAGTTGATCTAGCCTCTGCCCCTGCTTTCTTTATATCACACTAATGACCTCTCAATGGGAAGCTGTCACTTTATGGTGTGGTAAAAACTAGCAATCCTGCCCTCTTGTATTGTGGAAACTTTTAATAGTTTGTTTGTTCTGGCATCAAGCACAGTCTATTTCACAAATTCCTCCTGTCTGTGATTAGAACAAATGCAAATTATGCGCATTTTGCATCGTACTGCGGGAAACCGCTTAATGCTTTTGTAGTGTATTATTTGATTAGGGGGTCGATGTAATTATAATGCACAGAGGCTATTTTTTCATGGCAGACTTATTGCATAAAGAAGTTTAGACCATACGCAGACCATTAGATTAAAAGTTATTTTATCTTTAAACAACACCTATTAATCGGACCACATCCGTTTATCTCTTATAGACAAAAGATTTCAAAGAGGCCAACTTTGTCATTTAGTTTTCCTTCCTAAGCATATTGTTAGGCCAACTAGGTTGACAAAGACTATGGGCCC
The DNA here is from genome assembly GCF_015237465.2 of Chelonia mydas. Classification (NCBI taxonomy): domain Eukaryota; kingdom Metazoa; phylum Chordata; order Testudines; family Cheloniidae; genus Chelonia; species Chelonia mydas. The sequence continues at coordinate 114,290,396 of NC_057853.1, read as the reverse complement.
AATGTTTAGTGATATTATGTGGACACATAAATTGCAGCATAACTGACATTCTTTCTGAATTTGCCACAAAACGGTGCTCCAAAATCTAAGCTGTAATTTACACAAATAAAAACTTCTCGCCCTTATGGGTGGTTGTGAGGATAGCCACTAAAATGTAAAAGCTTGCAGGGATGTCTGCCTGAGTCTGCAGACAGCTTGCATCTGTAGCTCTAGGAGGAGTGAAAGGTTGACTTTCATCAGTGTGGTGTTAACTCTGCAGCCTATTGATAATTGAAATGGTAATATGGATAACTCTTTCACTGCTGATCCTTTTTAATAGATATACCCGGATTACATACTCCTTCCTCAGTTTAGGATGTCCTGCATATACTGGGAATGAGTGAAGTGGTGTGAGAAGAGGAATTTAACCCTCTTTCACCTCACTCTGATTGCATTCTAGATGCAAAACCCCAGCTGCTCCCTACCTCTCTGTCAAAACCTCCGGCTTCTCCCCAAGATACCCACATTGCAGCCTTTTGTTTTCAGTCCAAAAAATGTGCAGCATATCGAAACTTTGGTAGCAGCGTAAAATACCCTGAATATAACATCACCAAGGATGCCTGGGTTTGATTCTACTGAACAGTGGAGAGGCATGTTGTGATGGGGTGTGGGGGTCAGGGGCAGATCTACTTAATTCAAGACCAATATGTCTTCTAGGACATAGGGCCTTGATAATGAATATGCATTTTCTCTTAACGTTTGTATCATATTTTAAGGAATACTGAACTACTTGCAAGTCTAAGGAGTAACTTGGCAGTTGAGTCTTCCTTTATTGAGCTAATAAATTGCCTCTCCCCCTCCCCCCCCTGCCCCAGTGTGGGTTTTTGTATGCCACATGTCAGAGCACCAGTAACCTGAGAAAACAGCAGAATCTGTTTTCCACACTAAGAAGCATTATTTACTGGCAACTGTATCGGCTTAAAGGTAATGTTCTTTAGGGGAAAGTGCATTGACGTTATTTTCTAGTTCAGTAATATGTGTATGGTTCGTTATACTGACCATTTGTAAATGGACTGTTCTTCTTTGAGCATAAGCTTTCGTGAGCTACAGCTCACTTCATCGGATGCACGAAAGCTTATGCTCAAATAAATTGGTTAGTCTCTAAGGTGCCACAAGTACTCCTTTTCTTTTTGCGAATACAGACTAACACTGCTGTTACTCTGAAACCTGTTCTTCTTTGTTGTTGTGAGACCATTACATTTTAAAAACCTAACTTTTGTTTTTAAATCTGTGAGCATGCATATCAAATAAATACAGTATATTTCTTTAATGCTATGCAGGATACTGCATACTCTTTCTCCCTACTGCCTATTCTCCTTGGAAGTAAACTGAGTGCTGGCAATTTAGAGTATAGGGAAATTGTTTGAGAAATTCCCTCCATTATCCACAAATTAAACATGAGTAGCCTTATTCTCACAACTACATACTCAGCCTGCTCAGCATGGATGATGATATTGGATGCCAATTCAGAAATATTTTCAAAAAATGCATTTTCCCAACATAAGAAGTTTGTTGGTGTTAAAGATTACACACATCTCAGATTGGGGCTGAAGTCATGAGAGGGTTTCTTTTCTTTTCTTTTTTCTTCTTTCAACAGGAGAGAAATATTAGTAAATGAGGCAGCATATGTCTCAGCTCTTGACTTCTTTTACCTACCTAAACTCTTCCATTAACACATCTTAAAATTCATGCCGTAGCTATGCAAGTACTGTGAGCCATCCATTTGTGCTCTACTCTTTCGCCACCCAGGCACTTGGTTCATTCTTTTAAGGTCAGCCATGGTTTCCACCCTCCTGCCAGCCAGTAACTGAGCATCATGCTCTCTCCTCTGTTTACAACTTTATTTAAGGTCATTATTTTACGTTGCAGTTTACGTTACTGTCTTTTGGACAGGCTGCTCCTCCTGCTGATGTCCATTGCTGGCTGTTCTTGAAATGTGTCATGAGGCTAAACGTTTTAGAAAGCCATGTAGTTAACCTCTTCTATTATGTTTGAACTGCTTATTTTGTCAGTGATTTTCCCCCTTGATGTTAATGATCATGTCCTGGCAAGGATTTTTCTACTGAACCATTTATTGGTCAGGAACGGCTGCATGTTTTCCCCTTGGTTACTTGTCTTTTTTTATGGCCATGAAGGGCATCCTTGGTGTGTGTCTAGAGGTGAACAAATTTGCAAATAGTGCAATAGACCGTGCCCCACTAAGATGGGTTTTAGTAGCATAATGGACAAAGATGTTTGTAGATAGAACAGATTAAAAAAAAATCCTATGGCTCTTGATTCAAAGTCAATAGTGATTAAAAACTATACACTTTCAGTTGATAGCCTAATCTTTGGACTGGCAGACCATTTGAACATATTAGTGTATTTCATCACCTATGTATACTTAATGTGCCAAATATGTACCTATTTCATATTTAATAATGTAAGTGGAGGTAAAGAGGGGAACTTCTACAAACCATAGAACAATATGTCTTCAATAAACTGAACTTTGTTCCAGAAGACTATTCTTCATTATTGTCCAAGCTAAATTTCTATTTAGAGAATAAAATGGACTGAACTTGTTTGAAAGTAAAATAGAATAATTTTACTCTTTGTATTTCATTTTATGGTTGCATTTTAGATGATCCAAGTATGAGTTTATGCAGAATAAAACACCAGCTTTCTTGTAATTTACATATTCCTGCATTATGTGGCCAGTCCAACTTTATTTCCTCTTTGGATATAGTATACAGACTATGAGTCTGATCTTGCAAAGCCTTATTCACACACATGAGGGTTACTTATGGGCTCCAGTCCTCTCAGCAAACCTCACAAAGCATCCTGAATATTACCATTAAGCTTTGCCTCTGAAGGCACTGGAGCTGCGGTACAAAAACACTTAAAACACAATAATAATAACAAAGACTTTATAAATATACAATAGAGGCCAAAGAAAGAAAGAAACATCTAAACCATGTGCCATCCTATTTTAAAGGAGCATGGTATCTGGGAGGAGATTCTACACAGGATCCAACATTAATTAAAATAGAAATCTATACAATGTTGCCTTTGAAACAGGTGAGGGGTGGGCTGAGGCAGGTGTCCAGTCTCAATAAACTTCCACACCCCAAGGTCCTCCACATTAATGATGATAGCTATATGATTTCAGACATAAAAATAAGCAATTACAGAATTTAAAACTTCTCACCTGATCCGTTATCTGGCTATTATACCTGTAACTCATCCTATGCATTACAAAGTAAATACAGTTGGTAACACTGCACAGTTTTATCACAAATCTTGCAATTTTTTTGGTGTTTTGCTTAAAACCTCAGCTCCTGAGAATGTCAAGTTTCTTTTTTGAAAAAATAAAAAGTAAGTTTTTGGTCCTCATGCTTGTAGTGCGAACAAAGTGCCAACCCTGCAGATTCAAAAACCAGAAGGCAAAGAAAAAAAAGGTTTTATTTTTGAAAACCTCATAATTTTAAGTGTATCTCATGAGTTTTTTGCAGTCTGATTCATGACTTGTGAATACTTGGAGTTAGCAGAAGGTAAAGCTGTGGCAGTTTGAATTGATGAGGTTTCAAATACTGGAGTGGGATGTTGATCTTTAATGAAGATTTCACGGTGTTGCTGTGTGAGATCGTTTAAAAAAATTCTTCTCCAATTCATTCTGCATGAAGGAAGTGTCCCTCTGAGTGACACGCATCAGGACCATACAATTCCCTCTACGTCTCTCAAGTACCATGGTAGGGGCTACGTGGGCAGACTGCATGGGGTCTCCGCTCAGACTCCATTTTGGCCAGCATGGAGTTGACTGAGGACAGTCCAGGAGGGAGGACATAAGGTCCCTGGTTACACAGATCCAGTGATCCAAAAGCCCCATTTGCGGGGAGGGGAAGGGTGACAACTATTGTAGGATGGAATAGCTAGAAACAGGGGGTCCACACTGACTATTCACATTTATTTATTAACTGAAAACAAGAACAACCTTTTAACGATTTGAGAACCATCCAGCTGTGCACTCAATTAACCTCTGAAACCAAACACTCCTGTTATTGTTTCACTTCTCCTCCTCCTGTTCCTTTTGATTACTCGCCATCCACTTGTTGCATCTTGTGTTAAAATAGATTGTAAGATCTTTGGGGCAGGTATTGTCTGTTACTTGCATGTGTGCAGTGCCTAATCCCATGGGGCCGTGACCTTAACTGGGGGCTCTGGCTACTACTCTGGGGTTGGGGGCTGAGTTGCAAAATTCACATTGTTCTCTACTGTGGTCACATGACAAAGAGACAGCTGGTTTCTTCAAAAGCCAAACAAGGAACTCCATTCTAATAAGGAAGAACAATTTTCTCCTTTAAAGCTAATGTATGCTCTGTTTCGTTGTAGAGCTTTTGACTGGCTCCCTGCTACAGATGTAAAGAAACATTGTACCTGACCTCATATATGAACAGTTGTTTACTAGGGCTTTTAACAGGTAGGGCGAAGACTTCACCCATATTGCTTGTTGACTTAATAGTGCTCAGTGTAAGAGATTTTTTTCCCCATGTGTTTTAATTTAACACCACTCTTATTTGTGGAGTTGAAAACAAAAGTTTTTGCTTTACTGTTTCTTCAAGTTAAAGCACCATTAACTTAGAGTTGGTAACAGTGTCCCAAGGCTGAGTACTTGATTGGCAAGTTTTAGCTTTGAGTAAATTTTCACAGCTGATCTACAAATCCCTGATGGACCATTAGATGCTTGACAGTAACCCTGGCAGGCACTACTATAATAATTGTAGTTTAAAGTTTGTTATATTTAGCTTTCTCTGCTCTAGCTGGAAGTCTAATGTGGCTAACCACTGTTAGAGTTATCTCATTACAAATATACCATTACATTATCTGCATATCTTTTGCCAGTCACTTTTAAATTGGAAGTTGCTGTCCATACCAAACTGTAGAATGGCAATTTTGACCCATATTCACTCGCAGTGGGCAAGGTATGGGATGTCAGAGGATCTGATTAGTGACAAATGGACCCCAGTTCTCTAGTTTCCATAGAGAATTGCAGCACATCACCTCCCACTTCCCACCTTCTCCCCGACAACACACACGATGGCTGAGAGAGCTATTTAGTCAGGGAAAAGTTTCTTAAAGTTAAATATGATGAAGATCCACATCTAGTCCAGTTACACTGAGAAACACACAATTTCCTGACGTTATTTTAAACGGCAAATACTGAGATAAACTTATTTATCTGCAGCAAGATTGCCAAGTATATGGGTGACCACTAAACTCTAAGAGAAGGACTGGCATCCTAGCACAGGTGCCAATAAGCGGATCAACAGGCACTTCCAGCAAGACTTCAGTTACTTTTATTGTTTGTGCTTTGTATTACCGTAGCACCTTGGACCCTAGACATGGACCAGGATCTCATTGTGCCAGGCACTGTACAAACATAGAACAAAAGCACTGGTAGACTTACAAATGCAAGTGGAAGGCTGGTAAATGAAACAAGCCTTTTAGTATGACAGACATTGAAAACCATTGCTCAGATCGACATCAGAACACCAGTGCAGCTGGAAACAGACAAGTTACTACTAGTATAGGAGTGGCTATGATGTTGCCTGTATCAAGCTTCTGAGAACACCCCAGGTAAATTAGGGACCTGATTCAGGATCTGGTGAAGTCAGTGGAAAGACTCCCTTTGACTATACTGGCCTTTGGATCATGACCTACTGGTTCCAGAAGCCTGGGCAGACTCAGAATGAGCTGAGTGCTCAGGCAGTGAATAAAAAGTGGCTTTGCTTTCTCACCTGACAAATCCTGAGTGAACGTTGTACTTGCCATTTGATGTAATCTGGTGCACTTCCTTGTGGGAACGAGCGGTGATTGCTCAGTAGTGTAGGGGAAGGGGTAGGAAGGCGATCGCTGCCAAAGGTAAGGAATATTTCCTCCCCTCCCTCCCTGGGCTTGGGCAAAGAGAAATTAAATGTAATGCAAAATGATTTTTGACTGACTATATCCAAATTTAGAACATAAGAATGGCCATACTGGGTCAGACCAAGGGTCCATCTAGCCCAATATCCCGTCTTCCGAATCCCTTCAGCCTTTTCTACAGAAGCTAAATCAGCAGCTCTTACATAAATCAGTAAATCCTTTTCTGTATTTCATTACACATGAAGGCAATTTGAAAGGCAATACCTAACCTCTCTATCAACGGGGAAGGAAGAAGGAAAAATGGTCTCTGGTGTTAACTCAGGCAAATTTGAAATTTTTGATGGGAAAAAATTGTCCAGTGATGAACTCATATTAAAATTTATATATTAAGAGAACCTGAAATTGTGTTCCAAATGGTCTTGCTGCAAGGTCAATAAAAAGCCTGTGTGATGCAGTGAGCTATGATAAAATGTGCATTGAAAGTGTGCTCTTGATGGAGGGACAGAAATAAGTCTGTTTAAAATGTTTCCTTGCTAGGAAGCATCTTTGATTGATAGACATCCATTATAAAAGAAATAGGGTTAGTCGTCATCATCATCAGTCCTTGCTTTCAGATGGCTTTGCATTCCATTTGTGGCAATGAGCTCTCCAGTAGAACTTCACGCTCTTGTGGCAGAAACGTGATGCTAAGGATGTCTGAGCCAGTTATGATATCAGACACTTAAACTAGATAAATCTTAAAGAGCAACACAATTTTAAAGGAAACAAAACTAATTGCTTTCATATGGACTACACTGACAGATGAAACCATGCCGATGGCAGAAAGAAAGAAGACATCCCTCAGCTCATAAATTTTTTATGGGAAGATTTGCAAAGCAATAGAAACTTTGTGGTGTTGTATAGAAATGAGGTAGGACTCTAGCAAATATATCAGCCAAAACCAGTATTAGAATAAGAAAATAACGATGTGAAGAAGATGGATATGAGCACATACAGCTGTCAAACTCTGGAAAAAGTATATAGCGACGAGCTCTCTGTTTCTTCCCTTAGGGTTGAAGGAGTGGGAAGCAAGTGATTATGGGCCAGCTTGTGAACCCCTTGGAGAGCAGTTATTCACTGAGATAGTGAGACTCCTCATGGAGTGACAGGATTACACACTGAGTAAGTGCTCACCAGCTTGAGTAAAGGGTTCACAATCTGGCACTGAATGGCAACAGTGGGTCCAAGTGGTCCCATTGATTTGGATGCCAGCACTTACATGAGGATAGAGTTTACAGGATCTGGCTTGATATGAGTCCCTACTTAAGAAAAAAAATTATAGTAGGAAAAATTAATCTTAAATCATTTATTTTGATATTATCTTGCCCTAAATTAAAGGTGGGGGAAGGCTATCAGAGAGGGCAATGGATGAAGTAATGAGTCCATCAGCTTTTTATGGCTTTGGGAAACCCTAGGTATTGTACAGAAATTAAACCAAGCCTGTGGTTTTTTTGTGGTTTCTTTTCCCCCCTAATGTCCACAGGTGCCTTCTTTTGTTTTTGCTGGTCAGTGCTCCTCTCCCCCCACCTCCCTGTGTGAGCAGCAGGTGGGGCCTCAGGAGGAAGAGGCTGAGGAGGGGCGAGGCCTCACGACAGAGCGTGGGTGGAGCAGGGGACAGGGCCATGGTCCAGGTGCCGGGGCTCACAAAAAATTAATTCAGCCTTCCGGGTGCTGCGCAGCCCCCCTTTTTTTTCTTTTTTCTTTTGGTGGGTGCTTGAGCCCCAGAGCACCCATGGAGTCAGCACCTATGCTCACATCATTAAGTGTTTTCTGGCTTAAGGGTTTTCTTTTCCTCCTATTGTTTAGAATTAGACTAAAACTAATTTTTTCCCCAGATAAAAATGGAGGGAATTGGTTTTATCGTTATGGGAGGGCTAATCAAAATCTCACAATTTAAATAACGAGTGAGACAGTCTGCAATAAGTAAAATGAGCCCATATCCTATTCAGTCCGGCACAGGTAACTTCGAAGACAAGGCAACATGCTCACAACATTCACAACAACATGACAGTTTCATGCATCATTGGATGTGAATGCAATACCAATGTTTGTTCCTGAAACCTCCCAGTCTATTGATGAGGAAATTTTCTTTTCCTCAAAATAGGTGAAGAGGTCATTTTTTAAAACTTGGTTTTGTTAGAAATTGATATATGGTTCAGTGAAAAACTGAAAAAAAGATTTGCCCTTGTCCCATGCAATGTTAACCTTTCAGCAGCCTGTCATTTCTGAAAGTTCTCTGACTGATTTATGTGCCTTTGAGCATGAGTGGCCCAAGGAAGTAAACCAGAACTTTTTCCTGCTTCAAAGGGTGTACAGATTTAACTAGGACTACAGCAGTTTATTAATAGAACCTGCTGCATTTCCTTCGTACAAAAATACAAAGAGCGCTTTGCTGAGAGAAATTTTTGCTGCGCCTCTCTGTCTTTATGGCTCGCTCATCACCCAGCTAAAATTAAAAAGTGAAGTAAGGCTGCTCTTGCATTCTATTTTTAAATTGCTTTAGCATACGAATGTGAGTGTGAAATCTTTCTTTAGGCCTCCGTTAACTCAATTACCCACTTATTCAAAACATTCTCTCCTCAAATTACTGGGTTATAACTGTGTTAACATATTCTGTGTACATGCTAGATAGTATGGCTCTCAAAGTAACATGCTTTTCTTTAGCTACCTGTATTTATTTCATTTTTTGTATGGTCAGTTTGTCGTTATATAATCACTAACCAGTGATGATAAGAGACGCCACAGAAGGCCAGCCAGTGTCTTTAAAATCTGCCTTGATCTTCAAGAATCCGACTGAATAGAAATAAAAAAGATTATCTATACAATTCCTTCCCTCCTAGGAAGCATTACAGCTAAGGCTGGATGAAAACTCCTCTTCTCCCACCCCCAATTCTTTTCAAGTGGCAAATTTTCATTTGAAATTATTCCTGGGAAATTTTCAGATGGGAACGAAATTTTCATTTCATTTAATTAGAATTGAAATTTTTATTTTGATTTGAATTAAAATATTTGTTCCATTTTGGTTTACAAAAACATTTTACATTTTTGGATCTTTGTTTTTCACCTTTGTACCTTTTTCTTTTTGCCACTCTGTTGAATAGAATGAAAAATGTCTAGGCTTTATTTTTTCATCTTTTTCCTTTATTTCACTCTAACTTTTCAACTTTGGAAAAGTCGCAAGTGACAAAAGGAAAAATGAAACATGGTAACTTTCCCACCCAGTAACTTTACATTTTGTTCTTAACCTTTTGAAAAGTTAGAGAGTAGCAAAATTAGTGTTTTTTTTCCTTTTGTCATTCTTCAGAGCTTTTCCAGCTTTAGAAAAGTTGCAAAATTAGAGAGTAGAAAAGAGAAAAAAGAAAAAAAAAGGGGGGGGAGGGACCCAACAACCCTCCCTCCCCATCCTGTCTCTGGACTTTTTGCGATCAATGGTGAAAAGGAGGAAAACAAATATTCAAAATTTTGAATTATTTTGAAAAACAAAATGAAAATCACAAATAATAACTAAATGAAAATGTGTTTTGTTTAGAAACATTCATAGAAAAACTGAAAGAAAAATGCCAAACAACATTTCCCTCTAATATATATAAATTAGCAAGACATTTCTTCATTCAAGACATTTTGTCATGTTGAGAGACCTGCTATTTCTTGGAACACAGGGATTTCTGATCCCTGAGATATTGTAATCCCATGAGGAGTTTCTAGTGGCCACCATGAAAACGAATAGGAAAGCATTGTGTTCACACAGGGAGAAATCATTGCTCCCAGATTCTTGATGTGTGTTACCTTAGTTTCAGACAATCACATTAACGAGGGAATACAGGGCCTGATCCAACTGCTGCTGAACTCAATGGGAATCTTTCCAGTGACTTCAGTGGAAGTTGGATCAATCTCATAGTGAGTGGACTTTCCTCCTTCAAATCTCTTCTCTGCCACGATGCCTGTCAGACATTAGCCAGTTAATGATCGGTTAAAGATCAACCATGGAAATCAGTGGCACTTATATAATATATTTAGCATTATCAGGGGGAAAATTGCATCTCTATATAAAGATTGTATATCTTTCCTCTGCACAGGCCTCCTTAACTTGTAAGATCTTTGGAGTGTGGACCGTGTTATGTGTTTGTGTAGCAGTGTGGAATCTTAATCCTGATTAGGGCCTCTGGACACTACCGTAAAATAAATGGTAAACTTAAAAGGAAACTCTTGAGGGCATATATTATTTCTGTGATTCTGTTCCATTGATTCTTTTGGGATGTGGAAGCAGATCCTTGGTGATGAGCATGGTATAAAATTTAGATGGCCACACATTCTTAAGACTTCCCCAATTTCTTTCCTTTTGAAGTTCAGAGCTGGCTGAGGTTTCGAGAATCTTAGCAAAGAGTCTTAGACCATGGCTCATCCTCGGGACCCAACTACTACACTGAACAAATTATTTAATCAGAAGAGCTTTCGAAAGTAAGGGATCTGAGAGGTTTCAGCTTGAACTCATGCATCAGAGAAGAAGCCACCACCTTCCTTGGTTGTTTTCCATGTTCACTCTGTCGAGTTCCTTTGTCTCCAACAGGAAACAGAAGTGCTTCTCCTGATCAAGGTTTGGTCTAGGGGTAAGCGAGGCATAATGTCTTTGGTCCCCTCTTACCTCTCTTTCCTCTGCCACCCCATATTGGAGTCAAGGCTTCAGGGTTTGCATCAGTGCCCTGCTAGGATTCCTTTGTTGATTATTCTTGTTCAAGTGGTGGTCAGGCCTCCCTCTGTCGTTTTGCTGTAGTTAGGTAGTGATACTGACGTTGGAGGAGGAGGAAAGTTTAGAAAGGCATTTCCTTTAGTGTCCAAAGCCTCCTGGAATGGTGTAGAGTGGGAACGTGTAGCAGGGTCAAATGCCCCCTATGTGCCCATGCCCCCTTGTGGCCTAGGGTCATGTTACAGACAGCCTGCCTCAGTGTTCCCTCTTGGAGTGTTCAAATAAAACTTCACCCAGGCTTCTTCTTGGTAAAAATAGATCACCTTGGGAACTGGGTGAAAATAGACTGCAAATAAAACTAAAAATCTCAAACAAAGTCCATTCCTAAATCCACACAACTCAAGATTTCTCTTCCTCCTCCTAGGCTGTCCTACCTGGGGCCTTTGCAGTCTCTTCACTGCTTGGACAAGGTCTCTCCAAGGCCTCCTTGCGTGAGCAACTACCTCGGTCTCAGGGTCACCCCTGAAGTACCCTGTCCTCACTCTGTGCAGACTCTGCCACAATTTCTTGAACTGCTGCCCCTTGTTGCTCTTTATAGGGAATTACCTGATCCAACCCAGGTGTCCCTCATTCTGTAATCAAGATTGGCTAATGTCAGCCCTTTAGTGGCAAGCCACCCTGTTACAGAATGTTTAAGTCTACCTTGGGCCTAATAAAATAGTAAACCCGTTCTGAGAGTGCCATCTTTTGGGCTGGTAATGCAAGTGATCCTGGGCCCCTGTCTAAGTCCTGCATGCTATCCATCTGCACGGCATCTTTCTGCTTATCTCTGTCTCTCCTGCCCACCAGAAATACCTGAGATTCCATGTACTTGGGTGTTAGCTGATAACACATTTCTGTTGCTGGATAGAGTATCATGTTGCTCTTCATGGTGATAGACAGTAGTATGGCCAGATAGCTAGACAGTGATGCCAAGTAACAGAAACCTGGAGCCACAATGTCATATCGTTCCATGCCAACCTTTATGCTTAAAATAGTCTGCCTACTAATATGTGCCCCATCCCCCATTCCTTCTTCGGAAAACCCTTGGAAAACCATCTGTTCTGTTAAATGTTCTAGCTGTATTTATTCAAAGACTCTATAATTCTTAGATTGCTGTTTATTCAGGAAGTGTAACATGAGTGTGAATGGAATCTACTTTCCTTTACAATATACAGAGTTACACCTGATGGCACCAAACTGTCTGCATTTTAAAGTGTCTATAAGTATTGTTAAACTATTGACTGTGTTAATTTTTGTGAATTAAAATACCCACAGTGCTAATTCAGAGGCCCCAGTAAGGAAATAAAGTTTCAGGAATTCATGAAAATGCTTAAACATTCATTAAAGTCTTAAAGAAAAGCACAAACGCAGGTGGCTTGCTGAACTGGGGCCTGGAATATTTGCTTGTCTAGGTGCTTGCACTGTGCTCAACACCATGGTATCTGAGCACCTTACAAGTGTTAAAGGTACTCTCAGGCATGCATGCTTTGCGTGTGTGTGTGTGTACACTGTAAAACGAATGCAGAACCAAACACACGAGTCTACACATGGATCCTTATTTTCACTTTGGAAAATAAACCCTTTTACAAATTAACCATTTATTTGTATTTCTTTCTTTAGTTTTACTGCAATCTTCATATTTAGCCACAAATTTAATAGCCACTGAAAAGAACAGGAAATATCTTGATAGATCATCAAAGCACTTCCCTCTTATAAGGCCGATTTTGCAAGAAGTAGAGAGTGCAGTTCTGAAGTGTCGAGTGCCCTCTGCTCACACTCACTTCACTGAGAGTCAAGGGTACTCAGCATCTTTCAGAATTGAACCTTTGGTGCGCAGCAATTGTGAGATGAAGTTTTCAAATACATACAAAAGAATGTAGGTTTTCTGAGTTCTCCATCTTACTGTAATTGTGAAAAAGTGGTCCATTGTGATCACAGCTGTTGTCCATGCTATCTCTGCCTTTCTAAAACAAGATTGTGCCCAGCTCCAATGCAGGTGTGGAAGGAGGAAGATTTGCACTAGGAACAATGGAACACAAGTGTTCTGTGGGCTCACGGACTGGGCATTTATGCCCAGAACTAACAAGACCATAAGCTACATGCTTTCCAAGGAGGGTCAGATAGCAGAGCAGCAGTGCTTCCACAATTCTAGGAAGCCTGGAGCCTGAGTGAGGCACAGTGCCTTTGGGAGCATCCCATTGGTCCATGGACTTCAGCATCATCACCAGGGCAGGGTGGTAGCTCTGTACCAGGTTCCCATCCATGGAATTTCCCTGTTACTGACCGTGACTAATTGTGTTTAATATAGAGACACCGCCACATTCTCACGAGCAGGTATTCTGAAGCCATAAATTGTGTCTTTAAAGCTATAACAGGATTCAAAAAGGAACTCGATCAGTTCATGGCAGATAGGCCCATCAATGGCTGTTAGCCAGGATGGGCAGGGAATGGGTGACAGCGATTTGCCAGAAGCTAAGAATTGGTGACAGGAATGGATGAATTGATGCTTACCTGTTCTGTTCATTCCCTCTGGGGCACCTGGCATTGGCCACTGTCGGAAGACAGGATACTGGGCTAGATGGACCTTTGGTCTGACCCAGTATGGCCGTTCTTATGTATTCTAAACAATCATATGAAACCCAGGCAACTTTACTTTTGCTAATGCAAGGTTTATACGCCTCTATTAAGGATAAATAGATTAGCAGAGCAATTGCTATTTAAAATTAATCTGCTGACACTGACATTGCTTATAACCAATAAGTTCTGTCAGAAAGTGGAAAGAAAATTTTATGAGGCTGGAGCGATTATGGTAGAGAGGTTAATGGGCATTTATAAAGAATAAATTAAAGGAGTTTCTTTAGATAGCTGAACTGTTTAGCAGTCACCACCGTCGGTTTAAAAAATCTTACTGGCTTTATCATGTATGCAGCAGACACTTTAAATGCTGCACTGTGCCTTTCAATAGAATATTGAATTAAGTGAGGAGTGGATTAGAAACTGTAGCTAGTATTTAACAGCTTGAAAATGTTACCCATTTATTTGGTTGCTATACGTTTTTACATGAACAGATATACTAGCCAAATAAAACATTTTATTTTCAATCTAAGACTATTAAAAATCCTAATGACGTTTTCTTCATATAGGGGTATTGAAAGTAGTTGTTATTATGAGCCATTAGTGTTTTACGTACCAATCGCTCTGAATTAAAGCTGTATATGTGGCATATTTAATTTGCTGTGGTTGTATCTTGGAATTTTAGCATCATACAGTCAGTTTGGTACTTAACATGGACCATGAGTCTGAGAACCCTCTCACTTGACAACAGATTTTATGGTGCAATGCTGAGGCAAATCAAGGTTAAGCTTTTATTCTACAGCTGCCTTCAGTGACAGATGGGAAGAGGCAGCACAGGTTAGGGATTAGGACACAGAACTAACACTCCACAAGTCAGGAACCATTGATTCTATTTTGGGCTCTGCTAATGATTTGCTATGTGACCTCTGGCAAGTCACTTTGTCACCTCTTTGTCTTGATTTCCCTAACTGTAAAATGGGGCTAATGCTGCTTACCTGCTTCCGAAAAGCACTTAGAGAGCTATAGATCAATGCTAATGCTAATAATAATAATAATTAACAATTTTCCTCTGGTTTAGCAGAATTTCACATCTCAGCATGTTGTGTAGTTGTTACTTTTCATACTTGCAAATGGTGCTTTTATTTAATCAGCAAGAGCATAACAGAATATTTTTATACTGCACAATGTGTTCACTATTATTATTTTTTAAAAGTGCTTATGCTCTCGCCCCTTGAAGGGAATGGTATCTCTCCTTCCCATTCATTTGCACTGGAGTTTTCTTTTTAAGAAATACTTGCTGTGTGCTCCTAGTGGCTAGTTTAATTTAAACATCTTAGTTGTGCAATTTTTGTTTCTTAAGAGTGTCATGAGACCACATGGAACTCATTACAGGACTGGGATCTTAGATTTCACTTCAGAGACCAATTGTAAAATTTAATTTGTTATAATTTAAAGGTAGACAAAAAAAGAAATAACCCATAAAACAATAAAAGGTGCATACTTTCCCGAAGCTGTAAAACTAAACCAGCATGTAGCATCTGTTCCCAATGAAGTCAGTGGGAAAGTTATAACTTAAATGGTTCAAGCCTTTAGAGACTTGAAGTTTGACTTAACACAGCACAGATGCTCCTCCCCCTGATTCTGAAGTGCAGATTATCCCCTTGCGAAATTTTAAAAATGTGTCAGAAATTATCAAATTACACTCAATTTAAACAGCTCTGACTTTATTTTAGGAAACAATCTATTTTTTCTTTTAGCAAAAACGATGGTACTTTTTACCATGAACAGTTCATTACTTTGCAGAATCAAATAAAACTTGCAATTTGTAACAAAACAAAACAGCCATCCACAAGTGCTCTTATTTACTGGGATTTATAAGAACAATACAAAGGTGTTTCTTCCACGAACTAGTCTAATAGTCAAAGAACCAGCAGCGATTCAGTGAAATATAGCAATGATTAAGTGAAGTATATAGGACCCATAAAATAAAAAAGAAAATCCCATTATATTAAGCAAAGGAAGATGTATACCCAGTTTACTTTATTTATTCAACTCAATTTATATTTTTATATATATATATGTATTTATTTTACTCAGATTATTTTAGAAAAGATGTTTTACAGTTATTAATATTAATAACTCTTCCAAGGTGTGAAAACTCCCTTGTTATCGCCCAAATAATCCTTCCAAAGTAATCTGCACTGATTTAAACAGAAGTTTGTGTTAGGCTGGAAAATTGAATGTAAAGCAGAATTATTTTGTATAATATATATTATTATATATTGACAGGAAGGATTTTTAGTTATTCAGTCTGATGCAAAGCCTGGGGTTTATGGTGAGATTAGAACCAACCCTTCTATTCTTTGGTTGCAATCCTAAAAAATAATGTTCTATCCCAAGTTATGTGCTATGCATTGGCTCACCTGTCAGTTTAGTGTTAGGATTATAGCAAGTATTCTGAACAGTTGAATGAGTGTGCAGATGTGTAATTTTTTAGCAATGAGAATGTGAAACATACCAGCTGGTGGCTACAGATAATTTGGATTGTGCTACAAGGTTACCTTAAATTCACTGATTTTCATTCATTGCATTTAAAATAAATTAGTGATCCACTTTTGGGACAAATCCTATGAAAAGCATTTTTAACATTAACAGACCTTAAAAGAGGGCATCACAGAACACATGGTTTTATTTATTTTAATGTTAAAATTAGGTCACCCCCCTACCCCCCCGAACCATTTTAATTGCACTTATTATAAAGAGGAAAATCTGTTCAGATTTTTCACTTTCATTCAACATTTTTCTAAATTTGTGCACTTATGTGGTTCATGTTCTTTTGATCTTAAGTTCTACCCCACTGTGCTTAAGGGTAAATAAGTCTTCAATGATTGTACCTTCCTGAGGAGTCAATGAGAGTCTTTCCACTGACTTAGGCCTGGTCTACGCTACCACGGTAAGTCGACCTAAATTACACTACTCCAGCTACGTGAATAAAGTAGCTGGAGTCGATGTAGCTTCGGTTGACTCACTGCGGTGTCTACACCACGCTGCATTGATGAGAGATGCTCTCCCATCGAGTTACCTTACTCGTTCCCGTGGAGTTCTGGAGTTGACCAGAGAGTGCTCTGCCAAATCAGAGCCAAATAAGACACATGACTATCCAGACTGGAAAGCAGACAATTCCATCGATGAAAATTACTTTACCAGTCAACACTCTTAGCTGCTATGTTGTACACTAGTGCATTCTTCAGCTGTATCTTCACTGACAAATGGGATGTTCAGTTCACTCCCAGTGTATATTCACTAGTGACAGTGGAAACTGTAATATACGCAGACTTGTATTTTCACCACCATGTGGTCATTAATTTAGATGATAAACTCTTGGGAGCAGGGACCATGTCTTTCTGTGTTTGCTGTGAAGAGCCTATCATGCTTGTGAATGCCATAAAACATTAAATAAAAGTCACTACCAACCCAGGGAAACTTCAGATCAGCTAATGAAAAATCCTGCATCTCACCACCATACTCCTGAGCTAGCAATCCACTTCTAGACCACATCAGTGAATTCAGATATAAAAGAGGATTGCTTGAATATATCTATATCTATATAATCTAATAAGGGTGCAGCCTGGAATTTAAATTCACACCGATATGTTACTTTTGTTCAAAAACAATAGTCTGCTTAGTAAGTCAGTAGCATATTCAAAAAATCTCTCTTCATGTGTTTATGCTGGAGCTCAAATGAGTTATGTTGTAAGTGAGGAAAAGATTTAGATTACTTCACAGTATTTTTGGTTTTCTCATAACATTTTCCAGATGGCAGAATGTGATATGACCTATACTGTGTCATTTGCTTCATTCAGTGAAAGCTCAGCCATACCTAACAAGTAACTAAGAACCTTGTAGAAGTTCATCATGGTAATACAACCATATCTGATTAATCCAAACAGTCTTTATTACGGGATCTGCACAGATTAACAAGTCAGTGGTCAGTGAAAGCTGGAAGATTGATTACCATTTAAATCTCTCAGATAACTAGAGATCTAACGTGGGTGAACTAGTTCAAACTGTACTCGAGTTGATGAATTCCATTTTTCTAAGGACCATTAAGTAGTTCACAGCCACTGCATTGTGCGTTTTGTTAACAATCAGATTTTAACAATATTTGTGGTTTTGGTATTTTTCCTTGAAAAGACTACTATTAGGCAAACTGTATTTTGCATTGGCTTGAAATAAAATGCACCAGAAGTAGAGTGGGTATAATGTCTGAGATCAGGCTAACCGAAACTCGCTGTTGCTCATCATTCTGCTGGTGTCATTGCAGGCATGTTGTTTACTAATTGGTGCTTTTATTAGGCTGACAAATAAGACTTACACGTTTTTCAAAATGGACCACAATTTGAATGTTAAAAACCCCATCAAATTTTAACAGGCTCTTACGGGTAAATCCTGCATCTTCTCAGCAATGATGGTAGACCTCAGATGTACTGCGGTGGGACAGATATGAGTCTCTGTGCAGGGGCAGAATTTGGGGAGCACACATGGAGTGAAGTTCCCTTGCAGAGCATGGAGCCCCGCTGTTTGGGGCTCCGTATCTGAGTCCCCATAGAGCAGAGCTGTAGGGGCACAGAGTCTGCAGACCCACTGATCATCATCTCCAATGGAACAGGAGCGCAGAAATTCTGTTCAAAGAGTCCTTCTCTCTCTTCCACTTGGCCCATCTATTTTGGTTAGGTACAGGAGAGAGGGATGAAAGGGGGGGGAAGTTTGGAAGAGGTACAAACTTTCATAGGACATTAGCCAACGTCTGAGGAGTTAGGAAGAAACTTCCCCTATAGTCATGTTATTTCATAATTGCTCACTTCAGGATTTCTTGCACCTTCCTCTGAAGCAGCAGGTACTGGCCACAACTGCAGACGGGATATTGGGCTAGCTGAACTGGGCTGATCTAACAGGGCAATTCCTCTGTTATTGAAATGTGTTCCCTAACCAAAAAAAAGGAGGTTTGCAATCAGAGTGGATTTTCTGGTGCACTGCTTAAAAAAATGAAGCAATTGCTACCATAATTTATATTTTAAAATGTCTTTTGTGCTGTATCTAATTGTAACGATTGTACCCTATGGATTTTTCATATGGTTTTTATTATATGTGGCATTACCCGGCTGTAAAATATTATTATCCCTTTTACCACGTTCCTAGGGAATTCTAAAACTCAGTATGGAAATGTCTCTTTGGTGGGAAAAAGATGATTTATATGATATACATGTCTTATGGTATAGCTCTGCGATTATCGTTCTTCATCTTTACTCATTGTAACAAGCTTTTTGTTGTTCTGAGACATTCAATCCAGGCTTGTTTATTGAATCAAGCTGTGTCTGCCCTGTTCAGCACTGCTGCTGCTGAATATTCTTTGGAGTTTGATTTGTATTGCTTGTCCTGTGAAGCAAAACACATGCCAGGAGATTTCAGAAATTAAAGAACAACTTCAGAAATTAATTTAAATTATTAGCTAAGTGTTTACTTGACTCATGACTAAACATTGAGCAGTGTGAGCAAATACTGGACTTACCTATATCTTTAGAAGTAGTTACCTACGAGGAAGTAACTAAGACCATAAACCAACTGAAGAGTGGCAAAGCATCAGGCTGTGGTAAGATAGATGCCATAATATCAAAAGCTGGAAAGATGGTGAATTACATGTGCTGAATGGTTTGGGAAAAGCAGATCTGTCTTAAAGTCTAGAGAAGAGGTGTCATCTATAAAATCTCTGAAAAGGGAGACCAGCTTACTTGTGACAACTGTAGAGGGTGACACTTCTGTCTGTACCTGGAAAAGTGTTTTGCATTATTATTGTGATTAGGACAAAAACTGCTGCTGACAAAGTATTCAGGGAAGAACAGGTTGGTTTTTGACACAATAGGTTGTGTTCAGATCACATTTCCAACTTGAGAAGAATTATTGAGAAAGGCTTTTCATACCAGCAGAAGATGGTTTATAACATCATTGATTTTACAAAAAGGTTTGACAGTGCCTACAGAGAAGCCCTCTGGAAGCTCGTGAGACCCTATGGAATTCCAACAAAAATTGTTAATTTGATAAAAGCTTTGTATGACGAGTCTGCGTGCTATGTCAGGACGGAGAATGGAGATACAGAATGGCTTAAACTCCGTACTGATGTAAGGCAACGTTGAATACTGTCCCTACTTCTCTTCTGCATTGTCACAGACTTTGCAGTGAGAAGACTGATGGTTGCTGCCATGGACACTGGTATGGTCTGGGCAAGAAATAAGCTGTGAAACCTCGATTTTGCAAATGTTATAGTCATATTAGAGACCAGCTTAGATAGAATGAAAAGAGTTTTTATGAGCATAAAAGCAGAAGTGCCAAAATGGGACATGCAGAAGACCAAGATGATTGAGATAGGGGAGAAAATGCTGCCAACTCTGGCAGATGTATGAGTGGTGGAGAAGAATACGAAAGAGCTGATGACTTCATCTACTTTGGAAGAACAATATCTGCTAATGCCCAGCTAACAAAGCAAAGGCAAGAATCGGTAATGCCAAGTGGATTGTTCTCCCATCTGTCAAACATCTGGAAGAATAAGAAGACACATCTCCGCACTAAAATGAGATTGTACAATACTGTTAAAAGAAAAGGAGTACTTGTGGCACCTTAGAGACTAACCAATTTATTTGAGCAGAAGCTTTCGTGAGCTACAGCTCACTTCATCGGATGCATACTGTGGAAAGTGTAGAAGATCTTTTTATACACACAAAGCATGAAAAAATACCTCCCCCCACCCCACTCTCCTGCTGGTAATAGCTTATCTAAAGTGATCACTCTCCTTACAATGTGTATGATAATCAAGTGGGGCCATTTCCAGCACAAATTCAGGTTTTCTCCCCCCCCCCACCCCCCACACAAACCCACTCTCCTGTTGGTAATAGCTTATCTAAAGTGACCACTCTCCTTACAATGTGTATGATAATCAAGGTGGGCCATTTCCAGCACAAATCCAGGGTTTAACAAGAACGTCTGGGGGCGGGGGTAGGAAAAAACAAGGGGAAATAGGTTACCTTGCATAATGACTTAGCCACTCCCAGTCTCTATTCAAGCCTAAGTTAATTATATCCAATTTGCAAATGAATTCCAATTCAACAGTCTCTCGCTGGAGTCTGGATTTGAAGTTTTTTTGTTGTAATATCACAACTTTCATGTCTGTAATCGCGTGACCAGAGAGATTGAAGTGTTCTCCGACTTGTTTATGAATGTTATAATTCTTGACATCTGATTTGTGTCCATTTATTCTTTTACGTAGAGACTGTCCAGTTTGACCAAGGTACATGGCAGAGGGGCATTGCTGGCACATGATGGCATATATCACGTTGGTGGATGTGCAGGTGAACGAGCCTCTGATAGTGTGGCTGATGTTATTAGGCCCTGTGATGGTGTCCCCTGAATAGATATGTGGGCACAGTTGGTAACGGGCTTTGTTGCAAGGATAGGTTCCTGGGTTAGTGGTTCTGTTGTGTGGTATGTGGTTGCTGGTGAGTATTCGCTTCAGGTTGGGGGGCTGTCTGTAGGCAAGGACTGGCCTGTCTCCCAAGATTTGTGAGAGTGTTGGGTCATCCTTCAGGATAGGTTGTAGATCCTTAATAATGCTTTGGAGGGGTTTTAGTTGGGGGCTGAAGGTGACGGCTAGTGGCGTTCTGTTATTATCTTTGTTGGGCCTGTCCTGTAGTAGGTGACTTCTGGGAACTCTTCTGGCTCTATCAGTCTGTTTCTTCACTTCCGCAGGTGGGTATTGTAGTTGTAAGAATGCTTGATAGAGATCTTGTAGGTGTTTGTCTCTGTCTGAGGGGTTGGAGCAAATGCGGTTGTATCGCAGAGCTTGGCTGTAGACAATGGATCGTGTGGTGTGGTCAGGGTGAAAGCTGGAAGCATGTAGGTCGGAATAACGGTCAGTAGGTTTCCGGTATAGGGTGGTGTTTATGTGACCATCGTTTATTAGCACTGTTGTGTCCAGGAAGTGGATCTTTTGTGTGGACTGGACCAGGCTGAGGTTGATGGTGGGATGGAAATTGTTGAAATCATGGTGGAATTCCTCAAGGGCTTCTTTTCCATGGGTCCAGATGATGAAGATGTCATCAATATAGCGCAAGTAGAGTAGAGGCGTTAGGGGACGAGAGCTGAGGAAGCGTTGTTCTAAGTCAGCCATAAAAATGTTGGCATACTGTGGGGCCATGCGGGTACCCATAGCAGTGCCGCTGATTTGAAGGTATACATTGTCCCCAAATGTAAAATAGTTATGGGTAAGGACAAAGTCACAAAGTTCAGCCACCAGGTTAGCCGTGACATTATCGGGGATAGTGTTCTTGATGGCTTGTAGTCCATCTTTGTGTGGAATGTTGGTGTAGAGGGCTTCTACATCCACAGTGGCCAGGATGGTGTTATCAGGAAGATCACCGATGGATTGTAGTTTCCTCAGGAAGTCAGTGGTGTCTCGAAGGTAGCTGGGAGTGCTGGTAGCATAGGGCCTGAGGAGGGAGTCTACATAGCCAGACAATCCTGCTGTCAGGGTGCCAATGCCTGAGATGATGGGGCGCCCAGGATTTCCAGGTTTATGGATCTTGGGTAGTAGATAGAATATCCCAGGTCGGGGTTCCAGGGGTGTGTCTGTGCAGATTTGATCTTGTGCTTTTTCAGGGAGTTTCTTGAGCAAATGCTGTAGTTTCTTTTGGTAACTCTCAGTGGGATCAGAGGGTAATGGCTTGTAGAAAGTGGTGTTGGAGAGCTGCCGAGAAGCCTCTTGTTCATATTCCGACCTATTCATGATGACAACAGCACCTCCTTTGTCAGCCTTTTTGATTATGATGTCAAAGTTGTTTCTGAGGCTGTGGATGGCATTGGGCTGAAATTGTGGAAAAGCAGCATCACTTGCCCCATAACCTCAGCCGTGCGGAACACTTGCCCCCTCCTCAGACGTTCTTGTTAAACCCTGGATTTGTGCTGGAAATGGCCCAACTTGATTATCATACACATTGTAAGGAAAGTGATCACTTTAGATAAGCTATTACCAGCAGGAGAGTGGGGTGGGGGGAGGTATTTTTTCATGCTTTGTGTTTATAAAAAGATCTTCTACACTTTCCACAGTATGCATCCGATGAAGTGAGCCATAGCTCACGAAAGCTTCTGCTCAAATAAATTGGTTAGTCTCTAAGGTGCCACAAGTACTCCTTTTCTTTTTGTGAATACAGAGTAACACGGCTGTTACTCTGAAACCTACAATACTGTTGTCTTCCTAACACTACTGTTCATGTTGGAAACATGGCACATAGTGGGAGCACTCAACGGGAAGCCAAATGCATGTCACCAGCATTGTTTAAAAAGAATCTTGGAAATTCATTGGAGAGATCCTGTAACCAATGTGGAACTGTTGTGTCATGTGGGTCAGCCAACTGTGGACTCAATAATTAGACAGAGATAGCTACAGTGGTTCACCCATGTCATCCGGCTACCCTGTGGCAGAAGCACAAGGTACGTCCTAGACTGGATTGCACTTGGAGGGAAGAGACGGCATGGAGGACAAAGAATGACCTATCGCAGGATAGTTGAAAAGGGTGCTGCCATCATGGAGACAACTTATAACAGACTCAGACACCTTGCTCTGGACAGAAAGCAATAGGAAGAATGGGTTGCTCAAGTGCTAGTAGGCACAGGTGATTCTATGTCTAAGTCAGTAGACTTCACATTCAAAATGGGCTTGTACCAAAATTCACTGTACCGTGATCTGTGTACTTGTAACTGGGGATGGTGCTGGTGTTTCTCAGTGAGTGGCCATAATTCTGATGTTCAGTCTTGTCAGATGTAACACATTTTGTGTGACACTAGCGCATCAAGCTTCTCTGTCATGCCTGCTGGCTTTCCAGATGAGAGATCTCATGCACTCAGCTGGGCTGTGGACAAGCAGCTGCAGTTATTCCTTCCAGCTGCCGGCGAATGCTCTGGCACTCAGTTTCAGGCAGCCTCTCTTCCTTCCCTCTCTCTGCACCCTCTGCATTCACCTGTGGAATATAGACCCCCCCCCCACCTCCACCCCCGGAAGGCAGGGGCAGGAGCTGGGGAAGAGAAAAATCCCACTTTCAAATTCTTTTCCACAGCAACCCCTTCCAGAAGCCATTCACTCTCTCCAATACCCTGGTCCCCACTAGCTCCTCCCCACGTGCCTCCTTACTTCTCAGGTGTGCATGGAGGAACAGGCTCCTGCCGCCTCAGGCAGTGCTCCCCTTGAGTGGAGGGACACGGAGGAGGGACATCAACAACTTTTGCTCGCTGGCAAGAAATGTCTCGCCTGATGCTGCCAAGGATTTTGCAGCTATGGATGTTTCTGAGCTGGAAACCTAGTCCTTTGGCTTAGTTTGAGACACAGGAAATGCAGCTCAGAATTTGCTTGTGTGTGAGAGGCTGATGTAAATGCAGAACGGTTCTTCTAGAAAAATAACATTCATATGAAAACTTAGTATTCGCCTAGTAACCGTTTATCATCTACTTTTTGGCACTAAGTGGTCTCTGCTTTTAAATAACCGAATTTGTTGACATGGAGGGGGCAGAGGGCATAAAAAATAACATAAACCTTAATTTGGGACTATCGAGTTAATGTCGTATAGAGTAACCTTCCCTGCACTGTCCAGATACCATATAGAGGAGGTCGAAATACTGGCTGAAGGGAGCAGTCTGGCATGTCAGAGCACTAACGTAAGGAGCAGACGCTGTGCTAGCCAGACATGCATACCACAGCTTTCCAAGCTAGACAGTCCTTGAGCAGGAAAGGTCACAATTAAGGTTACTGTGTGTGGTATAATATTATTTTTAGAAATTGGAAATCACAGAAATTGGAGAGATCTGTTAGGACACTCTGTTCCTGCTTCTGCTAATGTAGGATTGTTACATACTTGAGTCCTTTTTTAAAAAACAAACAAACAAACAAACAAAAAAACTCCATACCAGTTTTAAAGGTCTATTTGATTTAAAACATGTTTTAAAAGTAGTTTCAGGTGTATATATGTCTTTCAGCCCCCTGGCCAATTTTATGGTTTTACAGCCTCATTATCTTTTCCTCTTTTTTTTTTTAGTCGGAAAAGTCCACACCAATAACGGAGAGAACTGTCTATACAGAAAGCACAGTCAAATGCACAATATATTTTCAGCAGTCTTTCAGTGATAGCCATTGAGTGTGTTGTTTTTAACAGCAGTAGGTTGAAAAAAAATCAGGCACAAGTATGATTGGTTTTTAATGTTGGCATTGTCCCTTAACAATTTAAATCATTACACTTCCCCTCCCTTCCCCAGTTTCCAGTTAGTCCTAATACTGTCAGTGTTTTGTAAACCATGTAATCACATATTTTAATCCAGACATTTATTTAAGCACAGGAATTCTTAAGGACTAGTAAAGCAACAGTCCTGCACTCAGCAGTTGTTTCCTGGGGAAAATTGTATTTATTCCAAACCAGCTGCGTCCAAACAATTCTTACAAAAAACATGTCAGAAAAAGCATGAAAACTGGTTTCTTGTCTGAATCGCTTGTTTCAGTCATTCACTAAACTTCTCTCCTCTCCTCCAGATGCCACTTTTTACCCTTTTCCACCATATGGGTCAAGACTGCTTTTTAAAAAGCAGTCAGCCCACAAAGTGCTGTGGTGTATTTTTGTGTGGGTGTCTATAAATCCTCTTCCTTCCTGCAGATAAAAAAAAATATAACCTTAAATAAATAAATAAAAAATAAAATAAAATAAAAAATAAATAACCTTAAAAACATCATGAAAACAGCGTGTGGTAAACTTTAATATTGAATCTCGCTACTTTTTTACATCCTGCCTTCACTTGCATATTGTCTATATTTTGTTCTAAGCTTTTTGGATGGAGACCTTGTCTTCCTACATGTCTGTAAAGTGCCTAGGGCACTGTTGGTACTATATAAACATTTATTAAAAAAAAGTTTTGATAAGTAAAGCTTGCCAAACTATTTTAATCTTCTGTGCTATGTATAGAAAAAATAAAATAATAAATCTCGGCAGTAACTAGCATTTCATGTGATATTTACTTATCGCGGGAACTACTGTGCAGAATAGAGAAATGCATCACTTGCCAGCAAGTTAAAGAAGTATGGGCTGGATGAATGCACTATCAGGTGGATAGAAAGCTGGCTAGATTGTCGGGCTCAACGGGTAGTGATCAATGGCTCCGTGTCTAGTTGGCAGCCGGTATCAAGTGGAGTGCCTCAAGGGTCGGTCCTGGGGCCGGTTTTGTTTAATATCTTCATAAATGATCTGGAGGATGGCGTGGATTGCACCCTCAGCAAGTTTGCAGATGACACTAAACTGGGAGGAGAGGTAGAAACGCTGGAGGGTAGGGATAGGAAACAGAGGGACCTAGACAAATTGGAGAATTGGGCCAAAAGAAATCTGATGAGGTTCAACAAGGAGAAGTGCAGAGTCCTGCACTTAGGACGGAAGAATCCCATGCACCGCTACAGACTAGGGACCGAATGGCTAGGCAGCAGTTCTGCAGAAAAGGACCTAGGGGTTACAGTGGACGAGAAGCTGGATCTGAGTCAACAGTGTGCCCTTGTTGCCAAGAAGGCCAATGGCATTTTGGGATGTATAAGTAGGGGCATTGCCAGCAGATCGAGGGACGTGATCGTTCCCCTCTATTCGACATTGGTGAGGCCTCATCTGGAGTACTGTGTCCAGTTTTGGGCCCCACACTACAAGAAGGATGTGGAAAAATTGGAAAGAGTCCAGCGGAGGGCAACAAAAATGATTAGGGGACTTGAACACATGACTTATGAGGAGAGGCTGAGGGAACTGGGGATGTTTAGTCTACAGAAGAGAAGAATGAGGGGGGATTTGATAGCTGCTTTCAACTACCTAAAAGGGGGTTCCACAGAGGATGGCTCTAGACTGTTCTCAGTGGTAGCAGATGACAGAACAAGGAGTAATGGTCTCAAGTTGCAGTGGGGGAGATTTAGGTTGGATATTAGGAAAAGCTTTTTCACTAGGAGGGTGGTGAAACACTGGAATGAGTTACCTAGGGAGGTGGTGGGATCTCCTTCCTTAGAAGTTTTTAAGGTCAGGCTTGACAAAGCCCTGGCTGGGATGATTTAATTGGGGATTGGTCCTGCTTTGAGCACGGGGTTGGACTAGATGACCTCCTGAGGTCCCTTCCAAACCTGATATTCTATGATTCTATGATCACTTTTTTTCCAGAGGCGATAGATAAGATCAGGGATACTGGGGCTATTTACTTAAATCAAATTATGATCTATACAAATCCCCACTTCATTCGTTAGTTTAGGGACATCTGCATAGCAAAGACAATAAACAAAACAGTGTATCATGGTGAAAGCTTAATGGAAAGTCAACCATATAATAAGGATATTTCTCCATTTTAGATAATTTTATTGTAGTTGAGCATTTTCTCTGAGGAGACACTGATACGTGCTAAACAAGATGATGTATTACAGGTATGCATATAACTTACCCTTTTCCCCTCTTGTATTATTTTATCCTAGGATTTTTCTGTGTAATTGTGCTTTAAAAAGTAACTGCAAAAATGTTCCAGTCTTACTCAGTAGATCTGCTCCATATGTGTGCACTACTGTAATACAAATAATTAATAACAATATTTGAAGTTATAGCTGCTTACTTGTTATGAAATTAGCTTACTTCTGTTGCACTGGTTCTGCGTAGACAGTACAGCAAAGAGAGAGAACTCGATTGTGTTCTAGCTTGCACATCATCAAAAGGTTTGCACATGATCAAAAGAACTATTCACTTGTCTTCAAAATGTAAGATTTTTGCCGTGCGATCCCAAAAGAACCTAAGCTGGCTTTGAAACCCCAGACTGAGGGCTGACAATTTAGATTTTTTTTTACTTGCAAGTTAAACATTTGTAATATGAAAGTCATTTAGACAAGTATGAAACTCCACAATGCCAGTTTGAATAGCTTTTCAGAGTGTATCTGCACTGAGAAAATTTTAAAGCCTGCTTTACAATTACATTTTAAAGTTGAACTGCTCTGGTTTCTGAGTATGTGTTCACTGCTGACTTTATTATTCACATATTTCCTCACTGCTCTGAAGGCAAGTCTCTGTTCAATGGGAGAGATGCAGATGCAGGACCAGATTCAATGGAACTATGCCAGTTCACACCCTACAAGGAACTGACCCCTCATTTACATCCTCAAATTTGTCTCACCTGATTAACTGGTTACTCTTGTTCTGAATTATTGCCAAATAATACCTGTGCTCGGTGATGAGCTGCCAAAATCTTAACAACGGGTTCCCTCCTCACCCCACGAGGGGGTCGTTGCCCACCCCTGCCCCCCGGGACTCCTGCCCCATCCACCCCCCCCGCGTTCCTTGACGCCCCCCCCCAGAACCCCTGCCCCATCCACCCCCCTCCCCTGTCCCCTGACTGCCCCCCGAACTGGGCAGGAGGGTCTCGTGGGCCACCGTAGTGGGTGCCCACCCCACCCCTAAGAGCCAGAGGCACCTGTCGGGGGGCGAGGTGGGGAGTCCCGGAGGTGCTTACCTAGGGCAGCTCCCCGGAAGCATCCAGCAGGTCCCTCTGGCTCCTAGGGGCGGGGGAGCGTAGCTGGGGGGGGGGAGCAGGGGGAGCGGCCGCTCCTCCCACTGATCACATCAAAAGTGGCGCCTTAGGTGCTGACTCCCGAGGTGCTCCGGGGCTGGAGCACCCACGGGGAAAATTTGGTGGGTGCAGAGCACCCACCGGCAGCTCCCCGCCCCGCGCCTGGCCCCAGCTCACCTCACCTCCGCTCTGCCTCCTCCGCTGAACGCGCTGCCCCGCTCTGCCTCTCCGCCCCCCACCCCCCGCCGGCTTCCCGCGAATCAGCTGTTTGGCGGGAAGCCTGGGGGGGCAGAGAAGCAGGCGGCGGCTTCACGCTCAGGCCGAGGGTGGTGGAGGTGAGCTGGGGCGAGGAGTCGTTCCCCTGCGTGCGCCCCCCTCCCCCGGGTTACCTGCTGCGGCGCGGGCGGCCCTCCTCGCGACCCACCCGCCCCAGCTCCCCCCGCTCTGCCTCCGCCTCCCTGGGCCTGAGTGTGAAGCCGCCACCTGCTTCTCAGCCCTCCCCGGCTTCCCGCTGAACAGCTGATTCACGGGAAGCCTGCGGGGGGGCGGAGAAGCAGAGCGGGGCGGCGCGTTCAGGGGAGGAGGCGGAGGCTGAGCGGAGGTGAGCTGGGGTCGGGGGTGGGGCGGGGAGCTGCCGGTGGGTGCTCTGCATCAACCAAATTTTCCCCTTGGGTGCTCCAGGGCTGGAACACCCATGGAGTCGGCGCCTAAGGTGCCACTTTTGGCCAGTTAAATTTAGAAGCCCTTTTAGAACCAGTTGTCCTTTGCGGAACAACCGGTTCTAAAAGGGCTTCTAAATTTAACAACCGGTTCTAGCGAACCGGTGCGAACTGGCTCCAGCTAACCACTGCTTATGCTTCAAATGACTGATTCCAGAGTATTGCTTTTTTCTTGATCTCATGATTTTCTACTCTCTCTATAAAGTTTCTAGTATCTTCAGACATATAGTGTGCATTACACTGTAGTATCTGAGAGTATCTCTGCGCTGGAGTCAGAGGGGTGATTGCAGCTCATGTAGGTGTCACTGCCTTTAATCTAGTTTGCGCAGCTAAAAATAGTGGTGAAGACACAACAGCATGGACCCTGGTGAATTTATACAGACCATACCGAAGCCCGAGTTGCCATGTTCTTCACTGCAATTTTTAAGTTGCACTAACTACATGAAAGCTAGCCAGATATGATTAAATGAGCTGCTGTCACATCTCTGATTGCAGTGTAGACATACCCCGAGAACCAAGCATTTAATTCTCTGTTAAATTTTCTTGTTAAATGTCAAAGTTTTTGGCAGAATTTTACAGACAGCAAAAGCGTTAACTAAAGCTTGACTAAAGCGTTAATCCATTTTTTCCTTTACTTTGGGAAATTTTTTAAAATTATTTCATCCTGATACACTGTACTTGATGGTGGTAACATCTTTATAGAACGGTATATTTCTAGTTGCAGTGAACATAGCATTTCAGTTTCACATTTTCAGAGATTTTTTTCTTACTCATATACGATATGGATAAGATTTCCTAAAGCTGCCTCAAATTTAGAGACTCTTTAAAAAATTGGTCCCTAATCTCTTGTTTCTTTTAAAAAAGTAATTGCATACCTGATGGTTGTGAGTAGTTTTATCTTGCATTTGCTAACCCTGGATATTCCCAGGATTTACAATTTTTAAATAAAAGCAAATATAAAATAGCCTCTTAAATAGGACTCACTCAGCACTCTTAAAGAGGGTGAAATCAGGGTTTGCATGGTTATTGTTTTGCAAAGAACTCTGTCCACATTGAACAGGATAAACAATTCTTATTAATATGTTAAAATTTGAAGAAATCAGATGCCTAAATGTATTAATATGTTTTCAGGAAAAAAATCACTTAAAAGCAGGTACAGTAGAGAATATGAGTTTTCTAAAATCAAGCTATTAAAAACCAGCACATCTGCCTCCAGTAGGATTCATCAATGAATCATAGCATCTAGTGGAAACACAACAAACTAGAATTTGTCTAAATATATTAAGTCAACAATTCAAAATGCTCTTCTGTAGCTCATTAAAAATTTAAGATGACTTTAAACTATGCCACCAAAATGATTTACTGTGACCTCAAATTCTGTTTCAGGCCCTTGGTTACATTTCACAAGATAAACCAATAAAGGCCAACACTTGTTATCTGACTTGTTTCCTGACTGCCAAAGACTTAACTTAGCCATATTGACTTCTGAAAAATGCATGCAGTAGAGCCTTGCTAACTTGTGTGAATGTTCAGGAGGATCGTGGAGAATTACTGAATTTTTGTGAGCAAGAGAACAAACTCAATTTAAAAAGCCAAAGATTATGCATCACAAAAGGTATCGTGTTCATTTAGTTTGACAATTTTAGTTTAGTTTTAATTCATTAGAATAATATGTCATAGTTCTATAAATCAGTGAAATCTTAATAATAGGATACTTTACTACTGCATCTGCCTATTAAATCTCTCTTCAGAAGGAAGGAGAAATTATTTTATATGTGTATATCTGGTATATTACAAAGCTTATAGATTAGCAAAATGCAGATAAATTAGGGTCTGGTTTTTTTAGTCTTCGTTGTAAAGTATGTGGTAGTAACTGTAAAGGGTGAGGTTTCTTCATATACTTTTTACTTTGCTATTTTTGAAAGACTCTTGAAAGTGCACTAGTGAAATCACTTTAATTACTGTAGTAATAGGTGGTTTTTTAATTGTTTCTTATTGCCCTTGGCCATCCTGGGTTTTCAAGGGCATGTCTGGGAAAAAGCTATTTTCAAATAGATTGCATCAACTCCAGATGCCATTACATCTAGTGCTTAATGGATTTCACAAAACAACTCACTGTGAGATAACTGTGGAAATGTGCGCTGCTGCATTCAGAGTGAGATGGTCTATTTCTGACAGTGAGACCATTAACAAGCCCTGGCTTTTGTCAGGTCAACTGGTGGCAACTGAAGGCCTTATCACTTTTTATTTTGTTGACAGCCTGTCGTTATCGGTGATGGGTCACAGGGTGATGGGTTGATACCTCTGGTATTTAAACACCTAGATAAGAGATGCAGCAGAATTTATTTTTCTATTTTTAATTATACGAGCAAGACCCAAGTAATTTGCAGAGGCAGAGAAGTGAGTTGGGGGAGTGCGTGAAAATATCAGTAGCAACTTTGGGAGGTCACAGAAAAAAAAATCCTAACTACTTTTCTGAAACTAAAGGTATCGATAGCATAGATTAATGTTGGATAAACTTTGACACTCTGCATAGATTAAACTTTTATCCTCTTTTCCATGTACTTAATTAATAATCAATTTAGTTTAATAGAGATGTTTGCAGCAGAAGCACATTTTATGGACTATCATTCTGGGGGTTTCTGATCAGATTTTCTTCTTCATTTTTTAACTGTTGAAGAGGCCCACTGACATTGCATGGTACTCAGGTTAAGAAAAAAGGTTATTTAAATGTATGTTTCATAATATTTACAACTAAATAAGCCAGTACAAACTGGTTAAACAATCTTACATAACTAAGCCATGGAAAAAAGCTTCTGAGTTTTGCATAAATAAAATGGATCCTGTTCTGTGAGGTCTTACACCCTGTGAAACCCACTAGAACTCACAAAGGAGAATTTGGATAAGCAGAACCGATTTAACGTGTTAGAGAGTGGTAATAGCCAAAATTTGGTGGCAATGTATATCCACATTTTACTGTTAACCGTTAATTGTTTTGAATGATAGGAATTAAAATCCTCAGACTTTACAGAAATGAAATAACCCAGTAATTAAGTGTGACGTTTTAAATAGTGACTAATGGATTTATGGATTAATAACAATTAAACTAGATAACCATCAAAATGTATACATCGAATCAGGTTCACTATAGTTGGAATTTTAAAAACTTCATTTCAGTAAAATGCAACTAATGTTTTAAATCTTTGCAGTGATAAAATATACAGGCTTGATGATGAAGAATTTAAAGGACACCACCAACTCTAAAATCTCATCGAAAATGTAGCATAGTTTACTGAAATTACAAATAACATTTAAGATTACTGTAACTGAAAGAAGCTAGGAAAATAACCATTTTTCCTTGCATTCAATTTGTTTACTTTGTGCATTAGACAACATTTGTGTGTGGTCACTGATTCCTCAGTATAGGTAATTAGCTGGTCAATTTCTGCCTTATTGAAAATACCCTTACAAATGAAATATCAGAATAGGAAAACCCTTAATTTTTAAAAAGGTAATATGATATGAAACCTTCCCTCAAAATCCAGGGCATGCTATTTAAAGGGTGTGCTGTCAGAAATATGGGTCTTTAATTGGTAGTCTGTTTCAATAATAATTTAAAAATCTTCAACTGGCAATGGTCAATAAAACATGCTGAAAAATGTTATATGAACACTTTTTCCTGATATGGCAATAAGAAATTTCTTTTCAGTTCTGCAATTGCAGATTTTTTTTTCTGACACTCAGTTGTACGTATTATGCTTATCTAAATATAATCATCACCATATTATGACTGTTAACTGGTTGAGTCATGCCAGAAAAAAACAGAAAATAGGGTACCAAATTATGCATATTTTTATCTTGCATATATGAAGTCCAGGAGGAGCTAATATTTAATACTTTGGATAAATTTGATCTTACAGTTAATGGATAACTTTTTCTATGAGGAGCAAATACTAGGTTGAGCAAAGAAAAATTACTGAATCTCTTTCTTCTCTTAAGATAATTTGTTAGTGAGATGAAGCATGGTCTCCTAGTTAAAGCATTGGACTGGGAGTTACATCTTCCATAGCTTATATTACCTACTTGTTGTCTCACCTTGGAAAAGTCACTTAACAGTCATATGCCTGAGTTTTCCTAATTTGTAAATGTATGTTAAGCTCTTTAAGTCTGTCAGATGGCAGGTGCTGAAGTTGCACAATTAATAGATTATGGCTATTTATTAATCATCCAAAATATTTCTGTAACAAATGTGAATAAGCTTAGCTACATTAGGTAAAACTGGATACCCGTGGATGTAGTTCTTCACATTTATCTTAGACTAGATCATACTTAAGTGTTATAAACTGGTTATTGATGAAAAGCCACAGAGCAGCACTAAACCCGATGCTCTGTCAATTGATCCCAGGATGGCAAAAGTCACTACAGCTTAAAAAAATATTTCTTGTCATTGTTTCTAGCTAATTGCTGTTATACATTGTTTCCATTGCAGTAGCACCTGTGGACCTCAGAGCCTGATTAGACACTCATTTATATTAGGTACTGTACAAAAAAACCTGAACAACCCAGATGTCACTGCCCTAGAGAGTTCACCGTGTTTAAGTGATCATGTACAGAGGCATGACATTATAAATCATTGGAGAGAAGGATACAAATTAGGGAAGAATGTCCGAGAGAAGACAGTTGCCCCAAGGCAATCTCTAATTCCCTGGCATGTAAGGACAATTTTATTCCTCATGACTCATAGATAGCTAGATCTATGATAACTAGATAGCTATGAAAATGTTCCCCTGCCAGCAGTGTAATCTACCTGTCATGCAACCGTCCCAAAAAACGTGGGTTTGCCCCATGAGCGCATGCACTGCTCTCTTCAAATCCAAATATTTGTACCTCTGTCAACACAGAGCCCTTTGCATTACTACAGTTAATGTGTTGGTATTTCTCCTTTCAGCCACCTATCTTCAGGGTTTAAACAGCTGAAAAAAAATCCCTTTGGGTCATCACACATGGGTTGGCCTCTGGAACACTTTTCTGTTGATTACATTTTTAAGAAGCCTTGTGGCTGACTTTTCAAATTAATGGTTTCCTCCAAATATAGCTTGTAGTTTTATCTTTTGCTGTGGGTGGTGTTCATTAGGGTTCTTTAGCTTAGAAACCACTTTCATTTCTAGTACTTAGTTTTCTAGCTAAAAGTCCATAACCAAGCCCTGTGTAATATGTATTTCGGTATTGTTGGAGGGGGGATGGTGGGATGTGTTGGGGGTTTGGTTTGGGTTTTTCAATGTTGTCTAGTGGCTATGTCAGAAAACTAGGGCTGCTAACTGCTGGGTTCTATCCCAATTCTGGCCCTGACTTGCTCAGTGATTGTATGGAAGCCACTAAACCTGTTTGTGCTTCAGTCCCCATCTGCCTCCCTCACAGGAGTCTGGTGAGGTTTGCTTAATGTTTGCAAAACACGTTAAGATCCTTTAATGAAAGGTCCAATAGAATTGGAATGTATTATATTTACTGATTGTATTCTTCAGGGAGTGTGACAGGGTTCCCAAGGTGCAACCTGGACTGTGGGACCACTGAGCCATTTCCCACCAACCTGGGGTATCCTTTTCACACTGTGATGCTGTTGTTAAGCCACAAACCTCTGGTAGGTTCTGCACTTACACAGACATCCACAGGCAGGGACTCACCCTTTGCCAGCCACTCATGAATCAACAATAGAGAGGCTCCAGCCAATTCCCCCCAACTCCCCAGCCTTGCACCCCAGAACTGTACTGTCCTGCACTGGTCAGAAGCCTGACCAGTGTAAATTCATTACCCAGTCCGCCCCTCCCTCGATGTGGAGAGGACACACATTAGCCTTTGTAAACTGAGCTGGGATTTCCCAAGCACTTCAAGCAAAATACACTCTTTTAGGTAAAATATAAAATAGATTTATTAACTACAGAATGATCTCTCTGCTTGCTATTTATAATAACTTAAAATCAATCTAAGTTGGTTACCTAAGAAACAAATACATTTGCAGAATTCTACAAACTAAACAGGGTTTGAATCAAGCTGTCTCTCACCCTGACAGATGGTACAAACAGGTTACAGTTCCTCAATACACAGGCTGGGAGTCTTTTCTAGCCTGAGACCACCTGTCCCAGTTCAAAGTCTTTGTCCTCCAGATGCTTATTCCAGGTGTTTAGTGCGGGGCGGGGCAGGAGCTTGCTGGAAAGATCTATGCTTGTGACATGGGGGTCCGTTCCCATTGGTCAAGCAGTGTCCATTGTCTACATGCTCTTTCTGAGAAGTCTTCTGGGATGGCTGCTGGGAGAGTGGTTCCCTTTAATGGGCCATCAGCACATCTGGCTACTCCACTGTTGTACCTGAAAGGCTGGTTGTGGGTGTTCCCAATCTCACAGCATATTTCAGTTATATCTACAGCAATACTTTAACCTCACATACAATGATAGCACATACAATCCAACAGGATATTAATGTTCAACAGATCAAGACTTTTACAAAGATATATCACAAAGCATACTTTGTACAAAACGTACCATAATTATATGACAGTGGTGAATATGGGGGTTTCAGGGTGCTTCTTTGATGTACAGTGTGTCACACCTCCCCCCTTAGTTTACTGCAGGAATATTAGTTACTGACTAATGCGGAGGCAGTGTGCCCAAGGTCCTATTTAAGTTTTGACCGTACAACTCCCAAGCATTCCTAAACATTGTCGTGTTATTCACACGTGCTCTTGCAAAGTTCTGTATACTTTTTAACACTTTGTAGATCAGTCTGGTGATCTCAAAAGTTAGCAAATGTGCCTTCTCTGGGTTGCTAGAAAACCTCTTTGTATCTGTGCAGCATGTTAACCTTTCTGCTTTTCCAACTGGTGTTAACTCAATGCAGATATTAATGTTTTCTAGAGTGTAGGTATCTTGGCATTTAGCCATCCATGCTATGAGGTGATGTGCCTCAGTTTCCCCTTCCATACAGCAGAACAGTTTTATTATGGTTTCTCTGCTGTGCCAAGCTTCAAGCCTTTTACAGGTATTAGCTGAGAAGCAGCATTACCATAGGACCTCTTAACACAGGGTGTGTTCTTATTTACCACCCCATCATGTTCCAAAGCTTTTTCCCAAAAATCACCTTTTCATAGGATTTGCCGTCAGTACCAAATTCTTCATCATAAGGTTTACCATTAACGCCAAGCTTTTTATCATGAGATTTAACAAGAACAGAACATCTTTCATCATGGGTAGACATTTACAAGTATTTTAGTCATATGACATCTTCTGTTTAGACGATCTGGTTTGTTCAGTACCCATTGTCTCTTTCAACTCTTTCCTGAACCTTCTCATGTGTTCAATTACTGTTTTTTCTTTCCATTCAGTGTTCCCTTCAGTGTTAGTCTGCAATCCTATTGGGTCTTTTTATCTTTGGATCTTTTATCTTTGGTACTCCGGGGTCTGGTGAGGTAAGGATGTAAGGGGATTCTGCATGTTGGCTAACCCTCTGTGGAGCTGTTTCACAACTCCAGGGTTACGCCCATGCAAAAAAATCTATATCCCCTCTTATGGTTACCCTGTGATCCCTGCTTCCATAGAGGGTTGTGATCTGTGCTCTCTGGACTAAGAGTGTTGACTCTTTGGACACATGCACCTTTTTCCAGCAGCTCTCGCTTACCTGTTTTCTGAGTCTTACCAGCCCGGGGGGAAGACACCTTCCCTCTGCCAGGTGGGTTATCTGCATTCTCACAGACAACCATTCCTTCAGTAGAATCTTAAAGAGACACTGTTAATTTCCACAAGCATATCAGGAACAGCATCCAGAAAAACTGGGACCTGGATTGGGGTACCCTTCATCACCTCTTTTTCTGTCCTCTTTTTCTGTGGGCATCCTCTCCCAAGTGACCAGTGAGGAGATATTCCTGAACTCCCACTATTTTTTCACCAGTTCTTCTCTCTCTCTGGGGCCCCCTCTAAGACACATCTCTCTATGCTCTCTAGAGTGGGATCTCTCCCCTGTTCAGCTGTAAAGGGCTCACAGTTAACAGCCTGGACAGTTAGTCAAAACTAAGCCACACAGTCAGAAATCCCATTATTAAACATTGGTGATTGAGCCATAGAACAAATAGGTATGTATTTGCCAGAGAGACAATAAACGTGTGGAAACTGTGATTTACTAATGGTTGTTCCCTGAGCAGAATAGGCTGAGTTTGTCCAACCAGTTATTAATATGGGTCTATTTGAAATAGTTGTTCTGGGACAATTTCTGTCCCTGTCCATCCTTAATTAACTGTCATTGAGCTGACACATGTGGACCCCAGGTCTTACAACCATTATACCTCAGGGGGTTTACTCAAGTTGTTGGCCTGCCATCAGAGAGAAACTTAAAAAGAAAAAAATCTTCCCAGTATAGACTGGCGTTTGTTACCTTGTTAAATCTGTTAGACAAGTGGCCTCTAAAGAGCTAGAAGAGTTTAGCAATTTTCGCATTATGGTTCACAGGATTAAGACTTAGAAAAAACATCCTCCCTGGCTGAATGTTTGGAATTCCTCCAATCATGCTTGGACAAAGAGTTGTCTGTCAGTACCCTACAGACCCAAGCACCTGCTCTTAGAGACAGGATGTGGGGAGGATACCCACTATCTACATCTATGTACTAGGGCAGTTTTCAGAATACCTATTAATATCAGACCCAAGGTTGGAAGTTTGTCTCCTTTCTTGGGAGCTTAAATTCGATATTTAAACTGTGAGAGCTATCCTTGTAGGGTCAGAGCCTCAGCTATGTGAATTGTCAGAGCTCAACTGAAGTCAACAGAGCTATGGTAACTTATACCAGCTGAGCTCCTGGCTCCTACGGTCCAAGCCCAGTCCTGCTCCTGTAGAAATCAGTAATACAATTCCACTTTATTTTTTGGGGAGAGGGACTATCTTTGTTACATCTTTGTAACTTTATTTGGTTTTTTAAAGATCCACTGGAAAGGCACAATTTGTATCGTCTAGATGTTCACTAGAGCAGGATGAATAGTGCAAATAGTCCTTCAAAATTTCATGAACTAATACACATCAGTTCTTTCTACATGCTCTTTGTGTTTGTTTTCTGCTTATTTTGGTTTAATGAGTTTACTAGCAGTAATGTTCACATATATA
Organism: Chelonia mydas; assembly: GCF_015237465.2. Classification (NCBI taxonomy): domain Eukaryota; kingdom Metazoa; phylum Chordata; order Testudines; family Cheloniidae; genus Chelonia; species Chelonia mydas. Next base: position 114,252,614 of record NC_057853.1, on the reverse strand, counting down.
ATGAGTTTACTAGCAGTAATTTTTAAATATCTAGCAAATATTGCAGATTTATGGAAAGTGAATTCTGAATTTTAAAGACAGGTTTCAGAGTAGAAGCCGTGTTAGTCTGTATCCGCAAAAAGAAAAGGAGTACTTGTGGCACCTTAGAGACTAAGGTGCCTCAAGTACTCGTTGAATTTTAAAGAGTTATCCATACAAAAAATTTGATTCTAAGAATTATGCACATGCAGTAGAACCTGAAACTCATACCATGTGACCCAGTGCATCCAATCACAGCGTCAAATTTTGAATATCTAATACTTGCATCAAATTGCTTGTGAACAAATTGCAGATCAGGAATTATCCAGAGAAGTTGATTAGCATGTAATTTTTGAATAACTAATAAATTTTAGAATCAAAATCTTAGCGGTCAGTTTCTGAATGAAAAAATAGGCAATTTCTAATAATTTAGTTGATATAGATTATTCACCCAGCTCTGATATTAATCACTGTGGTCTAGTGAATTGTATGTTTCAAACACTTGGCATGCTGTAGGTTTTTTAGAATTTCCTCAAATCTCTGTTTACGGTGCCAAACAGTTCATTAGGTTTCTAACATTTATATACCTTTTTAAAAAATCAATATTTATTGAACACATATGAAGTTTTTTGTTCAAGAAGCAAAACATTATTTAATTTTATTGCTTTTCCTATATGTGCTGTATTTTTACTTGTATTTCTTAATTGTCGTTCTGTTAGTCTGTAGCTAATCTATTACCTATAAATTCCATGTATGGTAACAAGAGACTGTCTAGGTAATGTGCAAAATATCTGCTTCATATTTTAAAGATGGTTAGTTTAAATCCAGTTAGAAGGCTGCTTCTGTAGATTTTCTGTAATAGTACCATTATATATTACTTCTTTCCACTTATTAAAGCAATGAAAGATCTGGTTCAAAACATTTTACGTGTTTAAAAAAAAAGTGTTTAAAATCTAACCATATTAGAAAAGGGTGAACTCTTAGACCGCACAATAAGGGACAAGCTGGTCCCTATTTCTAGAATTTTAAAACCCACATGAGAACTCTGAAATGGGAAGTATGATAGGGCATAATTACGATTGTGTGTTTGTGACCATTAAATGGCTGTCTTCGACATGGATGTTTAATACAGATACTTCTCATAAATATGTATGTATTTAATATTATTTACACAACTTCATATATATTATTATTATTACGTTTATATGGTTCAACTATTTTTTTAACTTGAAATTTAGAAGGTTTTTGACACTTCTGGTATTAGAGTAAAAAACAGATTGTTTTCTTGTAATGTGGGGTTTGGCCAGCTGGTGAGTATTTCTGGGGCACTTCTCTCTTATTGTTACTGATTGGCAGGCCAAAAAAAGGGGGCATTTTCTGTGCTGGAAATTTGCCATTGGGTTTGGTAGGACTCTCGGATGTTTTCTGTGTTTTGAAATCAAGGCTTGGTTGCTGACTGGGCTAGGTTGCCATGAAGCGAGGTGAGTTAGTTTCTGCTTTCTAGCAGGGCTCTTTGAATTGAAAGCCGTGCAGGGTTTGATTGAATTTGGCCATTGATAGCTGAGTGAGAGGGTTTGAGTCACCCATTCCAGCTGTGTGCGGCCCAGACTTTAAAATGTACACAGGCTCCGACAGATGAAGGCAGCTGGCAGACTAAGGCAGTTAGCCAGTGGAGGAAGGTAGGGAGGTTTTTTTCCTCCTCCTTAACTTGAAGGTTCTCTACAAGGAAGAACCCGCAAAGGGAGGAAAATGGCGTGTTGCCAACACCACTGCTAGCTCTTCCTCTGCCTGTACCTGTGGGGCCCCCTCCAGACACGCATCTTCCAGATGTTTGCAGACTGATTGCTTAATTATTTGCTCTCTTATCTTTCTGGGTACAGAGGTTAAGTAGTAATTCATCTGTAATTCCCTGGGCTGTCCTTATTTCCCTTTTTACAGATGGGCACTGTATTTGCCCTTTTCCAGTCTTCTGGAATGTCTACCATCTTCCATGACTTCTCAAAGATAATCGCTAATGGCTCAGATATCTCCTCAGTTCGCTCCTTGAGTATTCTAGGATGCATTTCATCAGGCCCTGGTGACTTGAAGACATCTAATTTATCCAAGTAATTTACAACTTGTTCTTTCCCTATTTTAGCCTCTTCTGATCCTACCTCATTTTCACTGGCATTCACTACATTTGGCATCCAATCGTCACCAACCTTCTTGGTGACAACCGAAACAAAGAAGTCATTAAGCACCTCTGCCATTTCCACATTTTCTGTTGTTATTCTTCCCTTCACCCCCCCTCATTGAGTAACAAGCCTACCCTGTCCTTGGTCTTCCTCTTGCTTCTAATGTATTTGTAGAATATTTTCTTGTTACCCTTTATGTCTCTAGCTAGTTTTATCTCATTTTGTGCCTTTCTAATTTTGTCCCTACATACTTGTGTTGTTTGTTTATATTCATCCTTTGTAATTTGACCTAGTTTCCACTTTTTGTAGGACTCTTTTTTTTATTTTTAGATCACTGAAGATCTCCTGGTTAAGCCAGGGTGGTCTCTTGCCATACTTCCTATCTTTCCTAGATGATGTCCTGAGAGGCATGCTGCCTGCCTAGAGCCCTCATCCGAAAGGTTATAGAAAGGTTGCCGAGGTGCATCCATCCCTCTGACCATTACTCCATGCTGCTTATACACAGAGGCAGTAATGATACTACTAGGTATGAGCACATCAGCCGTGGCTACAGGGCTTTGGGAGCAAGCATGAAGGAGTTGGGGATGCGGGTTGTTTTCTTGTCTGTCTTCCTGGTTGAGGATGAGGGCCCAGGCACACACATGCATGTCCTGGAGATGAATGCCTGGCTACACAGATGGTGTCAACAGGAGGGCTTCAGCTTCCTCAACCATGGGATGCTGTTCCAGGAAAAAGGACTGCTGGGAAGAGGTGGGGACTACCTGACCAAGAAGGGGAAGAGCATTTTTGCTCACCAACTTGCCAGCTTAGTAAGGAGGCTTTAAACTAGGTTTAAAGGGGCAGGTGATGAAAGTCCACAGTAGGTATAAAACAAGGTGACCTTAACATAGGGCTAAATGTTGCAGGGGGGCAAGAAAAATTACAAGAGAGTCACAGGAGCAACAAGAGAGGAAATCACTGGGGGAATCTACTCAACATCTCAACTGTCTGTACAGACATTCAAGGAGCCTGGGGAATAAACAGAAGGAACTGGATGTATTAGTACGTAAGCTGCATTATGATTTCACTGGCATCACAGAGACTTGGTGGGATAAATCTCATGACTGGAAGGCTGGTGTAGAGGGGTTTAGCTTGTTCAGGAAGGACATGCGGGGCGGGGGGGAGTGGGAAAGAAGGAGGTGGAGTTGCGTTGTACATCAAAGATGCATACGCTTGATCCGAGGTCCAGAAGGAGATTAGAGACAGGCCAGTTGAAAGTCTCTGGGTAAAGATAAAAGGGTGAATAGGGGCCATGTCATGGTAGGGGTAGGATTACCACCTTTGAAATGAAAAAAAAAAGCCCCTTCTCCCCCCCGCCCAAGGCAAGGCCACTCCACTCCACAATCCCCCACCGTTAACAGTCACTTGTAGTATCTAGAGAGAGAACACAGATAAGATTGATAACATCACACATCTCCTCACTCTCGCATGACTCAAACCCTCTCTCTCACACACACACACAGGGTGCTCATGCGTGTGGGTGGGCAGAGAGCTGCTGTATTTCCAACAGTTTTGATCTGTTATAACTTAAACTGTTGAAGTGGGATCACTGCAGCATCTTTAGCTGGACACAGAAACTTTAAATATTTAGCTATCCCCGTGTATTGTGGTAATAATGCAAATCTTTAGACCGGGGTGGGCAAACTTTTTGGGCTGAGGGCCACATCTGGGTGGGGAAATTGCATGCAGGGGCATGAATGTAGGACTGGGGCAGGGGGTTGGGGTGTGGGAGGGAGTACGGGGTGTGGGAGGGGGTGTGGTGTGCAGGAAGGGGCTCAGGCGGGGTGCAGGAGGGGTGCAGAGTGTGTGAGGGGGCTTGGCAGGGAGTTAGGGTGCAGGAGAGGTGCAGGGTACGTCAGGGAGTTGGGGTGCAGCAGGGGGTTCAGGGCAGGGGGTTGGGGTGTGCGGTGGAGAAGGGGTTTGGGGTGCGGGCTTCGGCGTGGCAGCGGTGTGCAGCGGGGCTAAGACAGGCTCTCTGCCTGCCTGCCCTGGCCCCGCACCGCACCGCTCCCGGAAACTGCCGGCACCATGTCCCTGCGGCCCCTGGAGGATGGGCGGGGGGGAGCAGAGGGCTCTTCACGCTGCCCTCCCCCGCGGGTACCTCCCCTGAAGCTCCCATTGGCCACGGTTCCCCGTTCCTGGCTAATGGGAGCTGCGGGGGGCGGAGCCTGGAGGCGAGGGCAGCGGATGGAGCCCTCTGCCCCCCCTTCCCCAGGGGCCACAGGGATGTGGTGCTAGCCACTTCCAGCAGTGGCACCATGGGGGTGCCAATCCCGCGGGCCAGATCCAGGCCGTAGCTTGCCCTCCCCTGCTTTAGACCCACATAAAAAAGCCCAACAACCTGGCAGATTAAATTATTTTTCTGGCAACTGGCAAATCCATAAAAAAACCTGGTCAAGCCAGTCAAATATTGGCCAGGTGGTAATCTAGGTAGGAGACTACTACAGACTACCAAATCAGGAGGCGTGGGGGAGGCATTTCTTGAACAAATAACAGAAATATCCAGAACTCGAGACTGGGTAGTAATGGGGACATTAACTACCTAGACATCTATTGGAAAAGTAATATTGCAAAACATAAAATGTCCAATAAGTTCTTGAAATGTACTGGGGACAACTTATTGTGTTAGCAAACATTGCTGTACGGTTTTTTCAGACAATGGGGGGTTTTTATTGTACTTCGATAAAATTCAGGTGTTAAGTATATTTTCATCACGTTGTTTGATCATTTTGAAAGTTCTCAAACACTGTTAAAAATAAAGGTTCAGATCTATCCCTTGTATAACTCCCTTCCCTTCAAAGTTGTTTAGAGGATGAATTTCTCCAAGTCATTGACTAAAATGGAAATATTGCCCCAGCCTGATTTGATTGTATCCTTGTAAACACCAAACTGATTGGAATTGTAGCCCTAACTATTGTAATTATTGCAACTATTGCAACTTAGTAGATGCAAATTAAAATAAGGACAAGCCTTTGAATGGCCATTCCTTCAAGGAATGTTTTCATATGTGTGTTTTTATCTGAGAAATAAATAAACTGGAAGAGAAAAACCAGCAACAAAAAGACACCCACGTACAATATGAAACGCTTCTAGTTACTTAGGGGATAATGTCAACTTAAAATATTTTTAAACAAATGTTCTTGTATTATTAGCAATATATTATTAAAGTTTACTGGAGCTGAAAGAATGTACAAACCCATTTAATATATGCTGTTTCTTTACTTACATTTTCCTGACTAGAAGAAGGAAAATTACTAAAGTCAGCTTCCCTTTTGCATATAATCAATTTTATTTCCAGATTCTCTGTGCTGGGACATTTGGGTTACAGACATCCCTGGAGAATGTTTATCTGTAGAAAAGTCTGTTATAGATAACAATTGTCACCACTGGTATAAAAAAATTAATTAAAACATTTCTCTTGGTCTCAGCTCTGAGGGACAAGGGGCTACTGTTTGAGAGGTGCCTCACACATTGTGCAGGCGAGCGTACCCCAGGAAGTAAAAAATTAAAACAAATAGGCTATGTTAAAAGTTTGCTTTTTTGAAAAAAATCCTAAATTTTGGGCCAAACTTTAATTGGCAGCTTCCCTTTAATCATTTTCAATTAAATATTTTCAAAGTAAAAATTAAGATTTTTCTATTTGTTGTTTTAATAACTTTTAATGTATATTTCTGTCCTTTAAGAGAGGTAGAGTAGAGACAAGCTTTAGTACAGCTGCAGAGGAACCATGGTAGGTAAACCAGGAAGGTCAGGAATGATGGTGAGTTGCTAATGTAAGGCATTTTGTCCATTAGTAAATAATGCAAAGATGATATTGTTTCTGTTTTTCTTAAAGTGTATTAAAATTAGTGTTGACAATGAAGTGTATTTCCTTGAAATCTTAATATCCTTGTTTTACTGTAAAATATTGTGTCAGACAAGGCTACAAAAACGGTGGGGGGAACCAAGTTACTTGAAAATATGTTGTTATGGGATGTGGCCGTTACATTTCAGTATGCTGGTACAACTGTAAAATGTGATACTTTTAAATAGTTCATATAATCCTTATCTGATGCGTTTACATCCCACAAGTGGATTTCCTTTTGAGTACATTGAAATAATTGCTTAATATAAACTCTTACGGAGAATAACAAAAGAACATGAAAATTGACCCTAATAATAATAACTAGCTCTTATAGATAGCACTTGCAGTGCTGTGCCTTTGCCTTATCAAGTCAAAACTTTGATTATTGGAATCTTATTTATAATTGTAAAATACTTTTCACAGAGGGAATGTTGTTTCTTTTCTTTGGACCTATGAAGTTATTTTATTTTTAGTGTAAAACTGAGGCTCTGTTACATTATTGTTCCACAATCCCACTACTTTTAACCTGGGGTAAATAGTTTTCCCTATAAATGAGGAGGAACCTCCTCTTAAAAAAATAGATGATATTATGTTACATATTCTTTAAAATGGAATAGAAAAATACCACTACCACCAATCCCAGAAATCCCATCCTTCTCTCATTCCCACCCCCCCATACACACACATACATATATAATTATCTCTCTTCCCTATAAAATGATTTTATAGAATGAGCTTAACAGGCTTGTGCCTGGATGATGAGCTCAAAAATAACGTTGCTTTGGATCAATTCTGATTTTATCCAGACTACTTCACCATCCTTTGTTTTAACTGGCACGTTTTTAAAGAACCATTAAAACAAAATAACTGTATAATTTAGAGCCTCAATTTGTAAAATGTTTAAAACAGTTTAATAATTGGAACACAGAGAGAAACCGAAATGCTGGGTAATTGGATTAATACACTATATGCAGTAAAAAACTAAAAGTTTGTGGCTGTGGATGATATTCTTTCCCCTACTCCCCTAGATTGAGGAGAAGAACAGTTGTGTGACTACAACCTGGGCCTGGCAGTCAGAAGACTCATGCTATATTCCCCATTTTGGCATAGACTTGCTGGGTGACCTGCAGCAAGATACGTAATCTAACTTTGCCTCAGTTTCTTTACCTGTGAAAGGGATTGGGAGGGTAGCTATGACCTGGGAGCCCATCAGTGCCATCTAGCAGAGTGCCCACCATACTGTTACCCATATCAATTCATTACTCCCAAAACACTTGTCATAATACGTATCTACAAGGTGTCGTGTATGGTATCATGTCTAAACTTGGTGACCCGCTGGTCCACAAAATCATTGTGTGATGTATGTACAGGTTGTGTACAAAGAGTTATCGTTTCCAGATGTGTGCTGGAAATATGTTCTTAAAATTTGTTTGGGAGGTGGTGGATAAACCCAGCCTGCCCAAGACAAAGGAATGTGTATTTACCTATCTGGCTGGCTTGGTTACAGGCAGAAGACAGTGAAAGTACATTTACATACACGGTAAACAAAACTACAAGCTAACAAGCAGCAGCTTAGTGAGCATACTGGGGGAAGGACTATGCACTCTAGAAATCCTTCCTGGCTTGTGAAGCAGAGACAATGGACTTTGGGTAATATAAGTGGAGCAAAAAGGCCTTTTGGTTACTTGTCACATAGGGAACAAAGAAGACCGTACCGTTGGATTCAGTGAACTTTGGGTCCTCTGGCCTGGAGACCTGGAGATGCTGGTAACTTGATGTGAGTAAGAAACCGCTAAGGCAAAGATTGTAACTTGGTAATATTAAGTTTTACTGACTAGATAACGTGTTGTGTTTTGGTTGGGTTGTAACATACTTGTCTCTTTTTCTCTTGCTTAAAATCACTTAAATCTGTGTTCTTCGTTAATAAACTTATCCTTGTTTTAGTAAAAAGCCATCCCAATGTTGTGTGTTACAGCGAAGTGTGAGTCTTTAGCTCACCTAACTGGCTGACCTGGGTTCTGTCTCTTTGGAGACAAGCAAACCCAATAGTTTACATGAATGTCCAGTGAGGCGGACTGGACACGGCAGGGAGATGTCTCTGGGGAACTGGGGCTCCCTGATTGTTATCTGCAAGGCAAGGTCTAGACTGACAGCGTCTGGAAGGGTTTGCTGGCAAGGCAGACAGACGGGAATGTCAGGGAGCTGACCCATTGCTTAGCAGCCGTGAAGCTCTCACTTGCTGAGGCAGAAGGGTAACAGAGTGGCTCACGGTTCTGGGTGCCTTGGGGAAGTCGCCACAGTGGGTAATAATATTATCTGTGTTGTAGGCATATGGTGAGGCCCAATGCATTATTTTTGTAAGATACTTGAGGTCCTTGTGCAGAAGGGGCTCTGGTTTAACAATGTTGCTAATTTGGATTGCGCTGGGCACTATACAAACAACAAAAAGACTGTCCCTGCCTCCACAGACCTTCGCAAGGGTTAAAAGACCTCTATAAGGATTGTGTCTCCATTATTCAAAGTGTTGGAAAATGCAGTCCCTGCTTAAACTGGGAAGAGCTTAACATCTAGTTTGAAAGAAAGCGCAGACACAATGGGTTTCCTCAACTTTTTCAGTTATTTCATCCTGGGAACATAAGGGTGCAGGGACAAATATTAGAGAAGTATGGGATAGGATTCAGAAGGATTAGGAGATCAGTAATCAGAATAGATGATAACATATAGCAGCTATATGTTCACATTGATGTGCTCTGAGACGGCAAGAAATATTAGTACACAATTATACACGTTGGCAAATTATTACTAGCTTATTGATAACATGCTACAGTATCGTGCATCCCTGCACATTTGCATATTGAATAGAAATAGAATATATTACTGTCTCTCACGTGGATGAAATGGGATACTCCCTGTGTGCAGTTTAAAAGATCAGTATTATAATTTACACCAAAGAAAGCACAGGTGCAGAGAACATAAATAAGATTGCACATGCCTTAATCATTCCATATCATGAACTGGTTAACTATACTGCTTCTCAGCTTGTAACTGAATATGTCCAAACTGGGCTCTTGTTTATGAAGAGCAGTGGGTGATATTTTGTATGAGATTCCTTGATGAGTTTCACATATCATACACGTGACTCCCTTCACCAGAAGCCACTTCCTTACTTCTGTGCCTGTCGAGAGCCACAGACTTTTTGACGACACACTGACAGATGAGACCTGTTTACTGTAAACTGGAATCTTTTCCGTGCTGGAGAAGATATTGTAATAAGTAGGTTTTATAGCAGACTCTTTCTGTCATTAAAATGGCCCCGCTCTTTTTAAATGAACAAAGAAGGCCCTGAAGCAGTGGTAATGGAAACTTATAAGGAAATGGCAGCTGACTGGATGCCTCAGGCGGCTGGTAACAGGATAAAGAATCTTTCACATTCAAGCCAGAGATTTGAGTTTAGGCCAGATTGGTAGTGACTGAAGGTGTGTATCATGGGGCATTTGTTTGGTGGGCTGTACAAAATGATGTGGTAGATCTGAATTTGGTTCCTAGTGAATAGAGGTGTCTCTCACATTGTAATTCGCAACCTGGATGGTGGTATTAGCAGAAAGGACAAAGATGGAGGGGAGACTGAGTTACCTCCCAACTCAAGAAGCAGTTTCTCAGATGAGTGGTGTGGAAGTTTGGAGGTGCTTTAACAGTTGCTAACTATTCTAAGTGTAAGCTGGATTCTAGTCTCCGGGGCTGTCACATGTCTGAGCAGGCTCAAGGACTATTGTCTTCCACCTTCCAGAACAGTCAGAGTTTAGGCACACATTTCAATAGACTTGTGAAGAATTAAAATTGTTCACGTTTTATTCTGACTTTGCCCATCTCAGCCCAAGTCATGCTCTTTTGGAAAGCCAACATAAGAAGCTTGGAAGGCATGTAGAGAGAAAAGAAATTTGTGTTCTCAGTGTTTTGATAATGTGCATGCAGGGTCCCTCGTTTTTAGTTTTTATTTTATTTAATTTTCCCCGGCAATTTATCGATGTTTATTACTACAACAACAAAAACAGGTGAAAATTGGTTGAAAAAACTGTTAATTTTTCTGGGTAAATATCGGGGTTTATTTTGGTGGATGGACAGACACTGGGTAGGGTGACCAGACAGCAAATGTGAAAAATCGGGATTGGAGTGGGGGGTAATAGGACCCTATATAAGACAAAGCCCCAAATATCGGAACTGTCCCTATAACTTGGGGACACCTGGTCACCCTAATACAGGGGGGAAGTATTCAGTAGATTAATGGAATTTGATGTGGTTTGCTGCAAAATTAAAACAGAACTCAAAACACAATGCCACCTCTGAGTTTAAGAAAACAATACACCTGTAATCCCCAGATAAAACTTTTCCTGCAGAGTTAGAACTATTAACCTATAAATATTTACATTTAATAACTGGGCCACACCATTTGTCTTGCATATGCTCAACTTCATCCTTTTCTCCTGATTTTGTGTTTTTAAAACTTTTGAATACTTCCTTGTGTTCTGAAACATATTCTGATACAAAAAGAAAAGGAGTATTTGAGGAACTTTAGAGACTAACCAATTTATTTGAGCATAAGCTTTCATGAGCTACAGCTTATGCTCAGATAAATTGGTTAGTCTCTAAGGTGCCACAAATACTCCCTTTCTTTTTGCGAATACAGACTAACACGGCTGCTACTCTGAAAAATATTCTGATACAGGGTTTCATTTTCTTTCCATTTCAATGTGTCAGATCTTTAAACCGTTATCTGCTAACAGCTTGAAACATGTCCGTGGTGGGTGTGAGATTCATCAGTACATTCAGATGCGCACGCACTTCAGAGCTTGCATGCGTACCTCTTTGATTGTTGTATGTATCTTCTGCACTAATACATAGCCTTACTTCAACAGGCAGCTTTGCATATACACACAGATTGATGTATTATCATAATGCATATATCTCATGCAATGTATTGTATTTTCCTAATAAAATGCGTTTTTTATGTATATATATTTGAATGATTCAAAAGTAGGGTAAAATTCAGAAAAAAAGAATAACACTTTTTGTAAAATCCAGGATTTTTTTTAGTAAAAATTCTGTTTTTAAACTGAAAACAAAGGGGCTAATTTATATGTGATATGACAGAAGGGGCTAATGTCCAGACCATCAAAACAGCTGGCACATCCTTTGGCATACCAGCAGGTAGTTCTAACAAATGGGATCATAAGTTCAGGTACTTAAATATCAGTGCATTTGAATGTGTATACAATATAGGAATCACTTGTAATATTAGAGGACTAGGCTGAGCATGCAGTGATGCTCAGTAGCATTCATACTCGGTGAATGACATCAAGCCACGAATCAGGTTGGAGTATTTTATGCTCCCTGTATGGAGTTTAAAATACCAAAACAGAAAAGCACATTAGATTGAAAGTTTGCTTTACCTTGTTTTTGCCCCTTCATTGATTTCCATTGTCAAAGCTTTCTTGAGACCCACAATCCTATCCACCCCAGAGGGAAATCCTGGTTCTAATGAAGGCAATGAAAGTTTTGCCATTTACTTCAATAAGTCTAGAGTTTCGCCCAAGATACTTACTAAAGAAAAGAAGTGCTAGAATGTAAAAAGTAGACCTATCCCAAAAAATTGAAGCCACAAGACAGCAGACTTAGTTGTTTGTCTTTTGGGTGGTCCCCCCCACCCCACTGGAGGATCAATATATATGTCACTGTTCTTTCAAAAATAAGGTTTTTATTTTGCACTTTTAGTGTGGAACGGTGCTTGATCCATATTTTTGTTGTTTGTGTTATCTGGTTCAGTAATGTTTGCAGGAAGTTCTTGTAAAACTTCTGCCATCAAATAGACAGGAGGAGGCCTGGGGTGGTATCCTTAGCCTCCCATGGAGTTGCTCCTTCTGGATACTGTTAATTTATCCCTTCTAGAAATCTCTGGACTCACAAGAATGCCTTTAAAGAGCAATTTTTTTTTGGCCTTCAAAATACATCAAATGGCAGGTATTTTAAGGGGGGGGGGGAATCCCAGAGGATGATGTCCCCATACAGCCCCTACCAAGTCTTCACCTTATCCCCTACTTCAAACTATACAAGTTGAGATGCTGAGCTTGTCCTATCAATGTATGCTGTATGTTTTTCAGGAACATAATGTAAAGCTTCCAGTATAATGTATTTAATCTAACTTTGTCCAGAGTGATGCCTCGTTCTTTGGTTACTCTTACAAGGAAGTATTTGTACATAAATGGGAAAACAAATGAAAATGTTCCCCAGTCCTTCCCTTCCATTTACATGAGTGCATGCCAACTGGGCATACATGGGGTTTATCACAGGCTAACGGAGAGAATTTTATGGTAGCCCCTTGCTTAAAATATTGACAGCAAACCACTGATCTGGTTTTAGTTTCTGGTTCTTGTAGGATTATGGGCCTACACTGGAACTAAGTAAACAATGGTTTTAAATTGCATTTGAATATTGGCATGAGCATAGGCTTAAAGGGTGTGACACCCCCCCCCCCACCCCCCCCGAAAAATAAAAAGATCTTGAGAAAGAAAAGTTGTTTGTGTTAAATTTGTAGTGACCCTGGAAATGCTCGTGTTATCTTATTGACGCATCTTATTACTGGGCTGAAGTAAGAGAAATATAGAAAACCTGGTTCGTTAGGCACCATCTGTATGGTTTAGCACTACGGCTCCTTTTTCAGTCTTTGGCTAAAGTCCAATAACCAGCAGTGACATCACTTGTTTGTCCTATTGAATAAAGTCAAGGTCTTCTAGCGGTACTTTGTCAGAGCTTTTCTTTATCTCTCTGGAGTCATGCTATGATGGGCAGATGTCTCCAAGGCATGAGCCTTTTGCAAGTATTTTGGCCAATGCTTATGACTGTATTGTTTTGAGGATATAGACCACAGGTGTATGTGCTTATATTTGTATTTTGGATGGAACTAAAGACAAGTGGCCTTTGAGACTAATAAAGGAATGTTTGTGTGGAAACTGAGTCACGGTAGACCTTAATAAACTTATTAATTTTCCAGCAGTCATGTTTGTACATCGTTTCATTAAAGAATCAGCCGTTGGAGGTCTCATGAGAAGAATAAATTATAAGAATAACGGGCTTTTTTTGACAGGTTTCAGAGTAGCAGCCGTGTTAGTCTGTATTCGCAAAAAGAACAGGAGGACTTGTGGCACCTTAGAGACTAACCAATTTATTTGAGCATAAGCTTTTGTGAGCTACAGCTTCACTTCATCGGATGCATAAAGTGGAAAATACAGTGAGGAGATTTATATACACACAGACCATGAAAAAATACACATTGGAAGGAGAGTGATCACTTAAGATGAGCTATTATGAGCAGGAGAGTGGGGTGGGGGGAGAGAAAACCTTTTGAAGTGATAATCAAGATGGGCCATTTCCAGCACATTTCCAGGAGTTAACAAGAACGTCTGAGGAACAGTGGGGGGGGGGGGGGGGGGGGAGGAGGAATAAACGAGGGGAAATAGTTTACTTAGTATAATGACTCAACCACTCCCAGTCTCTATTCAAGCCTAAGTTAATTGTATCCAATTTGCAAATTAATTCCAATTCAGCAGTCTCTCGTTGGAGTCTGTTTTCGAAGTTTTTTTGTTGAAGAATGGTCACTTTTAGATCAGCAATCGAGTGACCAGAGAGATTGAAGTGTTCTCCCACTGGTTTATGAATGTTATAATTCTTGACATCGTCTTTCGATGGTTGACAAAAACAGAACATGGCTAAATTTGTCTCATTCAAATCATATTTACTTACCCAGCAGAGCAGTGGTACTGGGTATAGTCTAACCGCCTCAGGTTCACACGGCCTCTGGACTTGAATGTGGCAGCACAATGCCAATGGCAGCTGGAAAAATTGCAGTACATATACACAGTTATGGTTGAAGTGAAGACGCTGTGGGAAACGAAATATTAATCTACTGTGGCTGTGTTGTTGTTTTTTTAAAGTAAGCCTGTGCAATAAATTGCAAGTTTTTCCTTGACTTCTCTTCTACTTGTGGTTTCCTTTTTTTGACCGGAGGGAGAGAAGAGAATGGAAATTGAGCTGAAGCATAAAAAAGTATTAAAGTCTAGAGGCAATTGAAAAAAAATATAAATCGGGTCATACTCCTCTCCCTTGTGAACTTCTCCTCCTTGTGATCTTTCCCATGAGCAAACTTCAGTGTGTCAGGAAAACCTGTGTGTCATTTGTTTGGATGTTTTTTGGAAGTGGTGGTGGGGAAAAAGATGGAGACATGGAACCCTACATCTGGAAAAAACTAGACTTGAGAAGAGGACTGAATTAGAAAGTATTGTTTAAAGGTGACCTACAAAGGATCCTAAAAAACTGGTCTTTTGCCTTTTTGTTGTATTATATCATATCTAAAAAGTCTTGGAAGGTTTTGTTTGCTTTGTCTTGTACTTTTCTTTTCTGCCTTTTTTTTTTTTAAACAATGGATGTATCAGGAGTTTCAAGTCTGGTCTTCCCTGCCAGACCTCTGGGAGGTCTGAGGGATGGTCAGTGTGAACTTTCCCTAGCTAAAATGAAGAGGATACCGAATACTTTAAAAAGGCTTTCTTTATCCAAAATGTTAACTTGGCATTGAAATTTAAAAGATATAAACAAAAGCAAAAAGTTGGACTAAAAACCCCTTCCCCTTCTCAACTGCTCAGTCATTCTCTTGTGATGTCACCATTTCACTAGTTCTGCAGTCATTATAATCTTCCACCTCAGACAGGACCTCAATATTTAAAGAATAAGTAGAACATTTCTTTCTTTTGAAAGAAAAAAAAAAACCCAGCAAACTTTCAAGCCACTTTCAGAATTGTAAGGAAGTGAAAAAGGGCATAAGCTCATATTTTCCCCCCATTTCCAGGTCACCATTAATGTTCACAAAGACTGTGTTCCTCAGCTAAGCTTTTCACAGCATAAAGGAATACTTTTTTTTAAAACATGGCAGAGTTGGATGGGGAGGGAAAAGAAGCCTTTAGTTTAACTACATGACGTACTGCAATTTAACACCAAATCTGGATATAGAGGATTTTAGGGGGTTGGGCAGAAGTCCAGCAGTGCTACCATCAGTTCAGTTTTTGGAGCCTTTTCCACTATCTCTTAAACCACAGAGGTTTGAGAATTAATCATACTCCCCAATCTAAGCTTTTAAAAATAATTGTAGTATAGTATTTTAAAAAAAATTCCACAGTCATGTAACAATTTATGTGGTCACATAATCTCTTAATATGCAGGGCACAGTAAGCTTTGGTTTGTGCTTAGGCCTGGTCATGTTCTGTAAGTTTCAGACAGGCAAGGGAGTTCTTACCCATGTCTGAAATCTGCACTCACGTGCATCCTCCATTTAACATGCTTTCACTCCATACTGAGGTCTGGATATTTCCCTGGCACTGCTTGCAGTATACCTCTCTGTCACATGGATTCCTATCAAGAAAAAGATACCGATCCTCATAAATACCACAAAATCAAATTATATAGCATAAAATTGTAGCCATGCTATTGTTGAGTCTTAATTAAAATGAGGGCTGTCAAGCGATTAAAAAAATGTATCGCGATTAATCATTTAAATTAAACAATAATAGAATACCATTCATTTAAATATTTTTGGATGTTTTCTACCTTTTCAAATATATTGGTTTCAATTATAACACAGAATACAAAGTGTACAGTGCTCACTTTATTTTTGATATAAAATATTTGCATTGTAAAAAACAAAAGAAATAGTATTTTTCAATTCACCTAATACAAGTACTGTAGTGCAATCTCTTTATCATGAAAGCTGACTTTCCAAATGTAGAATTATGTACAAAAAAACTCTGCACTCAAAAACAAAACAATGTAAAACTTTAGAGCCTACAAGTCCACTCAGTCCTATTTCTTGTTCAGCCAATTGCTGAGACAAAACAAGTTTGGTTACAATTTGCAGGAGATAATGCTGCCCTCTTCTTGTTTATGTCCCCTCAAAGTGAGAACAGGCATTTGCATGGCACTGTTGTAGCAGATGTTGCAAGATATTTGCATGCCAGATGCGGTAACGATTCATATGTCCTTTCATGCTTCAACACCATTCCAGAGGACAAGTGTCCATGCTGATGATGGGTTCTGTTGGATAACGATCCAAAGCAGAGCAGACCAATGCATGTTTATTTTCATCATCTGAGTCAGATGCCACCAGCAGAAGGTTGATTTTCTTTTTTGGTGGTTCAGGTTCTGTAATTTCTGCATCGGAGTGTTGCTCTTTTAAGACTTCTGAAAGCAAGCTCCACACCTCATCCCTCTCAGATTTTGAATAGCACTTCCGATTCTTAAAGCTTGGGTTGAGTGCTATAGCTATTTTTAAGAATTTCACATTGGTACCTTCTTTGTGTTTTGTCAAATCTGCAGTGAAAGTGCTCTTAAAAAGAACGTGTGCTGGGTCATCATCTGAGACTGTTATAACATGAAATATATCGGAGAATGCAGATAAAACAGAACAGGAGACATACAATTCTCCCCCAAGGAGATCAGTCACAAATTTAATTAATGCATTATTTTTATAATGAGCATCATCAGCATGGAGGCATGTCCTCTGGAATGGTGGCCAAAGCATGAAGGGGCATACGAATGATTAGCATATGTGGCACATAAAAACCTTGTACCGCCGGCTACAAAAGTGCCATGCGAATGTCTATTGTCACTTTCAGCTGACATTGTAAGTAAGAAGCAGGCAGCATTATCTCCTGTAAATGTAAACAAATTTGTTTCTCTTAGCCAGTGTTTCCCAAACTTGGGACGCCACTTGTTCAGGGAAAGCCCCTGGTGGACCGGGCCAGTTTGTTTACCTGCCGCATCCAAGTTTGGGAAACACTGCTCTTAGCTATTGTCTGAACAAGAAGTAGGACTGAGTGGACTTGTAGGCTCTGAAGTTTTACATTGTTTTGTTTTTGAGTGCACTTATATAACAAAAAAAATCTATATTTGTAAGTTACACTTTCACGATAAAGAGATTTCACTACGGTACTTGTATGATGTGAATTGAAAATATTATTTCTTTTGTTTATCATTTTTACAATCAAATATTTGTAATAAAAATAATATAAAGTGAGCGCTGTACACTTCAAATTCTGTGTTGTAATAGAAATCAATATATTTGAAAATGTAGAAAAACATCCAAAATATTTAATAAATTGCAGTTGGTATTCTATTGTTTAACAGTGCGATTAATCACAATTAATTTTTTTAATCATGATTAATTTTTTTGAGTTAATCGCGTGAGTTAACTGCGATTAATCGACAGCCCTAATTAAAATATTTATTTTATGGGAGCCACTTATTCCTCTGGAGCACCTCAGAAGCATCCATCCTCTAGGAAAAGAGCGCTGTCAAAAAGACATAGACTAAATGAAATGCTCCTAAGAACTGCTTGCTCTTTATTCAAGGAGTTTGATACCAAGTCAGGATGAAGGCTGATGTGGAATATGTGTTACACAGCAATGTCACACACAGTGAAATCAATAAATCAGTGTACACATTTATCCTACATGGGCCTAGTCCCTGAGCTACATTGATAGAATGTTATTTTTGTCAGATTGATGGTGTTAGATCATATTTAAATATAAATAGTTTTATTCATAGTCTAGTGGTTCACCTAATTTATTAAACATGTCAAAAAGCACAGCTGAAGCCATAATAAATTAAATTCTCTGATAGAAGAATGATAGAAGTGCCGGCAGTTTTTATATCGCTGTAGTGCTTTAAGAGGAGAACAACTTCAAGTCCTGTTCCCACAGACAATTCTTGCTCTCAGGAGCAGGCATCCTAGAGTTGGACCTAGCTATAGTGCTGAGGGGGAATGAAAATGTTTTTGTTTTTCATACGAAAAAGAGAAATTGCATAAGATATCATCATTGAAAGAACAACAGGCACAGAAGAGAATAAAAGGTCAAGTGGGGAGAAAAACAAGATTTCCTTCCTAAAATTATCTCCTCAGATATCCCATTATTGTATGTGCACTATCCACCATGGGCCTGGAACTTGTTAACAGGGGTTCAGCAGGGATCTAATGCCTCAAAACACCAGTTGCAGAATTCCAAAAATGCATCTACACAAGAAATCAGCCAGACACCTTGTTCCTTCACTTTCCTTTTTGGTGCATGCCCCAGAGGACCCATAATTAGTCAAGTATCTGAGTATTTTATTAATGAGGGTGTAAGTGCTAGTTCCTCTTGCATTGTGTTTTCTAGTCAATATTGCTACTAGTTTATCATTTTTTTTGCTAGATTTGAAATGGAAGTTCCTTCATAGAGGTCTGCAGTCTGACATTTTTGAGCCCTTGCGGGACCCTCCCCTGCGAGGGGGGAGATTACTAGAGCTCGGACGCCAGCATGAGCCCAACTGTCTGCACTTCAATTAAATAGCTCCTTAGCCTGAGTCCCACGAGCCTGAGTCAGCTGACATTTGCCAGCTGCAGGTGTTTAATTGATGTTGGCCTCAATCTGTCATCTGGTAAAGAATTAAGGTGTATCCTAGCTGGGTTACTGACTTCTCCCGGTGCGGGCTTAGGTGCATCTTCAGGCACAAAATGTGAAGATCTTGGGCTCCACATATATGTAGGAGAACTGAGACCCATCAAATTGACTGCTCTCCTGGTTGTAAAGGTCAGGTGGTCCAGATCTTAAACTCAGCAGTTAAAAGATAGGAAACAAAGGGTAGGAATAAATGGTCAGTTTTCAGAATGGAGAAAGGTAAATAGTGGTGTCCCCCAGGGGTCTGTACTGGTCCCAGTCCTATTTAACACATTCATAAATGACCTGGAAAAAGGGGTAAACAGTGAGGTGGCAAAATTTACAGACGATACAAAACTACTCAAGATAATTAAGTCCCAAGCAGACTGAGAAGAGCTACAGAGGGATCTCACAAAACTGGGTGACTGGGCAACAAAATGGCAGATGAAATTCAATGTGGATAAATGCAAAGTAATGCACCTTGGAAAACATAATCCCAACTATACATATAAAATGATGGGATCTAAATTAGCTGTTACTACTCAAAAAAGAGATCTTAGAATCATTGTGGATAGTTCTCTGAAAACTTCCACTCAATGGGCAGCAGTCAAAAAAGGGAACAGAATGTTGGGAATCATTAAGAAAGGGATAGATAATAAGACAGAAAATATCACGTTGCCTCTATATAAATCCATGGTACGCCCACATCTTGAATACTGTGTGCAGATATCATCGTTCCATCTCAAAAAAGACATATCGGAAAAGGTTTAGGAAAGGGCAACAAAAATGATTAGGGGTATGGAACAGCTTCTGTATGAGGAGAGATTAATAAGACTGGGACTTTTCAGCTTGGAAAAGAGATGACCAAGGGTGGATATGATAGAGGTCAATAAAATTATGACTGGTGTGAAGAAAGTAAATAAGGAAGTGTTCTTCTCATAACAAAAAACTAGGCGTCACCACATGAAGTTAATAGGCAGCAGGTTTAAAACAAACAAAAGGAAGTATTTTTTTCACACAACGCACAGTCAACCTGTGGAACTCCTTGCCAGAGGATGTTGTGAAGGCCAAGACTATAACAGGATTAAAAAAAAACCTAGATAAGTTCTTGGAGGATAGATCCACTAATGGCTATTAGCCAGGATGGGCAGGGATGGTGTCCCTAGCCTCTGTTTGCCAGAAGCTGGGAATGGGCGACAGGGGATGGATCACTTGATGATTACCTGTTCTGTTCATTCCCTCTGGGGCACCTGGCATTGGCCACTGTCGGAAGACAGGATACTGGGCTAGATGGACCTTTGGTCTGACCCAGTATGGCCATTCTTATGTTTCCTCAAGGAGGAGCTCATCCAATCTGATGTTTCAAAAGGACACTTCACTCTGAACCTGGGCCATTTGTAAAAATATTTTGTGACCTGTATACCTGCCAGGAGTGTCTATTCATTGAACTCAGTGGAAGAGTGAGAGGATGGTAACCACATTCCAAAGACTGGTTCAACTGAATGAGCAGAGAATAAATTTTCTGGTCAGGAGGGAGAAAAAAATTCTTTTCTCATTTAGTGTTGAATCTTAGAAAATAAGCTTAAAAGTATGTTAAAATAAATAAGTAAAATAAAGCTCTGTGTTGCTCCAGTTGGAAAAGGAGATGGCAAATTCATTGCAGCTGTCTTTTTGATAAATGTCCGTATGTTGAGTAACAGAGGCTGTGACATTCCTGTTATCCCTTCCTGATAATCTAAAAATCTTCTGTGCTGGATTGTCTTGCTCCATGCCTGCAGCACTGGAGTGCCAGATAATTTCTGTGGGTCATTCCCTGGTGGATACATTAGCCAACAAGTTTATACAACGAGCCTCTTTGGGTTGAAAACAATAAGTCAAGAATCTAACGGGAGGCCATCCCAAGAGCTCAGAAAGTTGCTAATTATACTGCAAAAGGATATGGGTGGGTAGGGTAAGTGGAGCTGAATCAGTCATGACCTGATTAAATTAGACGAAGATTTCCTTTTACAGCCAATCTCACATGGCATTTCTTTTATTAGGAAGAGTATCAAAAAATCCACTGTCCACTCTTTCTATATAAATATACATTTTCCCCCTTAGCAAAAGTTAGTGGATAGTCAAAAGAAAAGTGGTGTCTGGCCACTTGCAGATATCTCTTCTATGTGATTATTATTAATAATAATAATAGCCCATGATGGAGAGAGATTTTCTTTTGAAGATTTTGAACTTGGACTTTCAACTCCTCATGGCTCAAGTATATTTTTTTTTTTATCATTTTTCGCTTAAGCCGCTTTCTTTTGGCTGTGGAGGAAAGGAGAGAGCTGACCATGCAAATATATGCCCTTATATCTATTTCTCCCAGGGGTTGGTTGCACTGCCATGCAGTGGTACAACATGCCAGCACTTTTCTGGCAGCTGAATCAGTTTTGGGAGATTTTAAGCTTTTAAATTTTAAAAACCCACAAAACCTAGCGATTGTGAAGAAGGCCGTTCTGGATGTGAACAGATGTTGTGCTGTCATTCGGAATCTGCGGAGAGGCAGTAACTCTTAGGAGTGCCGTACTTTTTTTGATTCTGAAGGCTTCTGATGGCAACTTGTATTTTTTAACTCACAAATTGCCCGTCACTATCCTGAGGTGGTGGGCAGAGAGAACCACACAGCTATGAACCACCTCTTTATTTTCTTGAAAGGGGCTGAGAACAGCAATAGAAATATCTAGGCAAATCAGTAGATAAATGTCAACACTGCTAACTATTTCATTGCTGATTATTTTAGCAGACTCAGACCTAGCTAAGTTCTGGCAAAGTTAATAAGTGCTTTGCCTTTTTTCCTGATGAACCTGATTCCGGAATGTTTATTAATGCTAAACACCTCTTCCCGCCCCCCCGACCCCCCCCCCCCCCGGCCACCGCCCGCCTCTGCATTCTGGGCAGCACTCACAGTTTGTTATGAGACTGTACTACTGTTCTTCACCCAGTTATTGGGGCATATTAGAGTGTTAAATGGCCTTAACTCTTAATTAATCATATGGAGATCAGTAGAGTTGCAGCAGTTTATCTCATCAGCAAATCTGGCATCATGGATTTAATTTTGTTTTAAATATTAAAAAAAATTAATGTTTGCACCAGGCTGAAAATCTGCATATCTGGTTTCTGTCTAGTGTGGCTTAAAACTGCAAGTTAAATCAATGAGGGAAAATTTGAAATTACAAAAAAAAAAAAAACCAGTGGTCCCCTCCGCCTCCCCCGAGTATCCTACAGTTCAAGCTGCTGTGCCTGCATCATAAGGTTGCTTAGGTGTTTTAACATCACTTGTAACAGGGAGTTGAATGTGATACACAAACCATTTATTCACCTGTGACTTGTTAATAACTTTTTTTTTTAAAGTCACAAGCTTGAGGTCTGAATTTGTTTGAGTCATAGGAAAGTCTTTGCACAGATGCTTTGCAGTATCAGGCCCGCAGTAAGTGAATATGATGCATGAATGTTTTATTTCTTACAACTGAAGAGCCTGCAAAAGTATAGAGAGCTGCAATGTACAGAGAAGCATAAAATAATGAGATGCAAGTATTTGTTATTGATCAAAAGATTGCGTAGCTGTGTAACTTCCAATGAAAGACCAGGTGTGTTGAAGAAATAAGCATCAGGTCACTTTGAGTAGCATGTGTGTGTTAATATATAAATTATTTAAATTCTCCTATATTCCATCTCAAGACTAGATTATAGTGATGTGCTGAACTTGGGGCTGCACCTTATGTCATTTGGAAGCTAAAGCTCGTGCAGAACGTGGCAACCTGTTTTTTAAATAGTGTTCTGTTATAAACATATCCAACCAGTCTGCACTGGCTGCCTTCTGGTTTCCAGGTGGAATTGAAGGTATTGATCTGCTAATTCCTAAATGGTTTAGGAGCTTTCTACCTGAAAGAGAGAGCGCCTGTCTCCATGCCTTACTAACGGCTGCAGTTGAGATCTGCAGAGGTGCTGGAGCTAAACCCTCTTTGGTGTAAATGAGGGAGCTGCTGGCAGAACATACCCTTTCCTTTGGAATCGGTCCCTCCTATTTGGTCCAAAGGCCCTGGTCTGTGTAGACCTTCCACACATATTGTAGGAGAGCTGTGGAAGATGTGAATATTGCTTGAAGAGTGCTTTGTAGGGAAAAATAATTTGATTTGGGCTGTATGGCTATTCAGTTGGGCTTTGTGTGGGTGCTGTTTGTGTTCTTTTAATATGGATTATTGATTTGTTGTGTTTTTACCTAGAGTGCAAGATAGGTGCCTTTTGTCCTTTTATAAATGCAAATAAATCCATTAATATATGCAATTTGATTTTTAAAGAGTTGAGGACTCAAAGGTGCTGGATGACACTTTTTAAAGTTGTGACATTTTGCACCCCATATTCCCCATAGTGATATGATTATCATATGGTTATAATATAATTATGATGCATCTTGTACAAAATAAGTCATGTGAGGTGTCAATGAAAAAGTTATGGTTTGCTGAATATGATTATCCTATTTGTATGCATGTATCATTTTTATATCTGGAGTTATAAATATTGACTATGCACCTATATTTCAAATGGGTTTGCTCCTGGGTAACACCCACATATTAGTCTACATCCAGTCTAGCCAGCACATTGTGAAGGGACTGTTCTAGGTAATGGCCCATCAACAAGAACAATCGGCCATGGGAAAAAACTTAGCCTCACTTGATAAGCTTTCCTGTGGATGCTTCAGCCAAAATATGGGTAATGGTGGCCATGATTCATCGAAGCATGCAAGGGCATTTACTAAATCATGGGATATTGGACTCCATTTTGGTGCCTGTACTTTTCCAGAAACTGTGCTGGGGGCTTTGTTTGGGACAACGAAGTTCCCTCCACATGGAATCATAGAATCAAGGAATATCAGGGTTGGAAGGGACCTCAGGAGGTCATCTAGTCCAACCCCCTGCTCAAAGCAGGACCAATCCCCAACTAAATCATCCCAGCCAGGGCTTTGTCAAGCCTGACCTTATAGGAATAACCTATAAAAGGGGGAAGTGACATCATCATAGTGCCTCTCTCCCCTACAACACAACACAACATCTGAAATCAGCTGAGGAACAAAGACTGAACTAGGGAAAGGGGGGTCCCAGGCGGGACAGAAGAATTCCTGCCTGTGTATGCAAAAGCTGTAACCTGCTTGTACTAGCTAACAGGGTAAGACGCTGCTTAGATTTTGTTTTTCTTTATTTCTCAGGTAATTTGCTTTGATCTGTACCTCACTACTTACAATCACTTAAAATCTATCTTTCTGTAGTTAATACATTTGTTTTATATTTTTTACCTAAAACAGTGTGTTTTGCTTGAAGTGCTTGGGGAATCTGCTCAGGAACAAAAATTGGTGCACTGTCCTCTCCACATTGAGGGAGGGGCAGACTGGAAAATAAACTTACTGGTCAGGCATTTGAGCAGGGCAAGATGGTACAGCCCTGGGGTCCTAGGCTGTGGACCTGCGGGAATAGCTTTCATATAACTGCAGCTAGATGAGTCCCTGTCTGTGTAAAGGTTTGTGGGAGTGCAAGACTGGGAGCGGTCTGGAGCTTGTCACAGCATCACAGTGATTAATGGAGCCCAGGTTGGTATGCCAGAGGTTTCAGTCGTACCCCAGTTCCAGGTTGCACCCTAGGGAAACCCGTTACAAAAGAAGCTATCTAAGATTAAAGGGTCTGACCCAAATCCCATTGAACTCATTGAAAATCTTTCCACTGACTTTGGATAAGCTGTTTTTAATTGCCACGAGTCTACCATAAGAAATGGATGGTCATGGTAGTTATTTAGAAACTAGTGATCATTTAAGCATAACAAATCATACTTACTAAGCCTGTGTAGTCTGGACATTGATAACTGATGAAGAATTGTATCTCTGCATTCATTATATGGTTGTCCTTTGGGAGACATTTATTACAGCCAACCAAGAATTTTTGGCACTTCTTATCTCTATGTGCAAGCACCATTATATTCTTATATGCTACTCAGCTAATGCTAAACATGCTAAACGTAGAATTTTGTTTAAAACTGTTTGCAAGCTGTACCTTTGTGATTATCTTTGTGCACAGTAACACTGGTTTATGAAACAAAAACTGATCATCTTTGACCATGTGCAGAGATTTGCATTCCCTGGTGTTTACCCGCTGATGGAAGCATTTTTAAAGGCAAACTGAGAAATTTAACACAATGTATTTGCTATGTTCAAGCATCTTTGCCACTCAGATAGTCTTTATAACATTGATGTTTATCATTGATCAAACCTGTGCAACCTGCTTTCCTCTTATTTTTTAGTTACTGAGAATTAATATATATTTTTAAAGACTCCTCTGTGTTACAAACCAAAACATATAAAGTGTAAATATTTACTGTATGTAAGTCTCTGCATGTTTCCATGTAAAAATGGGTCTCTAGTCTTTATTTTTATCATGTATTTAATATAAAATTAAAACAACTTATCTACAGTTTGCTTGACAAATACATTTGTATCAGAAAATTGTTGAAATGAGTATTACAAGACAATTGCAGAACTTCATTAATTTTTTTCTTCTTTCTCCAGTTACTTTAGTAAAATTGTCCATTGTACTTAAAGAAAAGCCACTTTTTACTGCAGATGTGAGTTCTGACAACATAAGGTAGTAGAATGGGCCTCATTGTCCAGGTGTGGAACACCTGTGAGTATCTGCTGTGATTAAGTGTGAATACAGCACCTGATCATCCTGGTACACGCTGAGAAACTTTCATCACCCTTGAATCCCAGGTGCCTGCAGGATGAGGTTAATGAAGAGGAGACTGAGGATCTGATACTGACAAGAATGTGGTCTTTATATCTGAAAATAAAGGATTGGAAAGAGTGGTTTGGAGTCTGTTAAGCACAGTATGTTCTGCTGCAGACTTATGACACACCATTTTATATTTAAAATATGCATCAAGATAAAGTTTTAAGTTCATTTTAGTCTTAAACAAGAGCATTTCCCCTAGTAAGACTGTTTGATAAAACACCTCACCGGTGCTTTGTGACCAACCCATTACATTTTATGGATCAAATACTCTCTTTTCTGCATGTGTGTGTGCACATGCACACACCTACTGAAGTCAGCATAACCTTGACTTTAGCAAAGCGTTTGACACGGTCTCCCACAGTATTCTTGCCAGCAAGTCAAAGAAGTATGGGCTGGAAGAAAGGACTATACGGTGGATAGAAAGCAGGCTAGATCGTCAGGCTCAACGGGTAGTGATCAACGCCTCGATGTCTAGTTGGCAGCCGGTATCGAGCAGAGTGTCCCAAGGGTCGGTCCTGGGGCTGGTTTTGTTCAGTATCTTCATAAATGATCTGGAGGATGGTGTGGATTGCACTCTCAGCAAATCTGCAAATGATACTAAACTAGGAGGAGTGGTAGATACGCTGGAGGGCAGGGATAGCATACAGAGGGACCTAGACAAATTGGAGGATTGGGCCAAAAGAAATCTGATGAGGTTCAACAAGGAGAAGTGCAGAGTCCTGCACTTAGGACGGAAGAATCCCATGTACTGCTACAGGCTGGGGACTGACTGGCTAAGTGACAGTTCTGCAGAAAAGGACTTGGGGATTACAGTGGATGAGAAGCTGGATATGAGTCAATAGTGTGCTCTTGTTGCAAAGAAGGCTAACGGTATATTGGGCTGCATTAGTAGGAGCATTGCCAGCGGATTGAGGGAGGTGATTATTCCCCTATATTTGGCACTGGTGAGGACACGTCTGGAGTATTGTGTCCAGTTTTGGTCCCCCAACTACAGAAGGGATGTGGACAAATTGGAGAGAGTCCAGCAGAGGGCAATAAAAATGATTAGGGGGCTGGAGCACATGACTTATGAGGAGAGGCTGAGGGAACTGGGCTTATTTAGTCTGCAGAAGAGAAGAGTGAGGGGGGATTTGATAGCAGCCTTCAGCTACCTGAAGGGGGGTTCCAAAGAGGATGGAGCTAGGCTGTTCTCAGTGGTGGTAGATGACATAACAAGGAGCAATAGTCTTGAGTTGCAGTGGGGGAGGTCTAGGTCGGATATTAGGAAACACTATTTCACTAGGAGGGTGGGGAAGCACTGGAATGGGTTACCTAGGGAGGTGGTGGAATCTTTTTCCTCAGACGTTGTCAAGGTTCCTTCCCCACTCTGAACTCTAGGGTACAGATGTGGGGACCTGCATGAAAGACCCCCTAAGCTTATTCTTACCAGCTTAGGTTAAAAGCTGCCACCACCAAAGTGTTACACAAAGAACAGGGGAAGTGCCCACTTGGAAACATCTCCCTCCCCCAAAATATCCCCCCAAGCACTACACCCCCTTTCCTGGGGAAGACTTGATAAAAATCCTCACCAATATGTACAGGTGAACACAGACCCAAACGCTTGGATCTTAAGAACTATGAAAAAAGCAATCAGCTTCTTAAAAGAAGAATTTTAATTAAAGAAAAAGTAAAATCAGGATGGTAAATACCTTACAGGGTAATCAGATTCAAAACAT
Source organism: Chelonia mydas (assembly GCF_015237465.2). Lineage (NCBI taxonomy): Eukaryota > Metazoa > Chordata > Testudines > Cheloniidae > Chelonia > Chelonia mydas. The sequence continues at coordinate 114,225,503 of NC_057853.1, read as the reverse complement.
AGAGAGTCCCTCTATGCAAAACCTTAAGTTAGAAAAAGACACAAAAACAGGAATATACATTCCATTCAGCACAACTTATTTTATCAGCCATTTAAACAAAACAGAATCTAACGCATATCTAACTAGATTGCTTACTGACTCTTTATAGGAGTTCTGATCTGCATTCCTGCTCTGGTCCTGGCAAAAACATCACACAGACAGAGAGGACCCTTTGTCCCCCCCCTCCTCCCCAGCTTTGAAAGTATCTCGTCTCCTCATTGGTAATTTTGGTCAAATGCCAGCGAGGTTATCTTAGCTTCTTAACCCTTTACTGGTGAAAGGGTTTTTCCTCTGGCCAGGAGGGATTTAAAGGTGGTTAGCCTTCCCTTTATATTTATGACAGAGGTTTTTAAGTCCTGGCTTGACAAAGCCCTGGCTGGGATGATTTAGTTGGGGTTGGTCCTGCTCTGAGCGGGGGTTTGGACTAGATGACCTCCTGAGGTCTCTTCCAACCCTAATCTTCTATGATTCTATAATAAGCTCTATATGTATATATAATGGTAAATTTGGTCTTCAGATAATAAAATTACAAGCCAGTTACAACAGTGAATCTTACCACTAGAAAGTTATTCAGCATAACTGCCATAAACACTTAAAATGGGTCCTACCCTGCGGCAAGTTTTAAAACAAAACTCTTGTTGACTTGAGTGGGTGGTCTGGATGTGGAATGATGACAAATTGCAGCTCTTAAATGTTATGGCAGAATTAATCTACATAAAACTTAATGGGAAGTGGTGTCATTGGTGAACTATAATGGATATATTGTGGAAAATATACATAATGGACTCTTGTGGCTAAAAAGAAATAGCTGAAAACATTGCTTTATATATTTAAAATAATTTCAAATATGGCCCATCTAGCACTTTCCTTTGTGCAGAGCATGTTTAACAAATTGCATTTCAGTGAGAAATACTGTTGAAATGGTTGTGATCTTCAGTACGTGTTTTGGATTAGATCTTGCTAGTAAAGATGTTTCCTTTTTTTGGCAGTTCAAGTATAGAGCATTTGTACAAAACTTCCAGGGTTTGTTGTTGTTGTTGCTAAGAGATTGTTTGGGTTGAGTGAATTCCAGGCTAAACTGTGTATCTGATTTGGATTCAGGATGATATCTGATTTCAGTATTATGGAGATCAATTATGGAGAGAGAAAGCAGGAAAGGTTCTGGAAATGGAGGCAGGCAATCTAATTATTAACAATCTACAACTGAACAAATTCTGCTAACTGAAGGGAAACCAAATTCACTGTTTCAGAGTAGCAGCCGTGTTAGTCTGTATTCGCAAAATACTTGTGGCACCTTAGAGACTAACCAATTTATTTGAGCATAAGCTTTCGTGAGCTACAGCTCACTTCATCGGATGCATCCTGTGGAAAACACAGAAGATGTTTTTATACACACAAACCATGAAAAAATGGGTGATAAATTTTTTCATGGTTTGTATGTATAAAAACATTTTCTGTATTTTCCACAGTATGCATCCGATGAAGTGAGCTGTAGCTCACGAAAGCTTATGCTCAAATAAATTGGTTAGTCTCTAAGGTGCCACAAGTACTCCTTTTCTTTTTGCAAATTCACTGTTTTATTTCCTACAGCAGTCTCTCATAACACATAGAAACAGAGTTATGTTGGTATTGCCCTTCCTGCTGCAATTTACTCATTATTTGTATTAGTTGGTAAGACTGAAAATTAAAGTTACTTTTGTTTTGATACATACAATCATGTTCCAGCCTCTAAGCAGTTTGCTAAAGTTTCTTGCTTATTTCCTGTGTCACAGTGATGCTTTGCTAACGCAAGAAAATGAGTCCTCTCTTTGGAAATTCTTTGGTGGCAGGCTCTAAAGCCACACTGCACTGCAGAATTCAAAGTTTCATCACCTGTAGAGCTTAATAATGATTCCTGTGCCTCAGATCAGTTTTACTGGCCCCCGGGAATTGTTACTCCAGGTAGCACCCATTTTCCTGACCCTAAAGCTGATCCACACTGCTGTACAGTAACCTGTTTATGGAAGGTGTGAGGACGTGTCCCCCACTCTCCAGATGTGCTCATGTTGTTCTCTAATGACCACATCCAGGCAGAAGTGGGTAGAGCTGTTGGTCTGGGAACATGTGTAATTCAGTGATTTGATTTGTAAAAATCTACAGAATCACAATTTCAGTGGTGTCACCTTCTGCAGCATGGTGGGAGTGTGAGGGACGGGACACTCAATGCCTCTCCACCCCCCACCAACTCCCAGGTCCTCTGGATAGTGGCAATTTCGATCATACAGTGTCTTTGGAAATGGGTTGAGTTGGGTATCATTCGAAAGCCCTTTCGCCCACAAACACAATGATACCAAACATGACAAACTGAGAACAATTATATAGATATATATTCGAGAAAGTGTTTAAAAATCATTGTATTTTTAATTATAGTTTAATACAGGTATTGAATCATGGTCAAACATAGGTCCAACATGCAGCCTTCACAAAGTTAAATCATGACTCTTGACTGACCATCCTGTGGCATTGGTTAATGCTCAGAATATGATACCTGATTGATTTTTTTTAACGTTACAGATGACTATAAATGGAAGGAGTGCTTCAGGCTGATTTGCAATCTTGGGCAAAAAAAAAGAAGCAGTTCAGTGGTATTATTAGCTTTGATTATTATTACAAAAGAGTTGCAATGAGGCACTGATTAAGATGTCAGCATCCAGCCAAAAATTACTGGAATCCCTCTGCAAATGGTATGCACATCGTTACATGACATACAGTACATCACCTTGATCAGTTGGTCCTTCAGCCCTCATGTAGATTACGCCGATCACAACAGGTCTTCCATTCTTCTCTGATCCTGGCTTTCCTTCTCCATGTGCGGCCATGCCTTTTCACAATAAACATAACACAAGTAATTCAAAGCCCAAAGTAATTTATTACAAAATCCTTGTTTGTACTTTGGTCTTGATCATTTTTAGGCATCAATGGAGAGACACAGAGAACTGACTAATAGCTGAATCTTTGGAGAATGTCACTGCGGAGGACCTGGTTAAATACAATGCCCGGAAGCACCTTACGTGCTATAAGAAGTGCACCCATAAACTGAACTTGGCAAGACTGGCGAAAAAGTTCATCAAGCCTCAAGAAAAGATTGAAGATGCTGGGACAAGAGGCAGCTGTGGGTGAGACTCACCTTATGCTAGGTCCCATGGCCTGCGTTTCGAGAATGACACCTGCTTCTTCTGTGGTAAGCCAGAATCCCGAAGGCATCTATAAAGCACAGTTACATGAGTAAAATCACATGAGACAGATGGGAAACTAGGAAGCAGTCACTGGAAGGTAAAGTTAAGTGGGTGCATTGACCCAAAAGATGCCCATGAATACAATATTGCATATCATATTGTGCGCTGCACCAAGAATGTATGTAATGTGTTGCATCAGAAGGCAAAAGCAACAGAAAGAAATACTGATTTTACTGTTACAAGGGTGTGACTCAGCTGGAGTTCATAAGTTGCCTCACAGAGGTTCTAGTGGATGGGAGAATGGTAGTGATGGCCAGTGCAAAGGCTACATACAGAGAAGTATGTGCTTTGAACAGGATTGAAGAGGAACAAATGCTTAGCAGAAAGGCCCTTAAAGCACTTATTGAAGACGAGCTGTGGGATATGGCTATAGTGGGGGTCTTTTTAGCAGTCCTATCCACAGAAATGAAAGAGAGCACATTTCCTTAAAAGCTGCAGAGATGTGGCACTGAAGAAAATGCTGATGTCAACAGTAATATGAAGACTGTTAGCAGCTGCTAAATTTTGATGTAAAAGCTTTGTGTCCTTCAGTATGTGGGAGTTTCCAGGGATCCATAGCTGATGCCAGACCTCAAAAAATAATAGCACGTGACCTGTACTCCTACTTTAAGAGGTGCTTGGTGATCGCAGTGACATTAGCACTTATAGGAAGCAAGTGGTGCACAAAGCTGCGATTTTATCACAAAGCCTTGTGTACGAGTCCTTGACTGAGAGACAGATTTCCAACATCTACATGAGATCTGTGCGGTGTACGTGTAATCTCTACTAATACTAGTCTATATCTAATACTGGACCTATAATGAAGTCCTCCTCATATTTGACACACATGCGGAGGAATCAATTAAAAACAGTGCCAGAAATAAAAGACTCCATGGTATTGCACCTGTTCAATATGAAATCGCTGACTCCATGAACGTTGCCAATGTCACAGTGAAGAAGCTGCTGTCTCAACCTCGCACAAAGGATGAGTTAACCTTGCAGGAAAAGCACGTCAGCATGCGGAGAATTGCTTGAAGAATTTCATCGTTGCATGGCATAACAAAGCTGCTGCTTCGTCCTGTTCAGTGGGGTTTCTTTGTAGTTCCCATGAGGAGGCTGGCACTAAAATTATCTTGAATGCCATCAAAGCCACAGGGAGAGGTGCTGCTAAACTCCGGGTTTTTGCACAAGACACAGATGTTCTAGTGATCTCCTTGAGATGCTACCCGAGACTGCCACAAGATTTTGCTTTTGTGCCTACAGCTAGGGAAAAGAATCACTGTATATCTCTCAGAGATATGTTCCTATCTTTTGGACCATGAAAAGCTGCCAAGCTGCCAAGTTTCCACGCCCATTCAGGATGTGCAACTACTGGAAGGTTGGCTGGAAAGACCAAATTATTTTACATGAAGGTGTTTGATTCAGCCTCCAAAAACTCTCTCCTCACTCTGAAGATGCTTGGAACAGCCAAGATCGTCACTAATGAGGTCATAAATATGCTAGAGGCATTCATATACTGAATTTACCATTTGTAGACCAATATTATGACATTTGCAGAGCTACGTTGGTGGATGTCTTCTAAAAAGCAGACAAATGGAGAAGAATTGCCACCGACAAGGGGTACATTTACACCTGCTATCAGGAGGGCAAATTATCAAACAGTGGAGTGGCTCCAGGATGATCAAGCACATCCAAATCTACACTCCCTTATCAGGCATGGATGGGTCTTGGAGGAAGAACTGATCACACCAGTTATGTATGATATACCATACGCTCCTGAATCAGTCCTCCAGCTAATCAAATGCTTGTGTGCAAAGACCAGATGCTCACTACCCTGCAAATGTGCAGCCAGCAACCTGCCTTGTCGCAGAGATGTGCAAGTACAGCATGGATGAGCATCAGTGTGATGGGTCTAGCAGTGGTGCCCTAGATGGAAATGACGCTGATGATGACTTTGATGAATAAATGTTTTCCGTCCTACATGTCAGGGCTAACTTTCCTAGCATTACCAATGCTCAATGTCTTTTTTTTTTGACTGTAAGTGATGCATCCCTGTGTTAAGGCATAATTTAAAAAAGTTGATTTTTAAACATTTTCTTGAATACGTATCTACATAATTGTTCTAGGTTTGTCATGTTTGATACCATTGTGTTTGCAGGTTTTTGAATGATCTCCAACTCAACCCATTTCCAATGACGTATTATCAACATCTCCACCAACTGGAGAACCTGGAACGGGGGGGAAGGCAGTGAGTTTCCCTAGCCATGCTGCAGAGGGGGTGACAGTTGAAATTACGATTGTGTAGATTTTTACAAATGAAATGACACCTCCCTGACCGTTCTGTTACTAACTTGCTGACAGAATGAGATTTTACTACATTATGCCCTCAGATGATGGAAGCTGATTTGCAGTGAGTCATGTCAGTAAAAGCTTAAAGTGCAGTGCTCTTCACTAAACGATTTCTTTAAAAGTTGGCAGGAATCGGTGTGTCTGCTCAGATTTTAAAAACAAACCAACCAACAAAGAAATCCCAATCCCCTTTTTATTCACTAAAATGATCCCCACACAGACTTATTTTGTCTTGAAACAGGTATTGCAAACACTGATATTTGGATATTGCCAAGAATTGCTAGGCACAGTACAGATTTAAAATCGGATCGGTCACATGTCATATTCTAAATATGTATTACACAAAGGGGTGGAGGAAGGAATTGACCTCAAATAATTAATTATTATTATGGGATTGAAATGTCTAGCTGATAATGAAGTGCGGCTCCCTCTGGGATGAAAGGCAGCCCCTGTTCAACAGCACACAAAATCAGCACTCAGCAGGTGAAACCCAGCCTTGAACTTGCACGTGATTCTGCAGATGGGTTTGTTTCATTTTGTGGATAACTTATCCACTGTCATCAGGAAATTTCCTTTGCTGTTTTGGCACAGTTTGCATAACTGGTACTTTCAGCTTGAGGATTTGAGCGGCAATGGAAAGCTTGTAAATCTCTTCAGTCAGCACTTCAGTTGTACATTTCTGTGGGCATAAGGATTAAAATTCATAGCTGAGACACACCCTGGAGGTCATTGGTGTAATATTTGTTAGGAAGCTTTAGAAGTGAGAGGAAAGTGTTAAATGCACGTCTGCTGGGCTGTAATAAACAGTTGTCTCTGGCAATAAATTATCCAGACTGCAGGTGGTCTGTGGTACTGACAAAAGACTGGCTGTATGACACTTAATGTGACCTATGTCCAAGCTAGTGAACACTTCAGTGCATCTCTGTGCCATGTTGTCTAAAAATAGGCAGCAACCCTGATGAAGTCTACTTTAAAGATTTCTTTTTTTGGATTTCTTTTGTATTTGAGTAAAAATTGTATGTTACTTTCTGCAATGCAACTACTAGAGCACAAGAGAAGTGCAAACAGCAAAACAGACCAAATTAATACGAAGCATGAAGCAGGACAGGTAGTGCACCAGTGGCAGAAGTTGATGCCAAAGCTGATAGGCTGCCGTATAAAATTGTTTAGATCACATGCTAAAATTCTGGCTGTGCAATGCATGAAGCAAAGAAACAATTATTTCCCTCCACTGTAGTATCACAGTTCAGGGCAACTGCATCTGTATTCCCCCTCCATGGTCCAATGAGGGCATCCACTCTCAGGCTTCCAGCTCCCCAGTAGTCACCTGTCTTGGGTGAAGACACGTGTGTCACTCCCTTCTGACTGGGGTAGTTCCAGGCTGCACGGTTCCTTGCCCACACTGTGAATTTCCCAGCCAGTCAAAGTGCCTAAGCAGGTCTGCTTTGCTTTTCTCCCCAGAGGCTATAAACAATGTAATCGCCCACAGGTATTTGTTAACACGCAGCCCTTTCTGAGCAAGCACATTTATTCGTAAGGTGAAAGCATGACCGAGAAAAACACATTAAAACAATAAAAGAACCTACACGCATGCTAATAAGCTTACCAGAGATCACCCCAGCCCCAACAAGGGCTCTTGCCAACACCCCAAGGAGTTTCTGTGGTCACAAGTCCGTAACAGCTGCTAGCTTAGAACAAGCACACCCATGAATTTGTGTCTTTCCTACAGTTTGGGTCTTTGATCCGCAGAGATTGTGAATAATCAGCCAGACAATGATCCCCTTCTCAGGGCAAAGCTTCCAAAAGTTGGGTCTTTGCATAATCAGAGATGGTAATTTGCATTCACCTCCCCCAGGTATCTCCTAGGAACCCTACTTAACTTTGTTTTTCCACACATTGTTTAAAATAGTCCTTTGAAGCTCATGACCCTTCTCAAGGTTTACACTGGCCAAGTCTCCTCTCCAGAGATGTTACCTACAATCCCCCAATAATAAATAAACTTTGCATTTTTAATTCAGTGGGCTCTAAAGATACTTAAACTTAATTCAGTGAAGTTTAAATTAGTTCAGTCGGGTTTGTCAAAGATATTGCAGGAAAACGTCATATTGGTTACATATAGCACCTGCAAAATCTCTAATAGTAGGGTTTCTGCTTGGTTAATTTGTTTCTTGCATATGAATTAGTCTTATGCTGCTGGTTGGGGGGGGGTTATTGTTAAGTGATCGCGCTATTTAACTAGCTGTTACAATGCCTAAAGTATTGCATATGGGTTTTTTCATTGTTTTTTAAATCCAAAGACATAAAATAAAAAGACAAATAATTTTAGTCCTTGGCCTAGTCATAGGTCAGATTTTCTAAACCTTTTATCATTTTTGTTGCCATTTTATAGCCATCTTTGTTTACTTGAAGAAGGCCTGCTGTAAGATACATAGCAAAATCTGTGGGTAGATAGGCATTAATGTGCTGAACTGATTTATGTAGGGAAAAATCATGGTCTAGTGGTTAGAGTCAAGATCCCTGGGTTCTGTTCCTGTGGTGAGTCACTTAATTTCTGTGTGCATCAATTTTTCTCACCTGTAAAATGTATATTATAATACTGGATTATAATACCTACCAACACAGAGCTGTCCTATAAAACAAAATTAAGGATTATTATCAAAGTACTTTTGCAATTCTTGGAAAGAAAGAAGGCCCTAGAGAAGTCTGAAATAGCACAGGCTCAGTTCTGGGAGGGTAGCACCAGCCATGCAGACTGTGTTATGTGGGAAAGCTAATTTCAAATTGAAAGCTCAGTTCTCATGAACTGGACAGCACGAGGATGGGAATGCTTCAGAATATCATGTTCCTTAACAAGAGCCCCCAACTTTGCTTTATGAGCCTTTCATGCTATGTGTTAGAGAGGTGCAAAGTATTTTTATTGGTAATTTATTTGTCTCTTTGAAAAGAGTTATGATCATGTTTCCAGGAGGGCAGGAGTAATTTGTGGCAGTCTTCAGGAACACCACTGAAGGTGCAAACAGCCATACTTAGGTGTGTGAGGGCAGCGAAAGAAGAAAAAGTTCCAAAACCCCATCTGGGAAAAAATGTATTTCCCAACAATGTTTCTTCTCATGTGGAATTTTTGGTTATGAGTCGATACGCTCAACGTACATGGGGCTCTGTAGCCATGATGTCCTTAGCCTAAAGGTTCAATTGCTGATAGAATTATACCAGCTTCATGTCAGCAGCTGGTGAAAACTTCTCAGCCACACAGTCCCCTTTAATGAATGATCATGTGATACACATGGGCAATAGTTGTTGACAGGTATGTGGGCCAGTGCCCTGTGTCTTGCAGCAATCTACACATGCCTGTGTCTGCAACTCCTGAGCCACTAGATTAGAAAGTCACGAGACACAACAAATGTTTCTTTGTGCAGAGGTTGTTTTGAATGTTTTTCATTTCACGGGCCCTATCCTGAAAGCAGCTACACACAGGTGTAGTCCCATTAAGGTCAGTGGGACTATTTTGCTTGAGGAAAAATTACTCATGTGTGTAGGTGTTTGCAGAACTGGGCCCCAAGTATTGAACTGTAAATGGATGGCTCCTAACTAAAGTAGGAGGGAAAACAAATTATGTTTCTGTTGTAGTGCTTGACAGTGGGTGCTTTTTCATCAGGGGGTCACTTGTACTTCATCCTCATCACAAATGTAGTGCTACAGATTAACATGCATGTTGTCTATTCCTTTAACTGCTTTAAATAGTGGAATGGTGTGAATGGGAGCAAGTTATTTGTGTTTGCACAATCTTGGGTATGTGCTTTTATAATGCACCGGATTAACCTTCCCCAATACGCTCTACAGCTTGTCGCTGTCCTCTGCTATGCTTCTTGTGTGTTCGCTTACATTCCAATTCTTGCTCACTCCTCCTTGATTCTTGGGAAACTAACAAGGAGAGATGTGTAACTTTTGCAACGTGAATTGCACAGGGGCAAGTGAATCCCCTTTTACGTCTGTTTCTATGAAAGGTTTGCTATGCCGGGTTATTTATATCCTGCACTTATCGCCAAATATGTGATGTAATTTCCTAAACTGTGGCCTCATGACTAGTTGCTAATGTTATTCTGTTTCACAAATAGCATGAATGAAATACAAACTTCACACTCTAAAAGATAACTGTCTGCCTGCCTCTCCCACCTGTCGCCCTTCTGTGCCCATATGCAGTGATTTTTAGTGTACATGGCTAATTAATTGTTACTACACTTGGCCAATGTGCATCAAGTTTTCAGAAATACAAAGTATCTTTATCTTAGCTACACACATCTCCCACGAGCAATAAATACATCCCGCCTCATGCATTTTTTGGCGGGGGTCTAAGGGCCCTGTGTTGCTTGAATTAAGGAGGGCAATTTTAAATCCACTGCCCTTGTAAAAAACATCATGTTATGGTTTACTGCTGTGTGGCGTGTGCGCAGCAGGCCAAGCTGATTGGTAACACCAGGCTTTCCCGTGAAGCCCGTGGGATTGACAGCCACAGCTTGATCACGACAACAGATGGAAATCTGCTGTATCTGCAGGCGCTCACACCCAGCAGGTTTTAAGGCTGCAGCAATGTGAACACCATTCGCAGCGCAAAGTTGCGTCTGTAAGGCAAATGCCCAGTCACTGGCCCTGTTGAGATTCAGAAGAATGAGTACACCCTTCCCTAAAAGCTTGTTATAGCAGATTATTGCACCAGAGATGGCTGATTTGCTATGATCTGTTACATAAAAATGAATATGTGGATCAGTAGAATTCCGAGGTGAGGCCTGGGGCTCGATACTCTCTCTTCTTTCTCACTTGCTCTTCCCCCCTTGAATGAAACCCATACAATGCCCCTTGTTCTCAGTGGGTGGCAGGCCTCCTACTCATCCACTTTACATTTCCTGCTGGCTGCCTCTTCAGCAAAGACCCACTTCTAAGGGGGGTCAGTAAATCCCTGTCCCTCCTGCTGTTGCTTTTCCGAGATCCCTGTTATCTCCTCATGGGAGATGGTGTGGACCCAGAATCAGGGGCAAATGGAAGGGCTAGTTCAGTTGCAGTATGTCCTGGCATGTGAGGGTCATAGGAATTATGACTTGATTCCACCTCCCAGGATCCACAGATCTACCATCTTCCCCAACACGATATCCCCTACACCATTGGTTTTCAACTCTTGGGGTATGCAGAAGTCTTCCAAGAGGTATATCAGCTCATCCAGATATTTGCCTGGTTTTACAACAGGCTACATAAAAAGCACTAGTGAAATCAGTAAAAACTAAAGTTTCATAGTGGCAATGACTTGTTTATACTGCTCTATATACTATGCACTGAAATGTAAGTACGATATTTATATTCCTATTGATTTATTTTATAATTATATGGTAAAAATGAAAAAGTAAGTAATTTTTCAGTAGTAGTGCACTGTGACACGTGTATTTTTATCTCTGATTTTGTAAGCAAATAGTTTTTAGGTGAGGTGAAACTTGGGGGTACACAAGACAAACAGACTCCTGAAAGGGGTACAGTTGTCTGGAAAGGTTGAGAGCCACTGCCCTACACAGTTCCACCTAGCCCAGGAAGCTGGTTGGTTCTGCAGACCTAAAGTATCTCAAGACCGGCCAGTGTCCTAGTAACTGAGCACAGAATCTGAAATTCTGGTGCAATGGTGTTGATTATTTCGACTGCTTTTCGTTATCTTGAGAATGCCAGTGTTCTTGGCACAAACTCATCATTCACAAATATATTATCATTTACCTGAAATAGTGTATGAAGCAAAATCTTCGTCATACGAGTGATTGCTTAAAGCTTGGTAAACACATATGCAACATACATTTCAACAACTCACCATGGCTTGGAGTTGCGAAGTATTTCCTGACTCAGCTGTTTTCTCGTAGATAAATCAAACTGGATTTCCAGTCGTTACAACAAACACTGTGGCCATCTCAAGATTATTTTTTAAAAAAGGTCTTGCAAGACTTGTCACTACTCAAATCTGAGCCATGTGAATGGGTTACAATACATTTTTATTTAGCACAGGGTCTGGCTACCCTACAAGTGCTACAGCGGCACAGCTGCAGGTACCCTGCTGAGTCTAGATGTAACATCGGCAGACCCCAATCGTTGGTGGGCGGAATCGAACCTGGGACCTCTGGAGCTAAATGCATGAGCCTCTACTGCATGAGCTAAAAACCATCTGACCTTTAGCTAAGGCTGTAGAGCAGACTCATTAATCTCTCTCTAAGTGGTCTCGGTGCAACTGGATGGGACAGAACACCACACCCAGGAGGTGTGTGGGTTACATACTTCCCATAGCTGAGGAAGCACGTCCCGAGCTTCAGAGACTTCCCAGTTGAAATCCCAAATGAGCCCCCACTTGTAACGCCAACAGATGCCAGTCATTGGTGGGCGGAATCAAACCTGGGACCTCTAGGAGCTTAGTGCATGAGCCTATACTGAATGAGCTAAAAGCCATATGACCTTTAGCTAAGGCTGTAGGGCAGATTTATTAATCTCTCTCTAAGTGGTGTCGGTGCCACTCAATGGGACAGAACACCACACCCAGGAGATGCGTGGGTTACAACTTGCTACAACAGCAGAAGGGGTATTTCCATCTCTATAGTAAATCCACCCCCTCAAGAAGTGGGAGCTAAATCAACAGAAGAATTCTTCCATCTATCTAGCAATGTGTAAACCAGGGTTTAGCTCAGATTAACTACATTGCTCGGGGATGTGAATTTTTCACATCCCTGAGCAACGTAGCTAGGTCGACCTAAATTTTAGTATAGGCCAGGTCGTAGTATCCCATACAGACCGTATCCCAGAATGCTTTGGGGAGTTTAAACACAGTTATGGGATTAGCATCTCCATCCCTTTGTTTTTTATTTGAAGATGTATATACACAAATGATTTCCCTCCCCCCTCCCCCAGCTCAGATATGAAAAGTGGGATTGAATCAATCAGGCAGAGAGAGAGAGGAATTTGGAAGGCTAGCACTGGAGACTCTCTGACCAACCATGGAGAGATTATACCTAAAGGAAAGAGGGGAGCCAGATGCTAGTTGGGTGGGATGGGCAGCAGAGAGATGTAGAAGGGGCTTAATGCACTTCTTGGATTCCTTTGGCTGCTGCCAGCAGAAAGCCACACTACTCCTGCAAATTTCTTTCAATGTATTCCCTATATTATTTTTAATTTCAGGCAATAATTAGTCTTTCCCACTTGCTATTCCACCAAAGTTTTCTCTGTTAATTCCAAATCTTCCTTTACAGATAAGGTTTCTCCTCTCCTTTACATTCTGAATAACTGTTTCCCAAGTTTTTACCACTTTTCCACCAACTTTCAGTTAAAACCAAAATGTTGTATGTCTCTGATAGGAAAATGCCAGTCCAATTCCCTTATTTTTCTATCATAGCCAATGTTATAGAGTTTTCTAAGTGACTTTGTTACATTACTCCATTTCTCATTTTTTAACTCCTTGCTAGCTTTGTTAACCTGCTTTTTGCCACTTAATAGTTCTTCTCTATCCACTCAAATTAGTTTTGCTGATCCTTCCTGTCTCCCTACTTACTTCTGTATAGAATGACCTCTATGCAGAGCCAGGAATAGAACCCAAAGTTTCTGCATCCCAGTCCTGTGCTTTTAAATGGGAAAGCTGTTCTGTTAATCTATAAAATGGGAATAATAACACATCCCACCTGCCTCAAAGGGATGTTGTGTGGTTTAAATAGTTAGTGTTTGTACATTGCTTTGGATGTATAAAGTACTAAGTGTTATTAACTATGCAACCACACTGCCATTCTACTTATCCACAGACTAGGTACAATATGGCCAATGATATAGCAAGCTTCTCCCTAGCCTCCCCCTTGACCTGGACAGGCTAGCAATGGCCATTTTCCATGGCTGTTCAGGCATGGGCTCCTAGCTGCAACCTCCAGCATGGGTGCCAGCCGAGGGGGGTTAACTTTTTGTGTGTTGTGGACTCTTTTCTGCTGGCATCTGAAACCACCAACTCATTTTTCACAGGCCACAAGATAACCTGCAGATGAACACTACTGTAAATCATTACTGACCCTGGCTAGAACCAAAGCATTGGTGAAGTGTTGACCTATACCAGTACCATACTTTCCCCCCTACTCCACACTGCTTTCTCCTATTTAATTTGCTCTAATGTGGCTCCAAGATACTAGGTGTAGCTCCTTGATGTTGCCCACCTGTAGTGTAATACTGCCAATACCGCTTCACAAGAGGGTTGTGGGAGGGAGGGTGGTAGAGGGATGGGTAGGGCACTCAACGTTTAAGAAACCGTTGCCTGTTTTAGAGATATTGGTAACTCAGATTAACAAGATCTTGAATGCACACGGATCAGTGTGCTAACTAACAAAACCCAGTCGGGGGTACTCGTGGTGGTCTGTTTATAGAGCACCAGATCAAACCAGAGAACAGGATGAGTTACTGTGTAAGCACTGTCTCTAAGGTATGGAAAGAAAAATGTATGGATATGGGGAACTTCCGTTTGGGAGATGTGTGCTGGCGATCTTATGAAGCCAATAGTAAAACATCAGTAGAGTTTTTAAAAATTACAGATAATGTTTTCACACAAAAGGTATTGCACCCAGGAGGTAACTCTAGTTTAGACTTCATTATAACAGATAAAGAAGAATTAATCACTGGGCTAGTAGTTGGTGGTTGCCTCAGGACCAGTGATTGTGACCTGATAGCATTGATATGGGCAAACAGATGGCAATCCCAACCAGTAATATATACTTGGTGTTTCGTAACAGTTAATTTCCCAGAGCCGAGGAAAATTGTGAAGAAAATTAATTGGGAGATGCTGGTCAGCATGGTTTTTATGGAAAATAGGTCTTGTCAAACAAACCTCATTTCATTCTTTGAGGAGATCACAAATTTTGTTGATAAAGGTAGTTGCATAGATATAGTATTTTTAGATTTGGTAAGATGTCTCATGTAGCGCTGCATGGCATTTTGCCTACGAAATTGCACTCTATATTATGAATAACGTACCCATTAAATGGCTGACAGATAGATCTCAAAAAGTAGTTGTCAACGGGAAATCATCATCAAATGGGGATGTTTCTAATGGAATTCCAAAGGGTCAGTATTAGGCCTGATGTTATTCAACATTTTCATCAATGACCTGGAAGTAAATATAAAATCACTGCTGATAAACTATGTGGATGACATAAAGATTGGTGTAGCGATAAATAACGATGAGGAGAGGGCAATCATATAGTGAGCTCTGGATCACTCAGTAAGCTGGTCACAATCAAAGAAAATACATTTTAATACACCCAAATGCTAAGTTATATATCTACAAGCAAGGAAGGCAGGCCACACCTACAGAATGGGGTCCAGGAAAGCAGTGATGCAGGAAAGGATTTAGGGTTCATAGTGGACCAGCAACTCAACGTGAGCTCAGAGTCCAATATTGTAGTTACAATGGCTAATGTGTATAAACAGGAGAGTAGTGAGTAGGCTGTGTATGGCATGGGTGGAAGCGATACTGGAATACTGCTTCCACTTCTGGTGCCCATATTTTAAAAAATATATTGGAAAAAATGGAGAGGGTGCCAGAAAAAGCCAAAAACATTAATGGAAGGCTAGAGAAAATGCCCTAGAGAGAAAGACTCAGAGCTCAATCTGTTTAGTTTATGAAAAAGAAGATTGTCAGGTGACTAGATCGGAGTTGTTTAGATACCTCATTGGAGAGAAAATACTGTGTAGTAAGGGCTCTTTAATCTAAAGAAAGGCATAGCAAGAATCAGTTGCTGGAAGTGGAAGCCAGGTTAATTCAAATTAGAAATAGGGCACACATTTTTAACAGTGAGGGTGATTAACCACTGGCACAAGTTACCAAGGGAAGTGGTGGAATCTCCGTCTTTTTGCTGTCTTCATATCAAGACTGGATACTTCCCTGGAAGATATGCTTTAGCCAAACACAAGTTATTAAGCTCAAATCAGGGTAACTGGGTGAAATGTAATGGTCTGTGATATACAGGAGGTCAGACTAGATGATCTAATAGTTCCTTCTGGCCTGAAACACTGTGAATCTATTTTTGTGTGAAAATCTCACAGATGGGTGACAGTGACAGGGGTTAATATGAAACTTGACAAGGGAGGCAAAGCATGGAGGGGCAGAGTTCTGTAAAGCTTTGAAGATGGTAAGAAACTTAAATTTGGCATGATATTGGCTAGGAAGCCAATAAAGGGATTCAAAAAGGGGAATTACTTGATCAAACTGAAGGGCAAGGAAGAATAGTCACTCCCTATTCCCAATCGCTTTTCCTTGTACGCTACTCTGTCCAACCTTATGCTTACAGGTTTACTCCAGTGTCTTGGTGCTGTACCTTTTTTTGCACCCTTCACCACACTTACTTGATCACCAGTGGTCTTTTACGGAATTAAATATTTACTTAACATTTCTTTGCATCATACGGTACCTGTTCTGAAGAACTATGTCAGGATAAAAGTCAAGACAGATACATTGGGGTTGTTTTATCTTTCAAACAAAAGCAAACATTGGGTCGGGAATGTTGAGATATATGACAAGATTCATGTTAACTGATCTCCAAACTCTGAGACAGCGACTAAGATGCAATGATTTGTTGTTACTATGAATAGAATTACTCTCACACACCAGCTAATACCCTGGCATTGGGCATAATAATAAAGGTCATGGTGTCTGTGGGTCATGAGAATTCACTTACTTCTAAGTATTGGACCCTTGTCTGTAATTTCATATCAGGTCTAAAATCTTTAGGTACTTTCAGATTAAATGCATTGGACAAGTGAACATCACGTCGACATTGTATGCGACTCAGCTGTTCCCTGCTGCACTTGATATTGAGGAGGCCCATAGCTTAATGGAGCATGAAGAGATCCTTATCTTATTCTGCAAGATTATCTCCTCTAAACTGAGGGTGTGGACATGTCACCACCAACATTTTTGCCTTTCCCAAACACTTTTTCTCAGAGTAAGTTCAAGCACTGGAGTGAATTCTGATACAAAGTAAACATCTCTCTCTTGAATACTGTAGAGTAGAACCTCATTAACTCCTCCTGACTGAGACCTCAGCCCAGCACAGAATTTAAGCATTGCTTAAAGTTAAGCCTTTGAGAAGTCTCCCTGACTTCAGTGGGACTACTGATGTGCTGGCTGAAGGCCTGAGAGGATTAACAAATTAGCAAGTTAACACAGTGAGTGTAGGTTTTGTTATAATTAGACTTTCCCTCAGGCATTTTGTGGACAAGTTTTAATTATTTATAACAACACTTGTAATATATGGAGTAAATATTCTGTGATGTTTTGTAAAAGCTTTGCAATGAAGTCTTAACTGCAGCACTCGATTAACCATTTGCTGACCAGTGACTTGTATGAGAGCGTATGATCAGCAAAGTGCATGCTAGCGAGGTTCTGCTGTCCTTTGGTTAAAGCAGGTTGCATTGAACCCAATGGGAGCCTAGGCTTTCAGTTGCTATAGTAAAATGTTTAAGCAAGAGAATTTATATTTCAGGCAAAACATGAAAGTGTTGTGGAATAGTGTGAACCCTGCAGCGTTTGGTTCATGGGGACTGGTGGTGAAGCGTTCCCTACAGGCAGAGGTGCTGGGACAATTTGTATTGTGGGGGTGCTGAGAGCCATTGAACCAAACTGTAAACCCTGTACATGATGGAAACCACTTCCACCCAGGGGGTGCGGCAGCACCCCCAGCACCACTGGTTCTATCACCAATGCCTACAGGTTGACTGAGAAATTCAAAGTTCTAATTCAGGACCCTTAGAAGATCCTTTTACCTCCACAGAGACACTCTCCACATTCTTATTAGGATGCTTTGGAAACTTAAGGTAAAAATCTTCTCCATACCTCACTAGCCAATATGGTCTTAGTCTTTAGACTTGATTGCCCTAACAGTGGCCCCCTTCATTATTTCTTGTGACAAGATCATAAACAGCTGAAGGAACAGGAGAAGTCATGAGCTTGATGTTCAAAGAACAAAAGTCTTCTTGGAAAAAAAAAACTTTTTCACCCCCGCCACTTAAAAGGGAAAGAAGTATCTAAAACATTAATAATGATAGTGGTAGAGCATGTACCATGAAGGCTTAGGCTGCTGAAGGTGTTACTCTTCCTAAACCCATTAAAGCATGGTCAGTGAAATCAGCTGATCCATCATGGGTCCTAAAAAGGACTTGTTTATGGGCTTGCTCCTGCTTAAATCATAGACTTTTAGGGGAACAGGATTTAGCCCTATATGTGTGTGTAAAAAATACCCATATTAGCACTAATTTAGATGATTCATATTGCTCATAAGTGGTTTCACCTACTCTAAACATCTACTGATAAACCTTTACACCATGCCACACCATCATGTATTCCTTACTTATGGAACACTGCAGTTTATCATATGGTTAATACCTTCACATACAGGGTGTAAAATATATACACACGTGTTCACACTGTATGTTATAATGTGTGTGCACATACATGTCACATTTTCTGTTCTCTATAACATGTGCCGTGTGGATGTGTAATTATAAACATAATATATCTTCAGGTGTTAACCATGTGACAAACTGCATAAGTAAGGAATACGCGGTGTGCCATGGTATAATGGTTTATCCATATGACCTTAGAACGGGCAAAGCCCCGTAGGTGTAATATAAATAATCTCAGATTGGTATGAATAGAGTCCTTTAGAACATAACACACCATCCATTCTACAAATATGAAAATAGTTTTAAAAATGTGTATAATATGCATTTGTGTACATTACATACAGGGATAGATAGATAGATATAGCTGCATACCTGTCTGCCTATATATGTGTGTGTGTGTGTGTGTGTGTGCGTGTGTAGTTTTTATTCCGAAAATTATTCTTCCCAGGGACATTTTGTTCAATCATATGGTAGTATTGGTGACAGGAATATAATGGAGAGGTAGGTTTCAGAGTAACAGCCGTGTTAGTCTGTATTCGCAAAAAGAAAAGGAGTACTTGTGGCACCTTAGAGACTAACCAATTTATTTGAGCATAAATAAATTGGTTAGTCTCTAAGATGCCACAAGTACTCCTTTTCTTAATGGAGAGGTAGCTTCCCATATCTTCCTCCTTTTGCCGATAACTCATTGTCTTTCTAGAACTCCTACGATGGTGCCTGTCATCATTTCAGTTGCTTGTCTTTGTGTGCATTGAAATTTATCAAGAAAAACATTTTTTTAAAATTAACTTTACATCAGCTAAATATATTCTGGACAGAAAAATGCTAAAGTTCACTGTCTCTGTATGTATTCCTTCTTGTTTAAATTAACTTCTGGGGTGGACTCCTGTCTCTCTCCTGCCTCTTTGCACGGATCCCTTGTTGCTAGAAGCTTCTACACTGCAGCAGCACCTAATTTACTGCCTTCAAAACATCTCTGAAAAACCTACGTCTCTTTTGCTTATAAATGGTTCCTTTTAATTTCTCTCTCCCGTTTTTTTAACTCAGTAAAACATTTATTTTTTCTGGTGGTTCATCATTGATTTTATGCTCGTCTCTGCAGCAAACCAAGTTGCAATGCAGAAAGCATGTCCATGAATATATTTAATCAAGGCTGTCTGTAGTTGCAGATGACTTAACCAAAAACAAGAGATCAACTTTACCACTGGCATAAAAGGTGTAACTCCATTGAAGTTGTGGCCATTTCACTAACAGTGAATTTGGCCGAACATCTGGGCTAGCAAACCCTTGCTCATTCTGGGCCTGATCCAAAGCCCCTTGAAGTCAGTGGAAATATGCCCCTCCACTTTTCAGGGTTCTGGATCAGGCCCTTAATGAAGGTTATAGTTTCTCAATTCAATGTCAAGAGCAAAATGAGAGAGTAAGAAAACCCCTAATAATGTTGTACCACATTGCATGTGACCTACAAATTAATAGAGGTCTAAAGTCTCTGGCCATGTCAAGCTCTTAACAACTGAGAGCACAGATAGTGTGTATATTTGTAAAATCCCTGACGCTGAGTATTTTGAGCGTTGGAAACTCAATCTTTTGGCAGCAAATGCTAAGTAGCATGCACTTGAGACCTTAAGTATGCAAAATTCACAACTTTGCAAAAGCTTGGGAGGAGTGGGAGGCACGTTTTTTGTAGCAGAAACATCAAGGCAGTTTGAAATTCTCTGTTCCAATTGCTGTCTAAGTCACACACAACTGTAACTTGCCTCTCTCTTTTTGTAATGTTGTTTGACACACTGTCACCAGCACCCGAGCAAGTTTTTTCTCCTTGCACAGTGTGTGTGTCAACACATTTACAGCTGGGATAAACAATCTTTCTGTTTTAAATTTCATACATTTTTGGATTATGTTACACTGAAAGAAGCTGGTCTTCATCTGGTATTTTTTAAACTGCATAGACGTGGAAATGCTTGGCCCTATTATAAGACCAAGAGCAACCAAAATGCTTTGAGCATATACCGCATGTGAAATAAACTCCTACATGTACGTGACTAAGGGAAAGATACAGGTGGGAAAAAGAGAGATGGGTGTTGCCTGAGCTGAAATTCTGTTCTTATACTTTGGAGCGTGCATAAATGCATTAAAAGGTTCCTTCAATTCTAGCAAAAGGGAGAAGGTTCTTTTAGAAGATTTACCGCAATCTACTCCGTAGCCGAACATTTATTATAGATCACACACTGAAAACATATGATTTGATTTTTTTTAAAGGAAGATGTAGATAAACATCTAGTGTCCTCTTCTTGCAAAATAATAAAGTGGATTTGAAGTTCTGATACAGTGGTTACAGTACACTGGTTTTTAGAAACCAGAAACTAGTGCGTTAACTTGTTGGATGTTTGTCAGTGTGGCTTAATAGGGCATGTAAAATATTTCTAGTAAGAGGCTTCTGCGTTAGAGAATTAGAATTGGGAAACACCATTTTCGTCTAAAACAGTAGAAAACCCTGCAATAGCCAGAGAGTTTAACTTCTTCATAATACAGATCCTGACCTGATTCTTAAAAAAGTTTGTTGGTATCTGGTATCTTTTTTTTTTCTCTTTTTTTTTTAGTGAATTTCTTGCTATAGTTATTCTGAAATGAAATCTGGCAAAATGAAGTCCCTGAAAGTTCAGTGTGATTGGCTGCCTGAAATGTTGACTAGGGAAGATATTGGGAAGAAAATGGTTAGAAACTCTACCTTTCAACCAAGAAGAATGGCATTGCAGGGAGAGGACGCCTAGACAGTACATCTCTAGTTGACTACTGTCCTCCTAGGTGTAACCTAAAGGCTCTCAAGCCTTTCTCTCTTGCACAGATTTGTCATCATACGTGATTTGCTACTGCAGTATATAAACCTGTACTTACGTACTGACAAGGCTTGTGTGAGCTTCAATCTGCCAATCTGGACAATAGGTCATTCCATACGGCGACAAACACAACCATTCAAATGATTGAATTCTTATGTCACTGCTAGCCCAGCTGCCTCCCTCCCACCCTAAATCTGCTTCCGTCTCTGCTTTGCCTCCTATCAATGCAGACTTGTTCTAAAATTTGGAAGATGCAGTTAGGATTTCCGGGCCAAATGTTGGATTCATACTAGTTCATTGGCATGGCTGACAGAAAGAGAGAAGCAAACACAGATGCTGGGCCACCCTGCAGCCCTTCATTAGGGGCTCCTTTATTGTTTTTAAACTTCTGATTGGCAGGTCCTGCACTGTCTAAGGCAGATGTGAAAGGAGCCTCAGCTATAATACATCTTTCCTTTAGGCCTACAGACTACACAGGTGGCTGTAAGGCCAATGGAGGCTAATGGAATCTTCCAATCCGGATTGCACTGAATGCCCGTAAGGAAAGTGCAAAGAGGTCAACCTCTTATCAAGAAACCCCCTCTCTCCAGAGCATGATTTCCTTCTAGCCCTTCCTGCAAGACATTCCAGCCCACTTGAAAGCAAGGTTGTTTTATATTCTGAGACCAAGTTTAGTTTGTGTCTAGTGGGGCTGGGAAAATGGCTTGGGGGAGTGGAGATAATCCAAAAATATTCCAGCCTTTTCTCTTTGAGATGTCATCAGTCTTCCTTAATATACCTTAATTATGTCAAAGGCCAGAGTCCCCTCCCACACCCAAACTCCCTCCTGGAGCCTGCACCAACCTCCTGCCCCAGCCCCCTCCTGCACCCCAAATCACTCATCCCTAGCCCGCACCCCCTCCTGCACTCTGAACCCTTTGGCCCCAGCCTGGAGCCCACCGCTGCACCCCAAACCCCTCATTCCCAGCCCCACCCCAGAGTCCACACCCCCAGCCATAGCCCTTATCTACTCACGCACTCTGAACCTCTCAGCCCCAGCCCGGAGCCCCCTCATCCCCGGCCCCACCCCAGAGCCTGCACCCCCATCTGGAGTTTTTGCACCCCCACCCCCTGCCGCAGCCTGGAGCCATCACTTGTACCCTGAACCCCTCATTTCTGGCCCCACCCAGAGCCCACAATCCCAGCCCAGAGGCCATACCACCCCACACACACCCCAACCCCCTGCCCCAGCCTGGACCCCTCTCCTGCACCCCAAACCCCTCAGCCCCACCCCAGAGCCCACAACCCCAGCTGGAGCCCTCACCCCCCTCCTGCACCCCAACCCCTTGCCCCAGCCTGCTGAAAGTGAGTGAGGGTGGGGGAGAGCAAGCGGCGGAGGGAGGGGGAATGGAGCGAGCAGGGGCAGGGCCTTGGAGAAGGGGCGGGACCTCGGGGAAGGGGCAGGGGTATTTGGTTTTGTGCAATTAGAAAGTTGGCAACCCTACGCATGTAGTTAAGAGAATGAAATGAACGGTTCCCAGAGGTAAAAGACCTGGGATTTTGGTGATGGGCATTGGGCTTATGTGATATGGTGAGACCTTGTGGCTTTTGCAGGCTGAGGTCAGACCATGTGGCCCTCACGGGCCGAGGTCTCCACCGTGTTGCACTCTCCGTCCCCCTCGCAATGGGGCGGGGGGAGAGGAGAAGGTGAGGGAGGGTGCGAGGACTCAGGGACTGAGGAGAGCCTACCCAACGTTATGGGTTATATGGTAAGGAGCCCTGTAACCCCTAGTATTGGAGAGTGTGGGGGATGGGAGGGTAGTGCCCTTCTCTTGAGCTAAAAGTTTAATATAAGTTGCATCCTGCCGCTTAATTCCATGCTTGTGTCTGTTCTCATTTTGCCGCTCTGTCCCCCTCAGTTAGGCATAACTCCCATAAGCGTGAGTGGTTTCAGAGTAGCAGCCGTGTTAGTCTGTATCCACAAAAAGAAAAGGAGGACTTGTGGCACCTTAGAGACGAACAAAATAGTCTCTAAGGTGCCACAAGTCCTCCTTTTCTTTTTATAAGTGTGAGTATTTCTGTTTCTGTTGTAAGTCCACATCCATTCCCACCCCCCATATCATACGTATGGCTGCATTATTCATAGCCTGGGAAAATCAAACCACGCTAAAATCCTTATGGACACTGGGCTGCGGTTCTGCCCTCCATTACATATGGACAGGTCCAGGTTGGATGGGTGTTAAATAGGGTAGAATTTGGTTCAGCGTTCGCTGTCTCATCACTACCTTTTTACAAAGACCACTCCCTCAGACCCATTTTTCGCCAGAATCCCTCTTCTTTCCTACAAAATAGAACGTCTGGGAGACATGCAGGACGTTCAACGCCTCATGAAGCAAGTAACTATTCTATATTATCAACAAGCCATCGCTTCTGACACACCTGTGAAATTTCTGCTCAGTTCTGTCAGACTTACGGCTTGGTTGGGTGGCACTGGAGTTTAGCAGTGATGAAATCCTAAACTAGCTATTGTGTTCACTTATCACCTGTTAACAATTTGCATATTGCCATGCAAAGGGACAGGTTAGAATGCCTGTTGCACTATAAATAGTAGCAGGGGGGACTGTTAGAAGGTCCTACTGTATTTATAATTATGCACCCATGCCTGTGTATCTACTGCACGCGCTTGTTGGTTTAAGTGGGATTAGCTACTGCACAAGCCTCTTCACAAGTGAGAATTTCATTCTGAATCAGGTAGGAATCTTGCAGAAATCATAGGATGTGATCGTGCAACTACTTCATTGAAAAACATACGTGCGAGACAGCAGAGTTCCATGGACGGCATGTGCCTGAGAGGTATCTCTACTAGGATGCAGTGTAAGATGGACTAATACTGCCTCCTGGTATTTGTTTAAAGTTTAAAAACCTGGAATCATATTCTACATTTTCTCACTTACAGCAGGGCATTTTAAAACTTATCTCGTGTCCGCCTTCCCCAGTGGACGTGTCCTTTACTGCTGCTCTTGCCTCTCTTTCCTAACTGTTTGTTCTTCAGCTGTAAAACCTGCAGCACACAGCAGTGGGCCTAGAACATTTTTAACAGTGTGGGTGCTGAAAGCCAGCCCCTTTACCCCTGTCAGAGCTGGGGCCGGGAGCAGGGCCGTGTCTCCGGGAGGGGGGCACCCAGACAGGGTAAGGGGGCCGAGGCTGGGGCCACAGCTGGGGGCGGGGCCAGGAACAGAGTCTCAGGTGCGGAGCTGGCAGCGGGGACCCTGGACCGGGGGAGCCCGCGTGCGGGGCCAGGAGCTCAGCACCACCTAAAATCTAGGGGTGCTGCAGCACCCCCTGCACTCCTAGTTCCCACACCTATGGCACAAGGGGGGTGGGATTCTTTCAACATTGCAGCATCCAGATGTAGAAATGTGAAAAGGGTTCTTTTCCCGGTGGAATTTGGCAGGCGCCACAGACAGGCAGGTGTGACCACTCTGGACCTGGCATTATGTTCCCGTACTTGAAAGGGCTGCTAGTGGACTATTTTATGCCTCCTTGCTGTGTTGGGTGCTGTTATAATTCTGAGGATGGTCTCAGGTTTCCTTTTGGGATTCTGGTTATTCACAATTCCTCTGGAGATCTATGAGTAGGCTCTTTCATGGTACTCTAAATTGAAGCCTTTTCAGGTGCTCACATTTATTTATACATGTAATGGATCTGTGTGGCCCCCCCATGCATACACTGCATTCTGAATGTTGTGCACTGAATTATTTTCTTTGTGCCTCATGTGAAGGAATTCCACAGCTTAATTGACAGTGCGGTAAACTGAACTGAATGAGCGTGCTGATCAAAGGCCTGGCTAAGAATAATAATAATAATAAATAATTCATCAATAAACCAGTATTCAGAGCCACGGGAACTTTGCACAAGTTCTATTCTGCACGTCATATGACTAGGAGGATAAAAAAGGTTATATGCCAACTTTAGAGGTCCTTCATTAGGTTTTAACTCAGATTTCATAGTCGTTTTGCCTCGCTATGGTCTGAATAAACATTTCAGGATTTGATCACCCACAAATTAGAAATGGGGTGTTTTATTAATGAAGATGCCCATAGTTCTTTAAGTGCAGTAATATTATTGGCTTTTATTACTTTAGTGAGCAGACCCTTTTGGTCTACCAGCATCTAAAAATGGGACAAAGAATTCAAACTGAATAGTAAAATTATCGTACTTCCATTTTTTAGACTATCCATTAACATTTGCTGTAACTTCTCAACATGTGTGATGTAAATAATTTTCAACTGACAAAGCAGGAACATCCAGTTTGCTTGCAAAAAACATGGAAATGGGTCGGCATTTCTATTAATGAATAAAATTCCCATACCGTTATACTTAGATTTGTGCACTGCAGCAGACTTCTACTGATAAAATACGTTCTCATGCTTCTGCCTGAGATCAAATGTCTTCATGTTTTGATAGTATCTGCAACGTGATAGACGCTGTCTACACAAACAGGAAGATACAGTCTCACACTGAAGAATTTACAGTCTAAGAAGACAAGCAACATACAAAGGGGGAGGGGGAGAGAGTAAAGAATATACCCAAAATGTATATTCAAACACTTCTTTAATATATATTTCATGCAGTGTTTTAAAAATCTAATAAATACATGTCAGCTGTACCTGACTGCTCTGCTCCTCAATTTATCCAGTTTGTTATCCAGTTTGTTGTAGGCACCGTGGAAGAAATAAATCATGAGGAGGGACCTGAGGAAGGGAGTGGCCTTATGTATAAGTTCAGAGTGGGCATTCCATACAGAAGGAGCAGGGTGGAAGAAGTTTATTGTGAAGATGATTGTAAGAGAAGTGGACAAGGAGGATAGCATCACTGATGAGGTAGAAAAGATGAGGGTGATGCGAAAAGAGGCAGGAGTGGATAAGAAGCTGTAAAGGGCACTGAAAGTGGGGATAAAAAGCATGGACTTGATATAGTGGTAAATATGCAGCCATTAGAGATTCAAAAAGGAAGGTGCTATAGTCAGAGCAGTGGACAAGGATCTTAGCAGCCACATTTTGAATGGATTGGGGGCGGGTGATATGGGTGTTGGGGATGTGAGCGGAAACGAGGTTGCTGTAATTAAGACAGAAGATAAGCACTTGGACAAGTCCTAGCTGTAGGGCTAGAAAGAAAGGATATATCTGAATTATGTTATGGAGGAAGAAGTAGCAACATTTGGACTTAGGATGGAGGAGGGGAGGGGATTACGGAAGCATGGTGGGACTCCTAAAGAGCAGGAGGAGAACCAGGTGAGAGAGATACTGATGGAATGACAACAGATTGGAGGAAAACCAGGAGAAGATGGAGTCACAAAAGGCAAGGGAGGACAAACTGTCGAAGGAGAGGAGAGGGTACGATCATGATTGTGCAAAGCATTAGGGAGCTCAAGAAGAATGACAGTGTAGTAGTTGTTTGTTGTCGTCTGATAGGCCATCTCTCTGGGGACTATTTTCTGCTCTCCTTACAGGCGGAGTAACTTGATATATTCTGGTTTCAGAGTAGCAGCCGTGTTAGTCTGTATTCGCAAAAAGAAAAGGAGTACTTGTGGCACCTTAGAGACTAACAAATTTATTTAAGCATAAGCTTTCGTGAGCTTCAACTCACTTCATCACTTCCACTGAATGCATCCGATGAAGTGAGCTGTAGCTCACGAAAGCTTATGCTCAAATAGATTGGTTAGTCTCTAAGGTGCCACAAGTACTCCTTTTCTTTTTGATATATTCTATCTCTGTCTACTAACATACTGTACTATTTAATTGTATCCACGCTTTGCAGCATTTCAGATACTTAACCTCTTTTTCGGAATAATCAGGAGTAGCATACAGAGGAAATCTCTTTCCATATTTTTCTTACCTGTGTACACAGATCTTATTGAAGAGGGTAATTGTTTTAAATGGCTAACAACCTTATGCATTTGCTACTTACTTCAATCAGACATCCCCATCTAGTGGTGACTAGGTCTTCATTAGCATAGTCCTGTTTTGGGGACGAATGATGCTGTGCAGACATATATGCCCATTCACATCTCCGTAGCATTTTTACTTTATAACACCAGGTGTTTGCCTTAATGCTTTATATTTACGTGTCTTACACTTTTACAAGTGCATTCATCCCTCGAAGTTCTACTGTTAAATTTGACAGTGTCTCACACATTCATCAGCTTCTGCATAGAGAAGTTTCTCCTGACTCCCTTAACACCTGGTCCTTTCTTAGTTTTAGCTGTGTCGTCCTTCGTTGGAGCTTATTAACCTCAGAAATATTTTTGGGGTATCCACCTTCTTCCTACACCTCAGATGTGTCCAATTTTAGTCCCCATCTGGTGAATACAAATCTAACTTTCCTGACTTCTCTATAAAACCTTTGAGGCCTTTCTCGTCTGAATCTTTTTCAAATTATCAGTTTCCATGTGAAGTCAGAAGGGCTCTGCCCAGGTGGATTTGATTACAGGAGTGGGGCTAAAGGTTTACATTTATTCTCAGTCTACCTAGCCCTTTGGTCATTTTTGTTGTTCTTCTCTGAACTCCTTTCTGTTTGTCTGCATAGGTGTATTTTCATAATTTGTTTGATCATTCTCCCATCCCTTATTTGCTTTGTATCCGGTAATGACCAAAATTTTAGTCAGACTTACAGATGCTTGCAAAGCTTTCGTGACCTATATTAATCATGCAGCTTTCTGTGTACAATATACTGAACATATTACAACATCTGAAAATAATTATGGTTTTACTATTAAACTAAACTTGGTAGCCCTCAGTCTGTCAATCCTTGTTAGTTCCTAAATGGCTGGGGAAACAAAATATTGCCTGGAGTCAGCCCCGTTACTACCAGTGCTTCAAAGGTAGGGTAGGTGAGAGGGTCGTTGTCAGTCCTTTCCTCATTTGCAATGAGGGAAACTTCTCATGAAGTCCTTCTTTGGACTTGGCAAATTGGCGTCTGCACTTCTTTATGATATATCGTCCAGATGAATTTCTTTCAGCGACTGGGAGTCCAGAGGTGATCTGGGAAGCCTTTGTATCAGCAAGAATATTCAAATAAAATCCTAAGAGCTCATTTAATTTCTTCCCTCCTTAGCTGGTTATTTTTGATCGTGTCGTCTCGTTAATTGAACTTGTTTTCTAATGAAAGCTCATTACCTGTATCCCCTTAGCAAAAGCTGAATTGATTCTCCAATACTTCAGTGTCTCCTTTCTTAACCTGTTAATCACCATAAAAGCACTGGATGGCAATATCAGCCAATTGGCACGTAAGTGAAGTGTTGAACTAAAAGCAATTGTGTGAAGTAGAATTATTATTTTAAGGAACAAGATTTCTTTACAAGGCATAGCGTTTATTAATGTGGCATTTAAAGGAACAAAAAGTAACTTCAGCCCAAAATATAAACTTTGTACAATTTTTTTACACAAACTCATTATGAGAAATGTCATGAATTTAAATTACATTACATTAAAATAGGTTGGAATTTGGAATTAAACCTCCACCTCCTGCAAACTCCAACACAAATAGCCTTATACTTCATACAGGAAAACTAGAAAACAAAACTGACCCCTCTGAGTTTCATGGGCCAAACTTCATGAAGCACAAACTGCCGCCAAAACAAACAGTGAAAAAATAAATCAGATTTCAAATTATTTCAGGTTCAGTAAGATGTTACTGCTAAACCAAGTCAGGTTATTTTAAGAATTTGGGGCCACTGACAAAGTGGGGGTCTATAATCCTTCTGAATTTTGGATGATTTTATGAAATTGTATCATGAAATTACTGTGTCATGGAAAACGTGTATGTATGTGGATCCACCATGAGCTAGCAGGGTTGTGTCATGTCTGCGCCAGGCTAGAGACAATGTTGAAAGACCAGCACTCAGCAATCCTCTCAAGGCGACTGGTGAGGGGAGGGGGGGAACGTACTGGAGGGACACCAAGTAAAGGGGAGGACACGTGACCTCCCCAGTGACTCCTCCCCGGCTGATCTATAAGAAGCTGGGACAGTATTTTTCACTATTTAAGAGCACCGTGTACTACGCAATAAATATGAGTTATTCTTTGCATCTGCTCCACCCAATGAGATTCATTGTGCTCCAATAATGTACTAAGGGATGGACAAACAAATCAGGGAAAAAATAAGAACCTCTCTCCCCAATCCTTCCCTCACACCACCTGAAAAACGTCACCTGTCTATCTAAAATAAACCCATTTGCATTATTCAGAAACGTATGGTTAAAGAGTCCCCCAAAAATTCTAACATCCCCCCCGATGGCTCCTGGTCCCTGCTGCCTCTCTCCCACATGTCCCCTCTCACCCCCACCGCCTCCCCAGGCTTCCCACCCCCAACCCCCGTGACTCATGGCTCCTACTGCAGACACCCACCCTTCCTGGCTCCCACTGCTTCCCCCAGACTACATGGCTACTGGCCTCTGCTGCTCCCCCAGGACTCCCCACCCACATAATCCCCCCATCTCCCATGGGTCCTGACCTCCGCTGGATCCCCTCCCTTCCCTCCCATTGCCCCGACTCCCCAAGCTCCCTTTGCTCACCCCAGGTAGTGGCGCTCAGTGTACCTGAGCAGCAGGTAACGGGACCAGAAGGGACACACAGAAAAGCTTCCCCATGCCCCCTCTGGCAGAGAGCTGGGCTGACAGCCCAGTCTTCCTTCCCTGCTCTAGGATCAGCGGGATGTGGTGCCTTTTCCATGCACACATGTCTGCAGTCACTCCGACTTCAAGTGGCAGAAATGTGCCCCCCAATCACAGATATCTGGGGAGGGGCATGTGACTCTTCTTGCCCCTCCGAGGTGTTGCCGAATAGAGAGTTACCAAGAGGAGAATAAAAAGAAGCAGATGACCCCGGCACTTCAGCTGGTGTAAATTAACATTGCCTCATTAATATCATTGGATCTAAGCTGATGTTTAATGGCTGGGATCTGACCTGTATTTTTATTTTCATGTTGTCCCTTTTAATCAAATTGCAAGGTGGCTTAAAAACAAAGATACCACACAAAATAAATTAAAACTCTGTGGTATGAATGAGGTAAAAATGGCATTAGACATGAACAGGGAGAGAAATTACAATCCTAGCACCTTTGGATATTTTATTATCCCTTTTTGAGAGAAAGGGAAAGCAAAATGGGAACATATGTGTGACTTTCAGATTGTAGTCTTAGGGAATAATCCTCCAACAGCTACTACCAAGAGAAACCCATATTCCCAGGTTGATCTCATTGACGTCAGTGGGACTGCTCCCACAAATAAGGGTTATAGGATCAGGTCCTTACATCACAAGTGTTTTTTTTTAAAGGAAACGCTGCTTTTATTTACGACTGTTAGCACAAAGTTCATTTATCCTTTCAACTTTGCACATGCAAAATGCTGTTTGTAATATATCATGTATCATCCAATTCCAAACCATCTCTTATATTATAAGCAGTAGTAACTAGAACATCCAGCTTATTTATAATCACATTATAGGAGACAATAACATGACTTTTCAGTTTCACGTTCACAAACATGAATAATAAGAAGCAATCATAAATGTGAATAGGTCTAATTGAAATATACGTCCTAATAAATTGATTGACAGCCTGGGAAAAAGGAAATGATTTGATGCTCGATACTATGGAATGAATGTGAGGGGCTTTTTTTTTCTTTCTAATTCACTCAATTAAGTAGTAAGCGCGAAGGAGAAGAGATAATAAAACAAATTGACAAAATAATTTTTCCTCAGTTATGTCTTATGTAATACTAAATAAACATAGTCAACTTCTGATGTTTTTGTAGTGCAGAGGAGTCAGTTGATCCTTTTATGTTTTCATAGAGCGTATCGGTTCACTTTGTCAATTCTCTGTTAATTCATCTCAGTTCAGTCTGGCTAGATTACAAAGAATGCAGCTAAACTTTAATTTGCTCATAGTCCCTTCCATTAAAAACTCCTCAGTTTTGCACAGTACTAACAAAAATCATGAATACCTTGTCCATTTTTTTCTTTTAAATAAAGAAGATAATGCAGTTTGGTTTGACTTTAGCTAAGTAAATAAGTCATGGCTGAATAGTGGTGACATCAGAGCAGAATTTTCAGAAGTCTTCTTGATCCATCGATAACTTCACACACTCAGCAGTTGACCTCTCAGTGACCTGCTGCACACCATCCATCCATCTTCTTGCTGGTCGTTCCCTGCTATGCTGACCTGACACCATTCTCTCCATTGTAACTTTCTCAAGGTTATTTCTATCTCTACACCTGATGTGACCAAATCACACATGTTTGTGCCTGTTGACTTCTGACAGCAGAGTCTGCTTCCCTCCAATAATATTTCTAACGTACGCATTTGTCATTTTTCCCATCCACAAGATACACAAGAGTGTTTGCCAGCACCACATCTCCAAGGCTTCAATTTTCTTCTTAGCAGCAGCATTCGTTTCCCAGAATTCACATCCATGAGTCTCTATGGAAAAAACGAAGCTTTTCACCAATCAAACCTTCTTACATTGTGAGATGCCACAGATCTTCTAAACTTTCGTAAGGGAGGCTATGGCTGAGCAAGCTATCCCTAGCCGTCTTCTGATTTCTTTGGAGAAGATTCCTTGGTTGAATATGTGTGATCCCAGATAATAAATTCTTAAATGACTTTAGCAACAGGTGGGAAAATGTGAGAATTACACATTGCATGAGTTGCTCCTCAGATTTTGCAGTCTTTATCAGCATAAGTGCCCCCTGGAACAATCACAGTATAACGATTATTAAAATGATGGTGTGGTGGGGCGGTGCTGCACCCCAATGCCAGATTGGGCTACAACAGGCCAGAGCGGCTGCACAAGTGGCAGCCAATCAGGGAAGGCCTGTTAGAGAGCCAATCAGGGCCAGTATTACAGCCAGCCAATCAGGGCTAGGCTAGGCCCTATATAAAGGCTGCCCAGGATGGGAGCAGGCAGTCTCTCCCAGGCCTTCAGAGGGTGAAAGTCTGTCTCCTGTGTGAGGAGACTAGCCCCAGGGACGGGACGGGACGGGACAGCGCAGCGCAGCGCTGGGCAGGCGTGGGGAGCAGAAGCGAACTCTCACCTGGTACCTGCCGGGCTGCAGGCCCTGAGAAAAAGGGCCTAGCTGGTGCAAAGGGGCCGAAGGGGAAATGGCCCAGGGAGAGAGATGGATGAAGGGAGAGAAGGAGGGCAGGCAGGAAGGCTGCCACCAAAGGGTCCCTAGGTTGGGACCCAGAGTAGAGGGTGGGCCTTGGTCGTCCACCCCCTTCCCACTTGCACTTCCACCTGGCCGTTTGGAGTGGCCATCACAGACTGCACCAGACCCCTGCCAAAAGGGGTTAGACTTTGGGGTGTGCTTGGCCATTGTGGCTGGGGCAAAGAGAAGGACTGCTGATAACACCAAACCCCCAGAAGGGGGTGAGACTGGAGCAGTGGGCAGTGTCCTGAAGAGGACACCGCGAGCTGGGAGCAGTGTGGGTTGAGACGCCAATCTAGGGCAAGAGACGGATGGTATACCAGCGGCAGAGGGCGCTCTGCATGAACTGAGCTAATTCCCAGCATGAACAGCAGGAGGTGCTGCGGTGGTTAGTCCCAACCCTGTCACAGATGGGCATAGGTTAGGTTTGGTTTGGTTTCATTTTCTAAGTTTCTAGCCCTGCTCTTGCAGTTTTATAAGCCTGACCTATATATCCACTTCTGCACTGAAAACCAAGGTTTCTTGTAGTAAACTGTCAGCAGTTCATCTTTAGTTTCAACTGGTAGCCCTGATAACAAAGCCTGCTAAGATACTTCCACAAAGTTTTCTTAAGATGAGTTTTTTAAAAAACACCATGTTTTGTCATGAATTGCCTTGCTCACATATGCCTTGATATTTCCATCTTCTGTTTAGTCCCGTGTTATCATCTTATGGCAGCTCTAAATCTGCCTCTAGCCCTCCTTTTCAAACCTCTCAAACTTTCCAACTGCAGACTCAGGTTTAAAACCCCATACATGGTTTGTTGCTTTTTCTCTTACCCTCTCTTCATCTGAGATTTGGGTGGCTGAAAAGCCCTCCACTATGCTTCCCCTTATTCACAGTTCCAGATCACCGCTCTTCATCAGAAGAAAATGTGAAGTGTACTGAAGAAGGGAGTCACATGATGCCAGTCTGTCTCTGTCACCCTCCTGTCCACCACCTGGGTGGAGTGTGTGAGAACGATGGAGGCACTCCAAAGCAGGCAGCTAGTAGTGTCTTTCCTCCTTGGCATCCGGCACTGCAGCATTCGCCACAGGCTGCATTGGAGCTAGTGATGAGAATGACAAAAAAGCAACCAAATACTGGGAGCATCAAAGGAGAACATGGGGAAGAGGCAGAGAGGAGTGGACCGGGGGGGGGGGGCAGGAAGGTGCAAAGCAAGGGTGGGGCCTCGGGGAAAGAGGCGGAGTGGGAGCAGGGCCTCAGGGGCAGGGCCATGGTCCAGGCGCTAGGGAGCTTCTGGCATTCATGGGTAAGCCTCCCCAAACAGAAGACTCATGCACTGCCTATGCCCATGGACTTCTAAGTTATCTCCACTTTGTGCCATGCAGCCTGACACACACAACATAGACCACCTCTTCAGCTTGAGGTTGAGCACCAGAAGCGTACACAGCGTTCCACATGCCTGAACAGACCATTCCCTCCTCAAAAACAGAGTTCTGAGGGAGCTGCTGTCACTGTTTCAATGAATCATCTAAACTAGTTCATTTCCAGAAGCCCTTGGTCTCATTGGACTTCAGAGGACAAATCCTATCTTCCCAATAGAACACAGTGAACTAATGACATGCTACATCTGTGGCGCTGGTCAATCAGGTGCCAGCTGTTGGCTTTAGGCCTCAGCCAAGCACTGACAAATGTATTGCTGGAAACCGGAGTGTTTCACCTATGTGTTAATATGGGTATTGTGTTTAGTGTTTAGATCTAATGGAATTCTTGAAAGTTGCTGCATGTATTAATCTCACTTATAATACCTTTATCACATGCGATAAGGGAATGTGTACGTTTTTGCTTTATAACTGGAAAAAATGTTTGCTCTGGAGCGCTGAACTGGTCAGGAGGGATTGTCTTCTGCTCGTCAAGAAGGCTGTCAAAACTAAAAGGGCCATTGTGGGACATCACAATACAAAGACCTTGCTAACTGCCCCTTCACACCCATGAAGCTGCTATTGTACATGCTCTTTCGCATCCCACCAGCTTGAATTCTGGAAGAAGGAAATAAAGATAGCAGAGAGGAAAGCTTTTAATCTCTTTTGCTGTTTGGACTCTCACAGGGCTGGAGCTACAAAACAGAAGCAGAGATCCCCAGGGTCAACCTGGGTTTGCCCTAAAAAACATTGAGTGCTGACAGATTACTTCAACTCTGTCACCTTTTGGAACCGAAGACTGCAATCATTTGCATATATATGTTTGCCTGCTTTAACCAGTAAATAACTCTCATTTCTTTTTCCTAGTTAATAAATCCTTAATTAATTTGTTATAGAATTGGCTACAAGCGTTGTCTTTGGTGTGAGATCTGAGGTAAAAATTGACCTGGGGAAAGTGACTGGTCTCTTGGGGCTGGAAGCAACCTGAATGTGATCTTTGGTGTATAGCAACCAACTATCACTAAGTCCAGCTTGTTTGGGTGGCAAGATAGGCTGGAATGCCCAAGGGGACTGTCTAGGTCTTCATGATAAGACTGTTACAGTGCTTCAGGAGTTCACATTTGTTACTGAGTTGGTGAAATCTAATGATAGAACATACCACCATTTTGGGTTGTCTGCCTTGCTTCATGACAGTCTGCCTTGAGGTTGGCACTCAGTCGTGAACCACTCCAGACATCGTGCAACATCCATCTGCTGATTTAAACTATTGGTAAGGTAGCCCCCAAATGATCCCTTAACCCTGCAATTTGCCATGGTTCTCCAGCAAACTATGTAAAATGAAGCAAGAAGGCATAGATTCCCTGTGACGCTCAGTCTCAATCCATGGAGAGACTGGGGCCTATTTACAGATATCATCTGCAGTCAAAAGGAAGCTATTTTTTTCTTTTCAGACACAATTACTTAATCCAGATCATGATCACTAGAAATGTTTTGTGCAGTGAACGGGAGACTAAACACTCCCCAGTCCTGCAGGAAAAACCTGTCATCCTACTTCAGGGACAAAACTGGTGGAACCAGAGAGTCTCACTGAGATAAAGGCAAACAGTATCAGAATTAGGAAGAATGTCCAACCGTGATGGAATTTGGGCCAGTCATCCAATCAGAAGCTCTGAGAACTGTCCATCCGGCTACCTAGGAAACAGACCCTTGCATTTCATGGCTAGTGAACATTTGGTTCCATGATAATTGAGATTATCTGTGCTTCCATCTTCCTGCCAAAATTGCAAACTACCAACACCCTGAATCTTGGAAAAGCTTGTGTTTAATCCTGCCTAGCCAACTACCGGTTTCCAGTCTTGTTTTTCTTGGAAAGTTTATTAAGCAGGTGATGATGGCAAGCTCCAGCAGCCCCTGCCTTCTGCCAATGTCTTGATTACTGCAAAATCTGATTTCACACTGGGCCATGGTAAAGACAATGCCGTGATGTCACTTGTTGATGACCACCTCCTGGCCTTAGATGGGAAACAGATAGTTAATAGGAAAGTTTAGAGAATTGGTGAGGTCCTTAGTTTCTCCAAAGTAACAGGTCTCCACCTGTGATCCTTGGAGCACTTGCTGGTGGTCCACGGAGAGCTGATTGGTCATGTGGTGTTAACTCTACTTGTTTTCAGTTGCTAAATCACACTAAAAATACATTAAATATTTTCCTAATATTAATTATTGTTACTAAGAGTTGTAGTAGCCACAGGAACAGCATATGGGGGAGTCTGGTCAGCAGAAGGAATCTTGCAGATCTGCTTAATTGCCTGTTGGTGAATTACTAGTTTAAGACTTCTGTTTCAGTTTGTATAAACATAACTAAATAATTCATAGATTTTTAAGGCTAGAAGGGTCCATTAGATCATCATCTTTTCTGACTTCCAGTATAACACAAGCTACAGAATATCACCAGTTTTCCCCTGTAGATTACCTGGAGGCAGTATGGCTTAGTGGATAGAGCTCTTAATTTCTGTTCCGGGTTTGCCACTGGCCTGCTGAGTGACCTTGGGCAAGTCATTTTACTGCTTTGTGCCTCAGTTTTCCCATCTGTGAAATGGGGATAATAATACTGACCTGCTTTGTAAAGCATGTTATCTACCAATGAATAGAGTTATTTATGTAAGAGCTAGGTATTATTACTATTACATTATATACTCTCCCAACCTCATAGCTCAGAGGAGACAGAATGTGTGGCCCTGAGAGCCTGCAGTGGCTGTAACTGCTGCAGTCCATAGTTTTGCCTGTGGATGGTCTAAATGGATCTGAATGGTATTTTCCATCTCCGATTTCTTCTTCATGCAAATTTGACAGACTACTTAAATATGATTTAGGCCTATGTCCCTGAGGGCAGGTATGGGCCCTGTTTACATATGTAACAATGTCTGTTACACCATCAATCCTCTAGATGGTATTTCTAGTTTGCTATTTATGATGCAGGGTATTGATGCATAAGAGAGCCCGTCTTGCTTTCTTGTATGTCATAAGCAAGTTGGATGAGGAATTAGTCTGTCTGAGGTTTATTTAAGGCAGCTGGGTTGCTGTCCCATGGACAGACCAGCCTAGGGTACAATACTGACCCCAGAAAGTTAATATTTTTAAATGATCTGTTTGAGTCTCTTACTATAAGAGCCTCGAGAATAACAACTCAATGAGAGTATGACTTTGTGCTGTGGTTAAAAGTGGAACTGGGCTCACTTTGTATCAAACCCAATTACAGCCTGAA